>NC_073262.2:41423828-41732656 GCF_029289425.2 Pan paniscus
TGCAGAGTATTAGCAAAGTTCTCAAAAACGTATTAATCTTTAATAAAATTCTGGATTATCCTGAGCATCTTTTCTTTTGTAAACCCAACAGAGGGTAAAACACACACACCCAAGGAGGGTGGGGAGAATCTTGGACTCATTTGCAAGTTTCTAAGTCAGTGGATTTTTATGATCTTCTTGGCTTTTGGTCAGCTAGACTTAGACTGCTCCTGTATGGAGAGAGTGTTGGGAGCCAAGGAGTCTCAACTTTGTTTCAACAATTCTTTAGAGTAGTTTATGTAAAATATTAACTTGTGAGATAGACTTGCACATCTGGTGAAATCATGACAGTAAAAGATACAACAGATTAAGAATTAACAAGGACCAGATGCACCATAATAATGTAGATTTTTCCATTTGCAATTTGGGATGCAGATTTTAGAAAAATGGCCACTTTTCAGGGATATACTTGTGTATTTGGAGCTACTTAGTAGATAGAATGATAAATGATAGAAAAACAGATGATAGATAAGAAGAAGGACAATAGCTAGATAGATAGATAGATAAAGGAATGTTAAAAATACTTGAACTCAGTATGAATCTAACCCATTTAATTAAAGTGGCAATGGAAAGCTGTATGATTTAGTGGGCAAACAATGTCATGGAAAAATGAGATATAAGTTTAATTTTTGCATCGGTTCTATAGTTTCTCACCTGGAAAAGAGAAAACTGTATCACAGGAGTGTTCCTTACATGAGAGACAAAAAAAGACAACGATTTCAATGAGTTGGTGGGTGAGAGTAGTAGAGAAGTTATTAAAAAGAAAAAAAAAGTAACAGATGTTGGTAAGGATTCAGAGAAAAGGGAACTCTATTACACTGTTGGTGGGAACACAAACTAGTAAAGCCACCATGAAAAACAGTATGGAGATTTCTCAAAAATCTAGAACTAGAATTATGATTTGATCCAGCAATCTCACAACTGTATATCTACCCAAAGGGAAAGAAATCAATATATTAGAGAAATAATTGCACTCACATGTTCATTGCAGAATTAGTCACAATAGCAAAAATATGGAATCCACTTAAGTATCCATCAGTGAATTAATGAATAAAGAAAATTTGGGGCCAGATGAATGGCTCATACCTGTAATCCTAGGACACTGGGAGGCCAAGGCAGGCAGATTGCCTGAGCTAAGGAGTTTGAGACCACTCTGGGCAAGATGGTGAAACCACATCTCTACTAAAATATAAAAAATTAGCTGGGTGAGGTGGCACATGCCTGTAGTCCCAGTTACTCGGGAAGCTGAGGCAGGAGAATTGCTTGATCCCAGGAGGTGGAGGTTGCAGTGAGCCGAGATCACACCATTGCACTCCAGCCTGAGTGTCAGTGCGTGACTCAAAAAAAAAAAAAAAAAAAAAAGAAAAAGAAAAAGAAAAAGAAAAAAAAGGAAAATTTTATATATATACACAATGTAATACTATTCACCCATTAGAAATAATAAAATCATGTCATTTGCAGCAACATGGATGAGAACTGAAAGTTATTATCTTGAGTGAAATAAGCCATGCACATACATAAAGAAATATAGCATGTTTGTGGAAGATTAAAAAACGTGAACATAAGGAGGTAAAGAGTGGAAAGATAGATCAGAGACTGGCCAGCATGAGTTAGAGGAGAGGGTGGGTGAAGAGAAGTGGGTTAAAGTGTACAAATATATAGTAAGATTGAAGGTATAATTCAATGTTTGATAGCAGAGTAGTGTTACTATACTTTAAAATATGTATTATAAGCAAAGACACGGAATCAACCTAAATGACCATCATTGATAGACTGGATAAAGAAAATGTGGTACATACACACCATGAAATACTATGGAGGCATAAAAAAGAATGAGATCATGTCCTTTGCAGGCACATGGATGGAGCTGGAGACCATTATCCTTAGCAAACTAACACAGGAACAGAAAACCAGATACGGCATGTTCTCACTTATAAGTGGGAGCTAAATGATGAGAACACATGGACACAAAGAGGGGAACAACACACACTGGGGCCTATCGGAGGGTGGAGGATGGGAGGAGGGAGAGGATCAGGAAAAAATAACTAATGGGTACTAGGCTTAATACCTGGGTGACAAAATAGTCTGTACAACAAACCCCCATGACACAAGTTTATGTGTGCAACAAACCTGTATACTGAACTTAAAAGTTTTAAAAAATGTGTTGTGCTTGGGTGATGGACACCCTAAATGCCCTGACTTGATCTCTCCACATTAAATACATGTAAAAATCTTATCACACATCCTATAGATTTGCACAAATTTAAAAATCATATATAATCTTAGTCTTCAAGGCCCAGGTGGTTATGAAGGAAATGCTGGGTTCCAACACTTCATCATGCCAGGTGTGGGCATTGGCAGAAACACCGTGAATCACTGCCAGATGACTGTGCAGCCCATCCATAATGTTTGTTTTTCAAGAGCCATTTAATAATACTGTCAGATGTTTCAGAATTTCTTGCCATCCAAAGCAATAGCCACACTGACATTTAGTGAGATTTTTGTATTAGTATGTGTACAGAACTTTTCTTCTATTATCCAATGGTATGATATAGGTCTATTTGAAATAGAATCATAAATCAGTTCGGGTTTTTCGGTGGCAAGAAACAGAAATGGACACCAGCTGATAAAAGTGAAGTGGTGAAATTTTTAGAATAGTAGAGGATAGGTCAATAGCAGAGTCAAAGCTATCTTGCTTTGACTTGAGCAATCCGGCTTTGGGAATGCTGGGTGGCAGGACAGTTTGGGAATCTTGTCACGAACAACTGCCTTAACCAGAGTTTTTCCCAGGCAGGGCATAATCCAAAAGCTTGGAACACGCAGTTCATTTGGGAAGTGAATCCAGGGAGTAGGAGTAGGAGATGAGCAAGAGTGAATTAGAGAAGGAGGAGAAGCCCATGCAAAGGTGCATTGTTGAATCAGCCATGGCTGTGGGCAACTGAGGGTCAATCTGTCTGGTACCTTCTGAAGAGTAGAATTGTCTACCCAAGGGATTGAAGAGACACCATTAGGCCCGTGTTGCTTCTGTAGAGTAAACACTTTCTCACTTCCAGATTCTGAATATGTGAGTGTGACCTCGTACAGGAGGCTCTATGCACAGGATCAGAGAAACCCCAGGACAGAATGATGGCAGGACAGTTCCCCAAAGGAAAAACAGGAAGGGTGCTGTTACCAAAAGCTGGGAGAACATGGAGCCAAGCAAAACCAACAGATACTCCTTCACAGAAGCTGGAGTGTGTTTGTTAGAAGGGAAAGGGGAGGAGAAAGCAGAACTATATTAGTACCTGGTAAGGTACTCATATCCACTCAGTCTCTCATTTATGCTGTTCCCCCTACCATCCTCTATTTATCCAAATTCTAATTCCCTAGGCCAGGTGTGGTGGCTCACATGTGTAATCCCAGCACTTTGGGAGGCCGAGGTGGGTGGACCACTAGAGGTCAGGAGTTCAACACCAGTATGGCCAACACGGCGAAACCCCATCTCTACTAAAAATACAAAAATTAGCCGGGCATGGTGGTACATGCCTGTAATCCCAGCTACTCAGGAGGCTGAGGCAGGAGAATTGCTTAAACCCAGGAGGTGGAGGTAGCAGTGAGCAGAGATCATGCCACTGTATTCCAGCCTGGGTGACAGAGTGGGACTCTGTCTCAAAAAAAAAAAAAAAAAAAAAGGAAAAAGAAAACAAATCCTAAATAACCCTAACCCAATGCCCATATCCTCCACTAAGTTTCTCAGAGTGACATATTCCTCACCAGTTTATATCTTTTTCTAATGTCTTATCAAAGTGTCACCACCATCCAGCATAAATTTCGATTATTCTCTGGGTCTTTGATTCTTTTGATTCTGTTCTGGGTTCATCATCTTTTATTTATTCCCTTGTACTGCAATAAAGCAGAAAGACAACTGATTTTCACTAAATTTGGTCTCCACTAAATGGATCTGTGATAGTTTTGTTCTATTTTTGTTGATACATACTGTTTGTACATATTTATGAAGTACATGTGATATTTTGTTACATGCATAGAATGTATATGCAAGTCAGGGTATATTAGGGCATCCATCACCTGGAGCATTTATCATTTCTGTGCATTAGAAACATTTCAAGTTCTCTTTTCTGGCTACTTTGAAATGTTCCCTTCCGTGGTGGAGAAACATCAGTTTTGACAATAACCAGAACTGAGTTAACATTATTGCTCCACTACTTACCAGTTATGTCACATGCTCCTGGGCAAGCAACCTTGGTTACTTCATTAGCAAAGTGATTGTAACAGTAATCACCTTATAAATTCATAAGGATTATGTTAAAGTAAACTGATTAAGTATGTAAAGTAACTGAATAAATGTTAGGCACATAATAATTATTAATTCCTCTCCTTCGATGCAGGCCTGATGCCTTATACTTCTTTTTAACAGCCCCCAAAAACTTGGTCCAGAGTTAGTTTTTACTGGAGCTGAAGAACACTTGCCGATTGTTCATACAAACTCAGATGTTAAAAATCTTGAGCCAAAAGTTGCAAACCCTTGTGACACATGGGGCATATCCATTAATGATATATTTGACCACTACACATTTATTTTAATAACCAAATTAAAGGCCAACAATTTAAACATCTAGGTATTTCACTTATAAAAATATGGATTGCAGTTTCCCTTGAAATAGTTGGCTCACCTTTCTTCAGGGTGACAATTGGGCGGATCTAGTGCCAGCTTTCTGCTTTAGACAAGACATGGACTTTTCATTTTGTCACTGTCCCCAGCATGCTTTAGTGTCTTATCTTGTGCGAGGTATTCTTTACACATTTCTAGTGACTCCCTGATCCTTACCTATTTGGGTTTAAGACTCTGGCTTTTTCAAGGTGATGGAAAAAAGATGAAACATTTGAAATGCATCGCAGTTGACTAGGGTAAGGGTAGTGAAATCACTATCCTGTATGTTTCGTCATAAATCTTGGCTAGTTTTTCTGTTAGCAAAATTTATTCAGCATAAGTGTTATAGCATCTGCATGAGCCTTGGCTGTTTACAAAGTGCCCTGGTGGACTATAATTGATTCGATCTTTACCCACAGCCCTGCCTATCGAGGTGTCAGGGCAGGAGACATGATTGTCCCCATGTAATGATAATAAACTGAGTCTTCCAGAGATTTCTAGGAAGGTTCAAGATCCCAGTGCTAGTAAATGTTGGAGTTACTGACTCCAAATCCAGGGTTCCTCTTGCACCTGTTGGAAGAAGTTTCAAAGAAAACAAAGATCATTGCCCTTAAGAAGTTCATTATCAAATGGGGTTGCTAGGAAAAATGCCAAGAAATGTGTCAGGAATAGGTATTAGAAATATCAGTAATATTGCAAAAGTCACTGCTGCTGTCAGTAAAGGGCAGTGGACTTGCTGGCATGATTGGAACCAGGTGAGATTCACTGTGATAGAGAACAATATCTAAAAGAGAAAGTGAGTTTGAAACCAGATTTTGAAGATTTAGTTCTTCATGAGGGAGTCCTTAGTTTTCCTCTGTTTTTTAAAGGCTTGATGTGGATCCAGGTGCAATGGAATAATAAGCGTGTTTATAAAAAATACTGCTGGATGAATGTCATATAAATCTCAGCACAGCAGTCCCCTCTTATCCTCAGTTTTGCTTTCTGCAGTGTCAATTACTATCAACCATGGTCTGAAAATAGTAAATGGAAAGTTCCAGAAATAAATAATTCATAGGTTTTAAATTGCACACCGTTCTGAGTAGCCTGACAAAATCTCATGCTGACCTGCACCATCCTGCCCAGGATGTGCATCATCCCTTCATCCGGCAGGTCCACACTGAATATGCCACACACCCGTGAGTCACTTAGTAGCCTAAGTTATCACATCATCACAAGAAGAAAAAAATGATGAGTACAGTACAGTAAGATATTTTGAGAGTGAGAGAGACCACATTCACATAACTTTCATTGCAGTATATGGTTATAATTGTTCGATTTTATTAGTAGTTATTGTTAATCTCTTGTGGTATCTAATTTATAAATTAAACTCTATCATGGGTGTGTATGTGTAGGAAAAAACATAGTGTATATAGGGTTGGGTTCTACTTGAGGTTTCAGGCATCCACTGAAGGTCTTGGAACAGATCCCCTGAGGAAAAGGAGGCTGTCTTGTAACTAAGTGGAAGATATGTAAGTCATGGGCAGGGCACCAAAAGCAGATCTGTCTTCCTGGAGCAGATAGAGCAGAATGTTCAAGCTGAAAATAAGTCAGCCAAGAAGATTTTATCAAAGGGAGGATACAGCTCTCCAATGGCAAGCTGAAAGCAATAGTCAGAGTTCATTGACCTTGAACCTACAGCAGGAGCAACCAGCTCTGATGAAGGCAGACCACTGGGCCAGAACGCCTGGGCTCAAGGTCAATGTTCCTCACTCCTTTTTGCTCTTCTAAGGAAGTAAAATTAGAGTCTCGTAGCACAATGACTTCGGAGAAAGTGTTTAATTGCTGACTAGGATAGTTTAATCCAACCTTAAGTTTCTCCATAAGGGAGTATCATGATTAAAATAGTGCTTTTGGAGAAAGTATTGAGACTGACCAACAAAAGCGGATGTGTGAGAAAAGGTTGTTCAGAGCCAGACCTCTGCAGGCTTGGTTCTGTTGTGGTAGCCTGAGTCATTTCAAATAAGGGACCATGGCATGCATTCCAATCTCACATCTAACTCATGATGAGAAGCTGTTCTGAAAGAAAAGAGGTAATTATAACAGCATCATCTGTAACTACCTTATTGATTTAGGTACTTTATGTTAGAGGATCCGGGAAATCAGATGTATTTTCCTAAAGAAAATATTAATCCATGATATAAAAATCAATGAGCTATAAGAGCATGAAGCCTATTCCACGAGAAAGGGGGAAGGAGAACTGAAGACAGATGGCTCTATTTAAACATTTTAAAACATAATTTTGCCTAATTTCTTTCTTTTAAAACACTGATTAATATCATTGGCTCTAGGGGAAGAATGTATGAAGAGTAAATTAAAAGCATGGAGATTAGCTTCTCTCCTGAAAAGTGAAGGCAGGAAGGCAATATGTAGGGCCATCACATGCTGCTCGATGACTTATCCATCAATGATAAGGGCCCTGGAAACTGAAGAATGCTGTCAGCAGAATCGGCAGCTTTAATTACACTGGTATGGGCCTCTCCAATGCGAGGGCAGCCCGATTAGAATTGATGAACCTTGGTTAATGAAAACCCTTACAGGTTATGAAGTTATATTATATAATTGAAGAAAATTGCAATTATCTTAAAGTGTTTTTTCCTTTCCTCAATGCTTTAATGCTTAGTAAAAGATGAAAGGCAAACTGACTTTGCATTGCACACTCTGCAACCAGTTTTATTAAGACAGAAAGTATAAATTGAAGGGCACCATTGACAATAACATTTTCTTCTTAGGAAAGACCCTTCAGGGCTCAACAAAACCTCTGTTAAAATTAATTCAAAAACTTTTAACTTTCTATTTAACTGCTTTCAAATCACATGCAGAACTGTGAGGCTGGACAACTTCAGGAATAAAAAAGAGACATGGATGGAGGATAAGGAAGAATCTTCTGGTTTGACTTCATCTTTGTCTGGCACAGTACAGAACTGATTTTTTGTTCTTGCTGTTCTGCTTTTTGTTTTTGTTGGGTTTCTTTGGATTAAATAGGTAGGAGACAGCTGATTCTTGGGTTGACACATACTTTTTCCCATTTATAATGCTGTGATTAATTGCATGTATGTGAAAGCTTACCTGGAGTTATGATAAGAGAATATTGATGCCTTTAGTCACTGTCATGAATCATTCCATCATTTTTCTCTTGAAAGACAGGTTAAAATAATGCTGCTTGATCTAAATCCTTCCAGTGTTTATATTAGCTTGGACTAACAGTTTTCTGTACATCTGTGGAAAGCATGGCTAAAATTTGACTGTTTCATTGTGAAAAATCTAACATGTCACTGAGGAAATCCATACAAAGGGAAGTTAAGATGTATGGAATAAGATATCGCCTGCTATTTTCTAATAGAGTTTACCTTTATTTGTTTATTCGATCTTTCTTCCATCCTTCAACAGATATTTGATAGGCATACTACATTAGAAAATAAGAAAAAAAGAAGTTAATCTAAGTTTCTGCTCTTGAGCCTTTAGTTGTGGGTTGAGGATGTCATTTATGTAGATGGCTTAATTGAAGCACATGCTTTTATATAAATTTTAACACAGTACCTTAAGAACAGAAAGGACAGTGTGACTAAGCTTGTGCATGTGTGTGTGCACATTGGGAGTCCTGGGAGACATTGGGAATGCTGTGTGGAGGAACAGTTATTGGACTTGGTCTTGAATAAGGAGTAGCACTATAGTTGCAAACTTATGGGCCTTGGGCTGAATTCAGCCTGCAGATATGTTTAATTCAGCCAGCATATGGTTTTACATTTGTTGAAATCCATTACCACTATCTAAGAATGTGGAGACTTTGCTTAGAAATCTGGAATTCTAGGCTGGGCATGGTGGCTCACACCTGTAATCCCAGCACTTTGGGAGGCTGAGGCGGGCGGATCACGAGGTCAGGAGTTTGAGACCAGCCTGGTCCACATGGTGAAACCACAGCTCTACCAAAAATACAAAAATTAGCTGGGCTTGGTGGCACGCACCTGTAATTCCAGCTACTCAGGAGGCTGAAGTAGGAGAATCACTTGACCCCAGGAGGCAGAGGTTGCAGTGAGCCGAGATTGTGCCACTGCACTCTAGCCTGGGCAACAGAGCAAGACTGTGTCTCAAAAACAACAACAACAACAACAAAAAAAAACCTAGAATTATGGCTTCTATTGAAAAATTCCAAAGACTTAGCAATATTCTCAGGGGATAATTAGTAGGAGAGAGAGGCTGCCCTTTTATTTATTATTCATTATTTGTTTATTTTTTGTATCTACAAAAATTATACATTTTAATGGTGTACATAACCATGTTTTTATATATGCAACATTGTAGAATGGCTAGATCAAACTAATTAACATATGCATTGCCTCCCATATTTTAATATGAGAACACTTAAAATCTATTCCCTTATCAATTTTCAAATATGAAATACATTACTATTAACTCTATTCACCATGTTGCACAATAGATCTCTTGAACTTATTCCTGCAGTCTAAGTGAAATTCTATGTCCTTCGACTAATATCTCCTCAATCCTTGCCTTGCAGTTTCACCAGCCCCTCATAACCATCATTCTACTCTCTGCTTCTGTGAGGTCAACTCTTTAAGATTTCACGTATAAGTGAAATCATGTGGTATTTGTCTTTCTATGCCTGGCTTATTTCACTTAGTATAATGTTCTCCAGGTCCATCTATGTTGTAGAAATGACAGTATTTCCTTCTTTTTATGGCTGAATAGTATTCCATTGTGTGTGTGTATATGTATGTACGTGTGTGTGTGTGTGTAGATAGATAGATAGATAGATAGATAGATAGATAGATAGATAGATAGATATCACATTTTCTTTATCCATTCATCTGTTGACAGACACTTAGGTTGATTCCCTATCTTGTCTGTTGGGAGTAGTGCTGCAATAAACATGGGAGCACAGATACCTCTGATTCACTTTCTTTCATACTAATTTCATTTCCTTTGGATATGTACCCATTTGTGGGTTTGCTGGATCATACAGTACTTTAAATGGAACTCTCTTTATTCTTCCTTCCTCCTGCTTTATGCATTTTTGCTCTTGAACTGCTCTAGATACATGTTTGAATTTGTAGCTCTGTAGTAACTGGCTTGCCAATTGGCACTGTTTGCCAATTGACAAAGAAAAACTTAAATATGAGGCTGTTCAGGCAGAAGTTACAGCATATACAACGAGGGGTAATTTTGAAAGCAGATAGAAACCACATATAGTTGGTAATTTTAGAATAGCTGAAAAGTAATTTTCACTAGACAACTTTTACAAAGTAAGGCTGGAAGGATAAACTGAGCCCCGATTTCAAAATGTATATGATTAGAAACTAACTATTATCTTATAGAACAGTGGTTTTCAAAGTGTGGCTCCCAGAATAGCAGTATCAGTATCCCCTGGAAACTCGTTAGAATTGCAGATTCTCTGCTGTCCGTCTCCTCACAACCCCATGAAACCTACTGAATCAGAAACTCTGGGCGATAATACCCAGCAAGCTCTGATTTCACAAGTCCTCTAGGTTATTCTGAGGCATGCTAAACTTTGACAACTACTTCTGTAGTCAATAAAAAGCTAAATTAATTAATTTTTTTTTTGAGACGGAGTCTCGCTCTGTCGCCCAGGCTGGAGTGCAGTGGCTCGATCTCGGCTCACTGCAACCTCTGACTCCCGGGTTCAAGCGATTCTCCTACCTCAGCCTCCTGAGTAGCTGGGACTACAAGCACAGGCCACTAGGCCTGGCTAATTTTTGTATTTTTAGTAAAGATGGGGTTTCACCATCTTGGTCAGGATGGTCTCGATCTCCTGACCTCATGATCCACCCGCCTTGGCCTCCCAAAGTGCTTGGATTACAGGTGTGAGCCACCGCGCCCGGCCCTAACTAAATTTTTAATCAGGGAGCTTTGTTTAAGATCAAACTGGTTGCAGTGGTAAGAAATTTTTAGCATGGAAACCAGGTAACAATTATCATCTTTATCAAG
Source organism: Pan paniscus (assembly GCF_029289425.2). NCBI lineage: Eukaryota > Metazoa > Chordata > Mammalia > Primates > Hominidae > Pan > Pan paniscus. Next base: position 41,434,519 of record NC_073262.2, read on the forward strand.
ACGATAAAGGCCTGGATCAAGGCAGTGGCCATGTGGAAGCCAATAAGAGAAGCAATCCAACATGTAAAGAGATTTCTAAGGCAGCACTGCAGAGGACTTGATGCCTATTGGATACGGAGAAGAGAGAGAGAAGATTCCTAGAGGTGTTGCTAACCAAGCAGATCTGGTGGATAGGGGTGCCATTATCTGAGAATATCTGCTCAGAAGGTAGAGCAGCTTCTAGGAGAAGTTATTGTTTAGTGTTTGGGAAAATATTTGAGGAGTTAATGTGATTACATGGTACATTTTTGCAGGGTTAGTAAATATGGGTCTCGGACCCTGAAGAATGTTTGGGGAGGTAAGGCCTTGCTTGATAGTAGATGAGCTTACTAAGGGCCGAAGAGACGTGTGGAAGGAGGCTTGTGCATGAAACCCAAGAGAACCCCAACCTTTAAAGGATAGGTGGTGGAGGGGAGCCTAAAAAGGAGAGGAGAAGCAATAATAAAACCTTACAAAATAATCAAAGTGCCAAAACTCCATTGCACCAAGATCTTCATCATATAATTAAATGAAAAGCATCTAAAGCCACAGTAATGTCTAGAAGCATAAGATGCTCTTGATATCTTACACTACTAGATACAAGATAATTTATAAGAAACCTAAAGGAAAGTTACAGTATGCAGACATTAAAATGATAGTTATAAACCCTGTATTACAACTGTGAGAAAATATGTTTTTCTCACATATGGAAAATAATGTTTATAATATCATGGAAACAAGCAGAATTTTAGGGCAGGCAAAGGCTCAAGTAGAATCTGGTTACAGCTACATAAAATTACATATAAAAAGGGTGATTTGCTGCATTAAAATGGTAAAGGTATTAGAGTTAAGATGGTGGGATTGTGGATGATTTTATATTTACCCTCAGGTTTTTCTTTTATGTTAGTCTATAACAATTGCTTCTAGAAGTTTACTCAATTAAATTTCTACATCCAGGACACTAAGTTGAGATAAAAAGAAAAATAAATAAAAGTTTATGATCAATGACCATGTCAAACTAAAGCATAACATATGGTCTTGAAAGTTTGAGACTTGAGTAAGATAATTTTTCAAGTGAGGTAGGGATGGCTTGCATCATCTCCTGGGCATTGCAGTGGTAGCCCTGATGAGGTGACAGACAGTAGAGGGCATTTGGTCAGGACAAGGGGAGAGGAGTAGTGGCTGATCAACATTACCTTAGGTAAGAGATTCATGCAAGAGGAGTTTAGCCTATGATGATAAAGCCTGGGAGGAAGCCATGTTAACTGTGTATCCAAAGCATCAGTGGTCCTGGAAAGCAATTATCAGGAGATCACCAAAGGCAGTGTCTTTCTAAGTATATATACCCCAACCAACCCACAGCTTGAGACCCTCTGCCTGCTTGCTTCCCCCCTCCCCTCCCAGGTTTTTATTCCCCCTGATATGAAAACCTAGCAATGGCTCTAGCACTAGGTTCCTTGCAAAGACAGACCAAATTTGCAATGACTGGGTCACAAGAGAGAAATGTCATTTGCTTTTTCCTAGGATGGGCTCCAGATCTCTCTCCACCTGTTAAAGACAAGTTGCTAGTGGCACTTAAATTACCAATTTTAAGGTTTTATAAAATCCAATACAGTCTAAAAAAGTGCATATGAGCCACTCACTTAGCAGGAGTAAAGTGGCTGTTCGTGCTGAGGCCAAGATGACAGGTGAGCACACCCACAAAAGAGGGGTGTGCACCCAAGGATGGTGCATGCAACCTGAGAGGACTCTAACCTGTGAAAAAAAAATTAAAGAGCTGACAATTGAGCTGAACTGTTTTTAGGATCAAAAAGTGTAATCCCGAGTTTCTTGTGGAATAACTGATGATTGATGATGATGATGATGATCAGTACATAAAAGCAAAAGCAGGGGGGAGGAGCCAAGATGGCCAAATAGGAACAGCTCCGGTCTACAGCTCCCAGCGTGAGCGATGCAGAAGATGGGTGATTTCTGCATTTCCATCTGACGTACTGGGTTCAGCTCACTAGGGAGTGCCAGACAGTGGGCGCAGGTCAGTGGGTGCGCGCACCATGCGCAAGCCAAAGCAGGGTGAGGCATTGCCTCACTTGGGAAGCGCAAGGGGTCAGGGAGTTCCCTTTCATAGTCAAAGAAAGGGGTGACGGACAACACCTGGAAAATCGGGTCACTCCCACCTGAATACTGCACTTTTCCGACAGGCTTAAAAAATGGCGCACCATGAGATTATATCCCGCACATGGCTCGGAGGGTCCTACGCCCATGGAGTCTCGCTGATTACTAGCACAGCAGTCTGAGATCAAACTGAAAGGCGGCAGCAAGGCTGGGGGAGGGGCACCCGCCATTGCCCAGCCTTGATTAGGTAAACAAAGCAGCCAGGAAGCTCGAACTGGGTGGAGCCCACCACAGCTCAAGGAGGCCTGCCTGCCTCTGTAGGCTCCACCTCTGGGGGCAGGGCACAGACAAACAAAAAGACAGCAGTAACCTCTGCAGACTTAAATGTCCCTGTCTGACAGCTTTGAAGAGAGCAGTGGTTCTCCCAGTACGCAGCTGGAGATCTGAGAATGGGCAGACTGCCTCCTCAAGTGGGTCCCTGACCCCTGACCCCCGAGCAGCCTAACTGGGAGGCACCCCCTAGCAGGGGCACACTGACACCTCACACGGCAGGGTATTCCAACAGACCTGCAGCTGAGGGTCCTGTCTGTTAGAAGGAAAACTAACAAACAGAAAGGACATCCACACCAAAAACCCATCTGTACATCACCATCATCAAAGACCAAAACTAGATAAAACCACAAAGATGGGGAAAAAGCAGAACAGAAAAACTGGAAACTCTAAAAAGCAGAGCGCCTCTCCTCCTCCAAAGGAACGCAGTTCCACACCAGCAACAGAACAAAGCTGGATGGAGAATGACTTTGTTGAGCTGAGAGAAGAAGGCTTCAGACGATCAAATTACTCTGAGCTACAGGAGGACATTCAAACCAAAGGCAAAGAAGTTGAAAACTTTGAAAAAAATTTAGAAGAATGTATAACTAGAATAACCAACACAGAGAAGTGCTTAAAGTTGCTGATGGAGCTGAAAACCAAGGCTCGAGAACTACATGAAGAATGTAGAAGCCTCAGGAGCCGATGCGATCAACTGGAAGAAAGGGTATCAGCAATGGAAGATGAAATGAATGAAATGAAGTGAGAAGGGAAGTTTAGAGAAAAAAGAATAAAAAGAAATGAGCAAAGCCTCCAAGAAATATGGGACTATGTGAAAAGACCAAATCTACATCTGATTGGTGTACCTGAAAGTGATGGGGAGAATGGAACCACGTTGGAAAACACGCTGCAGGATATTATCCAGGAGAACTTCCCCAATCTAGCAAGGTAGGCCAACGTTCAGATTCAGGAAATACAGAGAGCGCCACAAAGATACTCCTCGAGAAGAGCAACTCCAAGACACATAATTGTCAGATTCACCAAAGTTGAAATGAAGGAAAAAATGTTAAGAGCAGCCAGAGAGAAAGGTCGGGTTACCCTCAAAGGGAAGCCCATAAGACTAACAGCGGATCTCTCAGCAGAAACCCTACAAGCCAGAAGAGAGTGGGGGCCAATATTCAACATTCTTAAAGACAAGAATTTTCAACCCAGAATTTCATATCCAGCCAAACTAAGCTTCATAAGTGAAGGAGAAATAAAATACTTTACAGACAAGCAAATGCTGAGAGATTTTGTCACCACCAGGCCTGCCCTAAAAGAGCTCCTGAAGGAAGTGCTAAATATGGAAAGGAAAAACCAGTACCAGCCACTGCAAAATCATGCCAAAATGTAAAGACCATCGAGACTAGGAAGAAACTGCATCAACTAATGAGCAAAATAACCAGCTAACATCATCATGACAGGATCAAATTCACACATAACAATATTAACTTTAAATGTAAATGGACTAAATGCTCCAATTAAAAGACACAGACTGGCAAATTGGATAAAGAGTCAAGACCCATCAGTGTGCTGTATTCAGGAAACCCATCTCACGTTCAGAGACACACATAGGCTCAAAATCAAAGGATGGAGGAAGATCTACCAAGCAAATGGAAAACAAAAAAAGGCAGGGGTTGCAATCCTACTCTCGGATAAAACAGACTTTAAACCAACAAAGATCAAAAGAGACAAAGACAGCCATTACATAATGGTAAAGGGATCAATTCAACAAGAACAGCTGACTATCCTAAATATATATGCATCCAACACAGGAGCACCAAGATTCATAAAGCAAGTCCTGAGTGACCTACAAAGAGACTTAGATTCCCACACATTAATAATGGGGACTTTAACACCCCACTGTCAGCATTAGACAGATCAATGAGACACAAAGTTAACAAGGATACCCAGGAATTGAACTCAGCTCTGCACCAAGCGGACCTAATAGACATCTACAGAACTCTCCACCCCAAATCAACAGAATATACATTTTTTTCAGCACCACACCACACCTATTCCAAAATTGACCACATACTTGGAAGTAAAGCTCTCCTCAGCAAATGTAAAAGAACAGAAATTATAACAAACTATCTCTCAGAGCACAGTGCAATCAAACTAGAACTCAGGATTAAGAATCTCACTCAAAACCACTCAACTACATGGAAACTGAACAACCTGCTCCTGAATGACTACTGGGTACATAACGAAATGAAGGCAGAAATAAAGATGTTCTTTGAAACCAACGAGAACAAAGACACAATATACCAGAATCTCTGGGATGCATTCAAAGCAGTATGTAGAGGGAAATTTACAGCACTAAATGCCCACAAGAGAAAGCAGGAAAGATCCAAAATTGACACCCTAACATCACAATTAAAAGAACTAGAAAAGCAAGAGCAAACACATTCAAAAGCTAGCAGAAGGCAAGAAATAACTAAAATCAGAGCAGAACTGAAGGAAATAGAAACACAAAAAACCCTTCAAAAAATTAATGAATCCAGGAGCTGGTTTTTTGAAAGGATCAACAAAATTGATAGACTGCTAGCAAGGCTAATAAAGAAGAAAAGAGAGAAGAATCAAATAGACGCAATAAAAAATGATAAAGGGGATATTACCACCGATCCCACAGAAATACAAACCACCATCAGAGAATACTACAAACACCTCTATGCAAATAAACTAGAAAATCTAGAAGAAATGGATAAATTCCTCGACACATACACTCTCCCAAGACTAAACCAGGAAGAAGTTGAATCTCTGAATAGACCAATAACAGGATCTGAAATTGTGGCAATAATCAATAGCTTACCAACCAAAAAGAGTCCAGGACCAGATGGATTCATAGCCAAATTCTACCAGAGGTACAAGGAGGAACTGGTACCATTCCTTCTGAAACTATTCCAATCAATAGAAAAAGAGGGAATCCTCCCTAACTCATTTTATGAGGCCAGCATCATTCTGATACCAAAGCCAGGCAGAGACACAACAAAAAAAGAGAATTTTAGACCAATATCCCTGATGAACATTGATGCAAAAATCCTCAATAAAATACTGGCAAAACGAATCCATCAGCACATCAAAAAGCTTATCCACCATGATCAAGTGGGCTTCATCCCTGGGATGCAAGGCTGGTTCAATATATGCAAATCAATAAATGTAATCCAGCATATAAACAGAGCCAAAGACAAAAACCACATGATTATCTCAATAGATGCAGAAAAAGCCTTTGGCAAAATTCAACAACCCTTCATGCTAAAAACTCTCAATAAATTAGGTATTGATGGGACGTATTTCAAAATAATAAGAGCTATTTATGACAAACCCACAGCCAATATCATACTGAATGGGCAAAAACTGGAAGCATTCCCTTTGAAAACTGGCACAAGACAGGGATGCCCTCTCTCACCACTCCTATTCAACATAGTGTTGGAAGTTCTGGCCAGGGCAATTAGGCAGGAGAAGGAAATAAAGGGTATTCAATTAGGAAAAGAGGAAGTCAAATTGTCCCTGTTTGCAGATGACATTATTGTATATCTAGAAAACCCATTATCTCAGCCCAAAATCTCCTTAAGCTGATAAGCAACTTCAGCAAAGTCTCAGGATACAAAATCAATGTACAAAAATCACAAGCATTCTTATACACCAACAACAGACAAACAGAGAGCCAAATCATGAGTGAACTGCCATTCAGAATTGCTTCAAAGAGAATAAAATACCTAGGAATCCAACTTACAAGGGATGTGAAGGACCTCTTCAAGGAGAATTACAAACCACTGCTCAAGGAAATAAAAGAGGATACAAACAAATGGAAGAACATTCCATGCTCATGGGTAGGAAGAATCAATATCATGAAAATGGCCATACTGCCCAAGGTAATTTATAGATTCAATGCCATCCCCATCAAGCTACCAATGCCTTTCTTCACAGAACTGGAAAAAACTACTTTAAAGTTCATATGGAACCAAAAGAGAGCCCGCATCGCCAAGTCAATCCTAAGCCAAAAGAACAAAGCTGGAGGCATCACACTACCTGACTTCAAACTATACTACAAGGCTACAGTAACCAAAACAGCATGGAACTGGTACCAAAACAGGGATATAGATCGATGGAACAGAACAGAGCCCTCAGAAATAATGCCGCATATCTACAACTATCTGTTCTTTGACAAACCTGAGAAAAACAAGCAATGAGGAAAGGATTCCCTATTTAATAAATGGTGCTGGGAAAACTGGCTAGCCATATGTAGAAAGCTGAAACTGGATCCCTTCCTTACACCTTATACAAAAATCAATTCAACATGGATTAAAGACTTAAACGTTAGACCTAAAACCATAAAAACCCTAGAAGAAAACCTAGGCATTACCATTCAGGACATAGATATGGGCAAGGACTTCATGTCTAAAACACCAAAAGCAATGGCAACAAAATACAAAATTGACAAATGGGATCTCATTAAACTAAAGAGCTTCTGCACAGCAAAAGAAACTACCATCAGAGTGAACAGGCAACCTACAAAATGGGAGAAAATTTTCGCAACCTACTCATCTGACAAAGGGCTAATATCCAGAATCTACAATGAACTCAAACAAATTTACAAGAGAAAAACAAACAACTCCATCAAAAAGTGGGCGAAGGACATGAACAGACACTTCTCAAAAGAAGACATTTATGCAGCCAAAAGACACATGAAAAAATGCTCATCATCACTGGCCATCAGAGAAATGCAAATCAAAACCACAATGAGGTACCATCTCACACCAGTTAGAATGGCAATCATTAAAAAGTCAGGAAACAACAGGTGCTGGAGAGGATGTGGAGAAATAGGAACACTTTTACACTGTTGGTGGGACTATAAACTAGTTCAACCATTGTGGAAGTCAGTGTGGCGATTCCTCAGGGATCTAGAACTGGAAATACCATTTGACCCAGCCATCCCATTACTGAGTATATACCCAAAGGACTATAAATCATGCTGCTATAAAGACACATGCACACGTATGTTTATTGCGGCATTATTCACAATAGCAAAGACTTGGAACCAACCCAAATGTCCAACAATGATAGACTGGATTAAGAAAATGTGGCACATATACACCATGGAATACTATGCAGCCATAAAAAATGATGAGTTCATGTCCTTTGTAGGGACATGGATGAAATTGGAAATCATCATTCTCAGTAAACTATCTCAAGAACAGAAAACCAAACACCGCATATTCTCACTCATAGGTGGGAATTGAACAATGAGATCACATGGACACAGGAAGGGGAATATTACACTCTGGGGACTGTTGTGGGGTGGGGGGAGGGGGGAGGGATAGCACTGGGAGATACACCTAATGCTAGATGACGAGTTAGTGGGTGCAGCGCACCAGCATGGCACATGTATACGTATGTAACTAACCTGCACAATGTGCACATGTACCCTAAAACTTAAAGTATAATAATAATAAAAAAAAAGCAAAAGCAGTGCCAGATACTATTCTGTGTATTTACATATCTTAAATCATGTGATCTTCTCAATTAGTCTATAATTGGCCCCATGTTACAGATGGAAACATCAAGCTTCACCGAGAGCCCCATGCCACGTTGGCAAGTGATGAGGAGTGTCTGACTTGCAAGTTCTCTTCTTAAGTTGAAGTCTCAGTCCAGACAAAGCTGAAGGCAATGACAAGGTGGCATCCAAGTTTTCTACTCCTCACTGCCTTCTTCCCACATCTCAGGCTACTCCTCATTAACTTATTTCCACATTTATTTATTTATTTGTTTATTTATTTAAGATGGAGTCTCACTCTCTCACCCAGGCTGGAGTGCAGTGGTGGGATCTCGGCTCACTGAAAGCTCTGCCTCCCAGGTTCACACCATTCTCCTGTCTCAGCCTCCTGAGTAGCTGGGACTACAGGCACCGGCCACCACACCCGGCTAATTTTTTTGTATTTTTAGTAGAGACTGGGTTTCACCGTGTTAGCCGGGATGGTCTCAATCTCCTGACCTCATGATCCACCTGCCTCGGCCCCCCACAGTGCTGGGATTACAGGTGTGAGCCACCACTCCCAGCCCATTTATTTTATTTATTCATTTAGCAAATGTTTGCTGAACATTTATGTACCTAGGTACTATGATAGGTGCCATTTCTATCCTCAAGGAGCTGGCAATTCATATATGTCAAAGAGAAGCCATAAGGTACTTCCTTTAAGTGAAAAGGTAAAAGTTCTTGATTTAATAAAGAAGGACTCATGTGTACAGATTATCTTGGAATACTGTGTTTCTGTCTTTCTGTTCAAAATCATCTGTTTTTTGAACCTGTGAGATATTCCCAGAAGCCCAGAGGACTCATATGTATTGCTGGTGAGCAAGCAAACTGAAGTCTTGTACAGCCAGAGCCCGTTGATGGAAAGTTGGGGCATGCAGGCTCCCCCATGCTGTTTGCAGTCACTCCACATGATGATGCTGAACTGAAATCCCCAAGCTTGGTCCAATGGGATGCTCACCAAAAGGTATGGTTAACATGAGGAAGAGATTGGATTATAAATCTTAGGAAGTAGGACTTCTGAGATAATATCTGATGCAAGAACCTCAAGGAAAACTAAATTCTTTAATCGATTGAAACCCTGCCTTACAAAAGCTTTTAAGCATTTAAACACCATCATATAAATCAAGTTGGAAATATCCCACCAAGGAATAAAGAGTTCTTGCCATGTAAAATATTAATTTGTCTTTTCAAGGCAAAGCAAACACTTCATTTGGAAGAACATTGCCTAGGAGGTGGTAGAGAAAGTAGGAAACATGGAATAAACTCACTGCATTGGCCTTGGATGCCCACTTAAGTATCTCAGGGCTTTGGGCTTCTCATGCTGAGAAATGGGGGCCATTTAATGCTAAAACTTGGTTCTAGTAACTTTTATTTCAAGTGGTTCTCATGCCTTCAATGATTACATATTCCATGGCAGTTGTTCCCAACTATTTGCTAGAAAATAATCTGGAATTGAACAATGGACTTCAGCCTAAAACTTAAAGATGTGCTCCTGGAATTGAAAAGGAATGTTCAGAGTGGATTTATAAATATAGGTTTTCTGCAAAAACACTATTTGTGAATCACAAAAGGGCAAACATCTACCACATGGCCATTTCTTCATTTGCTACAATATGCATGCATCTGGAGTCACACTGAAACCAGCCTGGAAGACTATCAGAAAGGAAACTATATGATTAGCAAAGTTAAAACCTGATTTGTATCTAAAAAATGTGGCGTATGCTCATTTATGTGCAAATGTAATGGAAAAAGGCTGTAGGTAAAGTGGCTAAAGCCTAAACAAAATAAACACTTAATTTTCTTTTATTGTACCCTGTGACTATTAATAATATTATGGTACCAAGTCAGAAACATTAAGCCAAGCAGGGGAGCAATAAATGTTCCTAGACTGTGCACCAATGTTGATATTAGCGACTAATCGCTCCAGAGTTCACATAAAACGCAGATGGAAGTACAAAGAAGATATTCGGTGAAGTCAGCAGTGGCAGAGAACTGTTTCACAGGTGAAACCAATAATGAGAGGGATGGCTCAGCAGGAGTAGGGCCTGTGGAAGATATCAGAAAACGGCTTTGTAAATCATTGCATTTTAACATGTCTGTTGCCTATTGACATATTCATGCTCTTATGCTTGTGGCTTGTGAGGTTCTCAGTCTCAATTCCAACTGGCAATACTGTTTAAGAATTTGCAAAGTTCCTTATTCTGTCATCATCATAACTTACTGACATGGGTAATATGGTTATTATTCTCTCCATTTTACAGATCAAGAAATCCAAGTTCTGTGTATGATATAACACACAAGACTCAGTAGTAAAACTCTAGGCTTGCGTTGCTAGTTCTCATCTACTTGTGATGATCTCTCTAAAATCATGGTCATGATTGTCGTATAAAAGTATATTTGGAACTTCCATTTCTGATGCTATCTTGGACCAGAAATTCCATTCTTTCCAATAAGAAAACTAAAATGCTGGTTAAAAATATAAAACAAACAAACACAGTTTTAAAAACCCATAATTTCAAATGCCTTGCGAAGCCGGCACAAAAACAAGGAATCTGTAGAAGCCAAGATTTAGTAACAACAGGAATTTAGAAAGAAAGTGGGCACCAAGACATCTGCCCATCTATTATGGCTCCACTCTGACAACTTTATCATGTGATGCGACCGGCAGGTAAAGATCAGAGCCCAATGAAGGTGAGACCCAAAAGGGATGCAATCTCAGAATGATGAGAGCTGGAATTGACTGTACTGCCTGGAAGATACAAACAAGGAAACTTGCCTATAAGGCCCAACCAGAACTTAAGCAAATACATTTTTAAAATTATTTAGGGTTGTTAGGCAAAAGCAAATACATTCCCTATGTGAAATAATGCAACTTTAACCCAGACTTCAAAACATTCCTGCAAAATTATTTTCCCATAGAACATAACCATATATTCCCATAGAACATAAACATGAACTCATGGTCAAAAATCCTCAAACATAAAGGGAAACATGACACAGTACGTGAAAAGCAGAAGAAATAGACAGCAGAGTCAGACCTGCAGAGACTTTGATATTGGAAATATTAGGCATATACTATGAAATCTTCATGTTTCATGTTGTGATGGGTAGCTACTCATAAAGTCCATTTTAACCTACTCCACGGTAGTAGTAGTATGTAGGATGGATGACTGCCTAGCTTGGCCACATTTCTCAGTTCTCTTTGCAATCAGGTGAGGCTGTGTCATCAGGATCTAACACATAGAATGGAAGTAGAAGTGATGTGTCAATGCACCCTCTTGTCTCTTCACACTTGGCTGGAGCCCAGGAAGGCATCAACCTAGCTTTAACCACACACATGTTGACCATGTCCTAGGGGATGGTGGAGCAATTGCTTGGTTGGGACTTGGAACTCTGAGTGGGCGCAGAAAGGAGATCTGTCCCATTGATCTAGCCCATTCACACTGAGACCAGGTGAGAGATATATAAACCTTAGGTCATTCAATCTCTGCTTCTCATTATTGAAGCTCTAGCTTTACCCTAATGCGTAGCTGTTAGAAAAATAATAAAGAAACTTGAAAATGGAAGCAAAACCCAGTAAACTATTAAGAAGTTTTGATGAAGGAGATTTGAAAAAGAATCAAATAGAACTTCTAGAAAAAAATCTTCATTTAGCTTATATAACTCATAAAATACAACAGAAAATGAATGGAAAAAGTTATCCATGACTTCACCTCTCAAAGATAAATAATGTTTCTATTTGGAGGTCCTTCCTCCCAATGGGCACAGCATGAAGATTGCCTGAGACCTGCTGTCATTTCCCGCCCCTCTCTATTCACCTGCCCCATCCCATCTCCCTTTGGCTGCAGTAAAACGTAGCGCTTTGTGTTGCTTGTTCAGGAAGAACATCATTTAGATTTCCTAGCAACCAACAAAAAAGTTACTTAAGCCCATTCTCTTCCAAACCGAATTTAGAAAAATCATTTTAATAGATTTTTATTTGTATTATATCAAAAGATAGCCTGTTTTTCTCTGAAAACTATAAATAATGCTTTGATTTAGCTTAAATGTTATAAATTCTCTATTTTGGCTTACCTATGAAATTTTTATCATAATGTTGTATTTAGCTGTTTTGTAAAGGAAATGGTCTAAATACAAAAATAAAAGATAGGATTTTTCCCTCCTTAATAAAAATCTTATTTTTTCCTCAAGATTAAATTTCTTAGCTCTCTCTAATTGATTTAGGTGCTATTTCTGCAGTTAGAGGAAGAAAATAAAATTATTTTAAGTTACAGTTTATAGTTTGTACCTGACAATTCTAGGTAAATGTTCAATGGCTATTCTTTCATGGTTTTATGAGCATTATATGCATCTGCTCCTAAGCGTTATTCTAGTAAATGAGCGACAATTATTCTATTCTCAGAAGTGTAGATTAAATTTTAATTTTATTTAAAGTTGCAATATGAAGTATATTGGTGAATATTTCTGAACTCCTTTTGATACTTAGTAGTAATAAGATATTTACAGCCAAACTCATGTTAGAATATATTGCTCAAATAGGTAATATGCATAAAATTAAAATATATTGGCCTTCTTCTTAAGATTTATTCTGCCATTAATTCTAAAATCAGGTAGCTCTAAGCAGACCTCAGGCAATACAATAATTCATTAATGGATGAATTTCAGCCCTCTATGTGATTCAGCTCAGTAAGTGAGCAATTTAGAACTTTTTGCTGAATGTTAAAGTATATAACCATATTGGGTGGTGAATATGTGTGAGCTAATTTCCTTGTTAGTGTTGGAAGGGTAGCAAGAGGAAAATGTAGTCAGAGGGCTCTCATTTATGCATCCAATGGAGACAGAGTATAATTTAAAATCATAAAACTAAGCATTAGTCACAAAAAGCACCTTTTTTCTATCTGCTAATTACTAGTAAAGGAAAAATGAACTGATGCGAGTTTTATCTTTCCTCTTTTTCCACGTAAGTCTTTTGAAAATGTACTTATCAATGTTTTAAATATCAAACAGACATAACACTGAACTTGATATTTAAAGTAGGAACATTTCATTCCACATGGACCTACACACATTTGAGTAATAGTTCATGTAAAAGTGCTTCCTAATGAAAGTGTGTGCTTCCCACGCCTGAGCAGGAAGTTACAGACTCATTACATGTTTGTTAATTACCCATGCATTGTGTGATCATGAGTTAAATACATCTTCATGATTCACATAGAAAGCTGTCTGTAATGATTAGTATACCTCAATAGGCCTTTATCAGGTCAACAGAATCCAGGCCATTGCAGTTTTTGAGGATCCCAGTATATTAAAATGTGTCCAGACACATTTTAAGCATTTTCATTTAACAACTAAAGTTAAATCCTTCATGTGGTATTCTTTCAATTATTATAGTATATTTCTTTATACATAGGTATGATTTCACTTGGAGATAACACCGGACGTCTACCTTTGGGACTATGGGTGAAAGGAAGGCCTGGACTAAATGAGCCTCCTCTGATAGGCCCCAGAGGAGCCCTATAAGAACCTTACACTCATATAAGCCAAAGAGAAATTGTTAGCCCATGAAGTCTTGGGCTTTGCTGAAGCTCACCTCTCAATTTGGGCGAAATGTGGTGGTTCACACCTGTAATCTTGGCATTTTGGAAGGCAGGAGGATCACCTGAGGCCAGGCGTTCCAGACCAGCCTGAGCAACAAAGTGAGACCCCGTCTCTATCAATTTGAGAGAATTGTACAAAACATACATGGAATCTGGCTTTGTGAAGGAAAATGCTAAGAAAATCCTTCCTTAGCCAGATGCCAAATGCTACAACTATTGACCAAGGCTTTGTGTTAGTTCTACTTGCCATGAACTTAGCATCAGAGAGAAAAGAACACAGAACTGCAGAGAGTTCAGGTAAAGCCGAGGAAGGTCCATCACTAGCCAAAGATGGACTAGATGCATATTTAGATTTCACAAGGCAGGTAGTGATTCAACTCTTTCTTAGGCAAGATTTGCTTCAGTTGTAGAAAACCATTTTAAGGATTTTCTAATGAGATCTGTCTACATGCAGATGAAATTCCCCCTAGACCAGCTCATAATTTTGACATCTCAATTTGACAACATTGATAACTTAACCATTTAAACAGACTGTGGCTTGTGCCTGTGTTCCTAAACCCCGAGAGTCCTTATCAGCCTCCTCTTCATCCCCCTCCTGCCACCCAGATCCTCCTCTTGCAGTCCTGTTAATATCCAGGAAAATGTATCCATAACTTTTCTGGAGGTGTATATAACAACAATAACAAAATTTCCTTTCCTTTCTTGGGGGCTTACTTTTCCCCTGTGGTAGATTTATCAAAGGTGACACTCAGAATCCAAAAGACTCAGTGTCACATTGTGGACTTACAAGGTAGGTGTGCATTGTGGGGATAGGAAATAATGTCTCACTCCATATTTCATCGTTTTGGTTGGACAGCAGCCAGGATGTTGCAAGGCCCTTCAAGTTTTCACCGGCTCTGCACACATGAACCATCTAGATGCCCAACACATAATGTTGCTCATGTTTTTAAATTGCACTTGATGCTTAGGATATGGCGTTTTGAAATTGAGATGAGGAAGAGGGATGAAAACTTTCATGGTAGAAAGGAGCATTGCTTTCATTGTTGAAAGAGTTTCATTTTCCCATGCTCTCCATGATTAATACTAGCACCTTATTCTCTCCTCCAACAGCTAGTAGATTTTCGCTAATCCAATAAACGTTACTCTAGCTGACGGCCTGTCAGTACCTAGTCCAGTGACAATGGATGGGCCCATTCCAAACTCAATAAAGTTTGTCTTTAACTCTGTTTGTTCAGCTTAAACTGAACAAAAACTTTGCTGATGTTCATGGATCTCAGAATTTTTAACATAGCCTCCAGGCATGGTTGCACATGGCAGCCAAGCTCATAACAGATTTACTGGCTGCAATGTAACAGAGACCTATCATCAAGGCTGAATCACATAAAGTGGTGGGAAAGGGCGTACACACTTACACACTAATTTAAACAGAGACAAGAGGAGAAAATCGTGTTTAACTTTTGTCCTTAACAGAATTGTTAGAAATTGTAAGGTGTACCATTTTATTTGCATAACCAATTATTATGTGTAGCATAAAATACTAGAAAAAAGAATTGAGATTTACTCACTAATTCTAAAAAATGGGAGAGGGAGAAAAACTGGCCCTTTAAGAATAGATTTCCTTTTTTCAAATTACACAAACGAATGCTATTTGAGTTGCCTTGCACCTCTCCTTACTTGGCAACCCATGAGTGTTAATTTTGATCTGTATTACTGATTGTTCTGAATGAAACCATTTCCATAAGATTTTGTTCCTTCAGACTGTCTAAAAATAATTACCTTATAATTTCTCTTCCCATCTTAAATATTTTACACTCATCCTTAAGCCAGCTGTAAAATCTTTTAAAAGCATCCTATTTTGAAATATGCAGATTAAGGCTGCATTGCCATTCTGTCTTAGAAATGGTGTAGGTGTGTTTCTGTGGGCATCTTTCTCTTCACATCAAATGAGAAAGAGTTCTCAGTGGTAGGATTTGATATCTCACCAAGGGAAGGGGTGACTCTTTGAGGTCATATTTTAGCTTTGGCTCTACAGACACTGGAAGCCATTATCTTAAAATGCTCTAAATTCAGTTCCAAAATGGAAAGATGATTACATGATTAATGGAGGTTTATAAAGATCATTGAAATCTTAGCCTGGATAAAGCCATCAGAAATTATTTAATCCAATTTCCCCTGTCTCCAGGCCGGCCACATGGGAATCAGTTTGTCAGATGGAATCTCTGTCTTCATCATGTACCTCTCAAGTCCCCTTTTTGTATGAAATACGATGCATCCTTGTCCTGACTTAAGGACCTACTCTTACCTGGGGCCCCTTTGCTACGAATGCTGCACATTAGAGATGAAGCTCATAGCTGTGTTAATGGAAGACATTGGTTGGACAGTGCAGAAATGGAAATACAAAGATCTTGTTACACCTATGATGTGTCCGACAGTCCTGATAATGTTCATAAGCAGCTATGTAGTTGCTGAGAGAAAGGTGGTTAAATGTGTGGGTTTGACACTACTTAGACTGGTAAAGTTTACTTTCCTTTGGCCAAGTATCTGGGAAATAAGTACTTCTGTTAAACAAGAAAGGCCAATTAAAAAGAAATTGTGTTTGCTTTATCCAACTAATTGTTACTAATGGAAAAATAATTTAAGACTAATGTATTACTGATTTGGGGTCAGCAGCCTCCTTCAAATTCGCTACATAATAAGGTTATTTCATCAACTAGGAGTTGTGTACTCCTGCAAGTAAGACATCTAAAATATTATGACATACAAAAAAGGATTTATCTTTCTCCCATGGAACATGAACTGCAGAGGAAGGCGAATTACAGCTGATATGGATGACTCCTTGATGTCATCAGGAGCCTGCACTCCTTTTCTCTTCTGTCCCGCCATTCTTATCACATGGCTTCTGCTCTCAAGGTCACTTCAGGTCACAATATGACTGATGCAGAGTGCAGCCAGCAAGAAGGCGGAGAGGGAGGGGCAAAAGGGCACCTGCCAAATCAGGCACCTTTAGAGAATTTTCCTGAAAGCCCACACGATGACAATCAGTGCCTCCTACTTACATCATAATTGCTACTCCTTTCTGCATGGGGGCCTGGGACATGTTCTCTTGCAGTTGGGTAGATTGCTACCGCTGCAATATGGGGGTTTTGTTAGTGAAGAATAAAAGCAACAATGAAAATTTAGCAAGGAACTCCCAATGTCTGCTACAGGTCCCATCCTTAATTTATGCTTGTTGTGGGTTATTCCTTGAGATCATAAAGTGATAATATCATTGCTCATAAAACAACAAATGTGCAGAGAATCTAACAAGATATGACACACCATCACAAAAGATACAGAGCCCGGATGTTTATCCATTTTGTTACTGTCTGATTTAGTGAAGTTCAGCTGCTTCCCAGCTCCTGTGGTTTAGAAAATTAAGTTACAGTGCGTTTTTGCCTAGACTGACTTTTATGGTGGATTTATTTACATCTAACCACGGCTGATATAAGACTTAATGCTTGTGAAGTCTTAATATCACAGCTATTTGATTGTCAGGATTTCAAACATAAAAAGGGGGTTTAAGTTCTGTTTTCTTGTATAAAAAAATAAGTTTGTTTTTCAAAGTGCAAGGACTTTTTCAGCGAGGGTCTTTTATTGCTTTCCTTTCATATTGTCTTCTATTTTTAATATATGGTGATGGTATTAGAAGTGATGGGAAGAGCATTTGGATATGAAAATGCCTTAGCTTCTGATCATAATTTGAATGAGCAGAAAAACATACGAAAGAAAAAAGGGAGAAACAGATTGTAAATTGGACCCAATGGAAAATGATCATCTTATAGACCATTCTAAATATGATTATTCCATTGGGTAGAGCATGCTGAACAATGGATGATATATATATCTAGGGCCCAGTGGTAAAAATGTGAGATGGCAAATGTAGAGTAATAATAAAGATATTAGAAAATCTGTCCCATGAAAATGACTAAAGCCACTTGGCTACAATAAGGCCTAGAAGGGAGGAAAGCCATAATTTTATTATTCATAAAGGCATACCAAATAGCTGACCTTCAACTTTGAAAGGGATGAAATGGGCATAAACTTCATTGAGATGTATCATTTTAGGCTTTACAAAAAATAGATGTCAAGGCTTTGAGATATTATAGTCATGCCAAGAAAAATTGTGGAGCCTTTCATCTTTGACTATCTCTGTAAATAATATCCTGTTCTTTTTGGTATTGCTTTAAACAAATCAGGCTGGATGGACATGTTGTGGCTACAAAAGGTAGAAAACTGTGTTTCATCTAGCATTTTAACAAAGACTCAGATACAAGTCAACATGAAATATTTTTTGAAAACTGAAACAGAGTTGGATTACTTTAATCTGCGAAATGTCTTGGTTGTCAAATAACCACTGTTTTATCTTTGAAGGTGTAGTCAGTCTGTGGATCTGGGATTGTTTTCATGGCCTCAGTAACTCCTTTGATTGTTCTAAGTATAGTCAATCTCCTGACCCTGTGTAGTTCAATGGATACAAATATCTTCTTATCAGTCATATTTCTCAGAGAAACTATATTTACACTTTTCTCTTTGAACTCCTTAAGAAGGGACCGTTTGAAAATTACCATTTGGCCTTTCTATCCATTCTAAGGGGAAACTTTATTGCATTTATAATCTGAAGGAATCTACTCTATTAAAAAATGTTTTCAACCGAACTGAAAATAAAACATTAAAGTTGAGTATATCATGTTCTTTTTGGTATTGCTTTAAACAAATCAGGCTGGATAGACATGTTGTGGCTACAAAAGGTAGAAAATCGTGTTTCATCTAGCATTTTAACAAAGACTCAGATACAAGTCAACACGAAATATTTTTTAATATTATTTAAACATTTTTAAATATTAAAGTTGAGTATATCATGCCAATGTGTTTTCTCAAATCAGACCCTTTGGATGAAAATATATAACTGGCTCCCCAGATGTTTTGTACCTGTGATAGGTAACATTCCAATTATATTCATTTATTGTTGCTTAATGACCCTAAAGAATATCTTGGGTTCTGCAGATAGCTTCATAATTGTAGGTAAGATAGTTTGACCTAATTTTTTTGAGTTAGAAAGAAAAACAAAATCCCTGAAGGTATGTAGGCCCGTACAACCTGTTTATCCAGACAGCCTTGAAATGTTGAACCATCTAAGAAAGTAATGTTTATATTTAACTGTGCTTCATTTGTATGATAGGTATGATTATTTTTAAAATCTCAGCCATGTCAAAAGCACTCCAAAGACTACAGAAACTGAAATAGGAAATGCTGAGAATACTTCTTTCTTGGGCAGAGAAGACCTTGAGTTTACAAGTCTGTTGTTTGATCTATGATGTCAATACCAAATGTTGACACAAATGAATGTTTAATAAATATTACATGATTTGATATGAATATTAATGAGATGCCCATCTCAAAGGCACTTAGAGCACTGCTAAAGCTTTCTAATGTGTTTCTCCATTTTCTGAATCTTGTCCCTGATGACCTAATTCAGATAACAAACACAATATTTATCAATATCCTCAGTATGTTGAAGTATAATTCTATACCAAATACTTACTTCAAAGTAAGTCACCAGTGCTTTATAGATGGTAATCACATTCTGAATAGCCATTTATATTTAAATTATATTATCCATTGTACATATGCTGCCCTCTAAAAGCCAAGTTCTATGTTTAAAAGCTACTTAGAAGAACATTTTAAAGCTTATAAGCTTAATTTCTTCATTTCTTATTATAGGCAACCAGTTTGTTTGTTTTTAGCCGTACTAAAAATGAACATATACTGTCCCTTTTACTGATTTGCAAACTGACATAAAAGCAACCTAACAGAAAACCATTACTGTTTTTCAGATAATTATTAAAGTAAATTAGATATACATGATGAATTGTACCATGCAAGTGACAAACATGATAGTGATTCAGCGGTGGTGGGGGGGCTCAAAACTGGACTCTTTCTCCTGTAATTCTTTCTTGTTTTCAACTTAATTTTTTGCAAATCTATCATTAATGTTTCTGATTACTATAATAGTACTTGTTCATTATAAACATATCCAGAAAAGTTGAAAGAAATAAAACTTACTTGATATTTTGTCCTTCCTTCCTTCTTTTGTTTCTTCCTTCCATTCATTAGAGAGCACGTTGGATATATAACCTTTCATTTTCCTGTTTTATGAATACTACCTTATTAGTGTTTTCCAATGGAATTACACAATTTGCATAAATATATTTTACTGGCTACATCATGTTCCACTGAATGAATAACCCTTATTTTGTCAAATTCCAACTGTGTTTCTTTCTCTTTCCTTTTTTTTGCCATTATAAATAGAAATGCAGTGAACATCTTTGTTCACAAGGGTTTGTCCACCTCTATTACTAATGTGTTAGGAATTGTTATTAGAATTGAAGTTATTTGGTCAATGCTGTGCACAATATTTTTATCAGATTATTTTAAGTGGGTGAGATTTTAGTCAATTGGAATTATTGCAGTTCTGTCTAAAACTATTGGTTGCGTTAAGGAGATGGAGGATTCTAGGGTTCTTTATTCAGTGGTTCTATAAGTATCTTGAAATGGACAAATGATGAATTTATTTTGATAACCTTTGCTTTCAGGATTTTCTAGTTATATACTTCCTGATTGAGGTGACCTGATGACTGGGCAAAATCATCAGACATTGTTTAATTTTAACTAATGACTCTTCCCTTAGGATGATGAGATAAAGACAATAAAACACTTCAAGTTCTATTGTTTTCTGTAAAATTGAAGATTTTTAAATTGATTACTGGTTGCCTTATTTGGAGAACTGAGAGTCCTACTACTTTGTATATACATTCACTTATTCAACAATGAATTTATTTAGGTAGCAATGGTAATAGCAGGAGAGAGAAAAAGAAGGAAAGAGGATCCCTCAAGTTGCTCACTATCTAATAATATAAATAAATGAATTATACTAAGTTTGGGTGTGGTGAAAAGTAGTAACTTCTAACACCAGGGCATGACTGTACAGGGGAAAGATGCCACACATGGCTTCCCAAGGCAAGGCTTGGGTCTGGGACATCACGGGAGGGCATGTAAAAACAAGTCCTGCTTTGATTGCCTTTTCTGTGTGTTTCACAGTCTAACTCCTGATGTGTCAATCTTGTTCTGAATGGATTTAAGGATTGATTTCACACTGCTGCTTCTGAGAGCCTTCTGTCATGTCAACATCTTACATTTTAGAAATGGTTAAACAGGTGTCGTTTGAGGAGATTGTGTACAGGCAAGGAATGTATCACCTGCCTCTCCCCTACTGCCTCCTTCCTACATCTATGCCACTTAGAAGCATAGTTACAAATGAAATTTTATAGTGAGATTTGGGGACAATTTCTCCATTACATATTATCAGCCATAGGTCTAAATTTATAGCATACGGATTATCCTCCATCAGTGGATTTCCTTCTTGGGCACATATTCCATTTAATCAGGGCTTCCCCTGATCCCATAATCCCATTCATATGCACTGCCTGCACAACTGCTGCTTGCTTTCCCAAGCAAGGAGCCTCTCCTAGTTGGCTGCATTTAATGCTTTGGTCCTTCAAATTCTCCCTTGTCTTTGGAGCAGGGATGCCCTTCAGTGTGTTCTGCAATTGCAGACATGGGAAACATTTCTCTCAAGGAGAGGAGGCTGCATTTGACATGGTATTTGGGGCCAAGCATTATTATTTTTGGCCAGTTGATTGTTTTCTAACAGGTCTCAGATAATTGAAATATTATTATAGTGGAGTGAGCTGGTAAGCTGTTTCAGGGGACTCATTTGCTAGATCACCTGTCCTTAAGACTGCTAAATGGAATCCTTTCTTCCCTATGAAGTTTCTCCTCCTCTAAATTTTCTTGTGCAGTGCACATATAGCCCCCATTACTCAGTATGTGTGTGTGTAATTGTGCTTGAGGGAAGACAACACACAATTATTTTTTAAGCAGGGAAATGTTTGAAGTTCCCATTACTCCTTCGGGTTGAAGAGACATCCTCCATGGTAGCATTCATCAAGTGTACATTTGCAAGCCATATAGATGGCTTAGCCCAGAAAGAGACAAAGTCATAATTCACTTTTATGCCAGGCTTTCTGAGATTGTGGGGTTGCTGGCATCAGTTAGGACCCAGAATGCAAGTCACTTTGTTGATAGACACTAATATGGTCATGCTCTCTGCCCTGCAATGGGAAGGGGAGGTTTAGCTCAAAAATCACATGAAAGTCATCTGTTCTTAGTGAAGTTGATATGTTACCTTGGTGGAAAAGATAAAAAAGTTCTGTGTATAACAGTGATTGTTGCATGGCCGTGTGTGGCATTCCAGGGAAAAGATCTGTTAGAAGACAGACAAGATTTCACAACTCACTTTTCAGCAGAAAATGACTTGACTTTCGCTGATGAAGTTGATTACTGAAAAGGATACTCATGTGCCACTGGGGCATATGCGTTCTGATATGTGCACATGAACTGGTCCTGACCCACCTGACTGAAACTTTGGCCATCAATTATTTGCAGTGGTGAAATGCAGAGAAAGGTGAGGTTGAGAGAGGGTTCCCAGAGAACTTGCTTTGCATTTAGAAGTTCAGATCCATGACCATAAGATCAGAGTAAAGAATGGCTTCTGGGTCCCTCTTAAGTATCTGATTAGGCTCTAAAAATTGCAATATTTCATGTTACTGGGCCATCTTCTCTTTGAGTCTGTGTCTATGTACAAAACAATTATTGGATTAGAACCAACTCTAATCCAGGATGACTTCATCCTAACTTGATTACAGCTTCAAAGACCCTATTTCCAAATAAGGTCACATTCACAGCTTCCAGGTTGGCATACATTTTGGGGGTTTGGGGGCTCTAACCCAAATACACACAGCTTGAGCAATGAATGAAATAATATATTTTTCTCTGCCTTGATTTTTGGTAAAATATTCTTTTAGGGCTTTAGCATATGAAAACCTTTTATAAGGTTTCTCATTTTACCCTGGTGGAAAAGGTGGAGAACTGTAGTCTGGATACTAATACTATGTGGTGAATTAGATCTTGGTTGAATTATTGTCCCCAAAGGAAGATTGATGTCAACCAGAAGGTTTTTGTGGCATAGTACGTGCCTCTTTTGTGGCCTTGGAGCTATTCAAGTTTTTGGTTGATAGTATGAATAAAGAGAATAGAACCATGTATATCCCATTTGAGAATAGTGTGTGGTTAAATTGAAAATGTTTCACCCAATGAAAGTTGTTAGATATATATTTTTAAATGATTTAAAAGAAATAAATGTAAATTCTGTCATTATTTCAAAATCAACTGTACAGTTAACTCATCAGAGGGCTATAAGCTTATTAACAGTATGCATCCGAATAGTCAATAGTAATCTCAATATGAATGGCTTTTAAAAACGTAATGTTACCATAGGCCGCATTAATGGAATGATGGAGGTCATCCTTTTCCTCTGCATTGGACTGGTCAACATATGCTGAAAACAACTGTGTTCAGGAAAGGTTACCACATATGAAAATGCACTTGATGGACATATTGGAATATACCCAGAGAAGAATTGCTGGGAGAATAAAATCACTCAAGTTGACATTACCTGAGGGATGGATAACAGAACAGGGAAGATTAGCCTGGAGAACAGATGGGCAGCACAGGCTGAGCAAATAAGCTTTCTTTTAAACCTTTAAATTGTTGTGTGTGTGCACGCACGCATGCGTGTGTGTGTTGAGAAGAGGAATTCAACTTGGCCTGTATTGCCTCAAGTAGACAAATATGGGCAAATCAGTAAATGTTTCTGGTAGGTACATCTTTGCTGCCTTGCAACAAGGCCTTGTGCAACTGATCATGGACTGCCTGGGAGATGGTGAGTCCCGTGGGAGTTGAGATGCTCAAACATAGAGATGCACAGACATTTGACAGGTAGTTGTCAAGGCACTTCAACCCACAAAAATTGTGCTATGCAACCGAGTTCTTATGCATCCAAGTTTTAAAATCTCTGTTGAAAAAAAAAAAGCTGGAAACTCTGTGAGATTTGGATGAGGCATAATAATGTTAATTATATATTTTAACCTTCCTTTATAGTTCAAATTGATACAGCACATAAGAGAGAAAAGGTGGTAAAGTCAAGATGATACAATCTATGATCGCAACCTTGACATAGAATCCATTTCAGATTGGCCTATAGATTTTGAAGATAGAGAATTTGAAAGTTGAAGAGTCATATCATTAAAAGGAACTGTCACGCCTTAGGGTAAACCTCTATATTTCCTTGTTCAAAGAATTCTCAAGGTGGAAAAGGACCCAAAAGTCCAACTATTTCGAATTTCAGAGATATCTGATTTTAGTATTCCCATTTTAGGGAGAACGTGTGTTCCCTGTTGTCTATAATATGCCATTAACCTGTTTTGATTATTTTCTATTACTCTGTTAAAAAATTCCTTGAAATATTCTGACTATAAAATATATTCCATTCAATTGCTTTTGCCCAAGGTACAAGAGCTCTAAATCGTTTTGCTAAAAGTGAAGGAAAAAGGACTAAGAACTAGGCGCAAAAATTCAGTTTCTAATATACATAACATGAGAATGAATAGCAGTTTAGGGAAACATTCTTTCATTTATTCATTCCTTGAGCCAATAAAGACTTATTGAGCAGCTACTCTACAATAGGCAACAGGAATGTAAAGTGAATCTGAAACTACCCTTGATTTTGTACTCCCAGTTGCGTAGGGGAGAAATTATTTTATACAATATGATAAGTGCCATTATGGGGGAATATACAAAAAGCTTGGAAGTGCAAGGATAATTAAATCTATGTGGAAAAAAGGTTAATAAGAATATCCTATCTCATTATTCATGTGTACATGGTGCATATGTCTGTGTAAACACAGTATCTTGTCTATCTATGTTATTTTATAGAAAGGAGAAAGATGGCTACAGAGATTAAGAAGCATATAAGGTGGGTGGCTCGCTGGAGCCCAGGAGTTTGAGACCAGCCTGGGCAACATGGTGAGACCTCGTCCATAGAATAAATACAAAAATTAGCCAAGTGTGATGGCATGGGACCTGTAGTCCCAGCTACTCAGGAAGCTGAGGTAGGAGGATCTCCTGAGCCTGGGGGTCAAGGCTGTAGTAAGCTGTGATCATGCCACTGCACTTGGCCTGGGCAACAGTGAGACCCTGTTTTAAAAAAAAATAAAGAAGAAACTCTGATTCCTCTTTTGTCAGTAGACTTTCTTTAAAGCAGAAAAATGCTTTAAGAAAAAAATACTGCTCAACCATGCACTCCTAGGCCAAGTTCAATTTGCAGCATTTGGGGAAACCTTGAAGAAAACCAAACCAAGAACATACATGCACTACTTTTGTTTTAGATTTAGCAAGTCTTTCCTCTCGACTGCTCAGGGTAAACAATGGTATTACTTAATGTGACTATACAGGATGGATTAGTTAAATACGGGCTCGCTCTTCCTCTCATGTCAATGAAATACATGAGCTTCCTCATGCTACAGAATGATTCAAAGGTTTGATTTGTGGAAAAGAGTTTCCGGAAGCTTTTAAATTGTGGCCACCAACCCGCCTCCCTCTTTTTTTTTTTTGTCCCAGAACAATATCAAACCTATTATTGGCCAGAAGGTTGACAAAGGGGAGAATAAATCCAACAGAAGATTTATACTTGCTTTCATTTCTGATGGTAACATAATCAAAATATTTTCAGAGGAATAAAGTAGAAGTATAAATTTTAAGTGGATGGACTTAGGACATGATCAGCCCACTTCTGCTTTGTTCTGCTGCTGTGTGTGGCGCTTCTTGCTAGCCTATTTATGACATGTTTAATAGGCATGTTTGCTTTAGTCTGATGGGTACTCTCAGCAGTGAGCTTAGAGCTGTAGAGGTGAAATGGCCCATGCATGTGGACAGAATTATTGGAAGTACCGTATGTGGCACCCTGTCTCAGCCAGCTGGACATCGACTGGCTAATCTTTAGAGAACCCTGATGAAGGCCACAGATAGAGATGCAAGATGATTCACTGTCTCAAATTCCCTTCTTTTAGAAAAAGAAAGAGGCTGGGCACAGTGGCTTACACCTGTAATCCCAGCATTTTGGGAGGCCAAGGTTGGAGGATCACTTGAGCCCAAGAGTTTGAGACCTGGGCAACATAAGGAGACCCCATCTCTACAAAAAGAAAAGAAAAGAGAAGAGAAGAGAAGGGGGAAGGGGAAGGGGGAAGGAAGGGAACAGAAGGGGGAAGGAAGGGAACAGAAGGGGAAAGGAAGGGAACGGAAGGGGAAAGGAAGAGAAGGGAGGGGGAAAGGAAGGGGAGGGAAGGGGGAAAGGAAGGGAAAGGAAGGGAAAGGAAGGGGAAAGGAAGGGAAGAGAAGGGGAAAGGCAGGGAAAGGAAGGGGAAAGGAAGGAGAGAGAGAGAAGAAAAAAGGAAATAAAAAGAAAGGGAAGGAAGGAAGGAAAAAGACGGAGAAAGAGGCTTTAAAAATAAAGTTATTGAGCCGATTCAATTCAGGTTTATTATTTACGTAAGACTATTTTACTAAAAGCACAAGTGCAAGGACCTTGACATTTACCTCTGAATTCTGCATGTAGCTCAGTAAGATATGCACATGAATGTTTCCCATCAATATTGAGCCCCTCTAGGGTCTATGGCAATTTGTTTTTCCTGCTACTGACTGCTTGGTTGCGGGAAGGGCAGTGAGTTGATGGCGGGTAGAGATGGAGTTCAAAGTCGTGGTGTGTTCCTCCCATGAAGCCATACCTTTTACGCACATTTCCTGACATGTTTTCCACCACGCATAGAGTCACTAGTTCAGCTTTACCAATGGTTCTTTCTTGGTTAGCTCCTTGCCTGAGCGATCTTCCTCATTTCAGACTACTGGGGTTGCACTTGAAACTTGCCCAGAGGTCTTCCTGGGTGTACTGCATGCTTTTGGTTCCCTTCTCTGATTCCTCCTCTTTCCCACCCACTAAATATGGGCACTTCAAGCTGTGCTCTGTCTTCTTTCTCATCCTTTCTCCCTTTCCCCTCACTTCTCACCTCTTCTTCCTGCCTCTCCCCTCTCTCCCATGGTTGTCTCATCTCCTCCATTATTCAGCTGTCATCTCCAGACATGCAAGCTTAGCTTTGGTTACTCTTCTAAGCTTTCATCTTGAGTTTGGCTTTCTCATTATGCATCTTCATCTGGTCGTTCCAGGGCAAAATCAAGCAGCATGCTCAGGACGAGGCTCATGATAGAGCGGCAGCAGAGCATGGTGCTCATACACATGACTTCTGGGACCAGGCGGCCTGGTCTCCCTCTCCCTCCCTCACTTACCAGCTGTGTGACCTTGGACAACTTGTTTAAATTTTCCTTGCTTCAGTGTTTCCATCTTTAAAGTAGGTGCCATATTACCTAGCTCCAAAAGTTGGGGTAAGAATTAAATGAGTTATTACAC
Organism: Pan paniscus; assembly: GCF_029289425.2. Lineage (NCBI taxonomy): Eukaryota > Metazoa > Chordata > Mammalia > Primates > Hominidae > Pan > Pan paniscus. The sequence goes on from NC_073262.2 coordinate 41,461,586, forward strand.
GAAAAGGGCTTAGCAACACCTGGTATGCAGTAAGCATGCAAGTATGTGTTAGCTATTTTTGTTTTTATTTTCCTTTATCTTTAGACACTTCTGGGCTCCAGAAAGCTTTTCTTCTTTAATATCATATCTATTTATAACACGAACAAATCTTCTACTTGCTGAAGCTTGAAATGTAGGACTTCCATTCTTTTCTCACCTTCAACCTTCTAGAAATTGTCAAGGCTTTTCAGTTTTCTAATTATTGCGTTTCTCATATCTTTGCCTTTCTTCCCCTTTCCTATGGTTGCTATATTAATTCTTCCTTGGACCACTCTGACAGCTTCCTAGTTTTCTCCTGCAGTTGTTTGGTTCTCACCTCCTCTCTTTGCAAGTCTGTCTTGCATTAAGACATGGCCAAGTGCCCTGGAACACAAGCTTAATCGTTCTATCTTCATTTGAAACCACCACCACGCTGCCACAAACACACACACAGTGGGTTCCACTCAGCACTGGAGGATGTCTAAATCCCTTGGTCCAGCAATAAGGTCTTATACAACCCATCTTTTGAATTATTGCTAATTTTTTGTTGCTGTTGTTGCTTTCTTCAGGGGTGTCACATTATTGCAAGCTGCTCCAATTGCTATTCCCTAAAAATTCTTAGCTTCCCTTCCCCTCTGTGCTTCTGTTCACCTATCCCCTCCCTCTCCCTGAACTCCCCCTTCCTTACTCTCCCTGTGCTGCCAAAAAGTCTCTCCCTTTCTCTGGGACCAGGTGGAATCGCAATTTAATTATACCCTCTCCAATCACTCCAATGAAAAGTAGCTCCTCCCTAGAAGGACCAAATAACAATTTGCATTGGATCCTCTTAGAGATACTTATTTCCTGCAAACCAAACGTCTACATGCTCTGTAAAGGGAAGGATTTAGAGTTTGAAGTCAGAGGTTCTGGGATTTTTGATCCAAGGTCTACAAAAGTGAGCCTTGGATTTCTTAAATATAAAACAGTGATAGCAATAATAACTGTGTCACAAGATTTTTATGAGAATTAAGTCAAATATATATGGGAAGTCTTTTGAAACTAATTTTTTAAAAACCAATTTTGCCCAAAAAGTAGTTGCTTTGGATTTTATTTTTAACATCTTTATAAACTCCACAATACCTAGCATCAAGGTTTCTTTTTAAAATTGGTATTGAATCATTATTTGTGAATAAATCTATAAGATTCAACCTACAAAAAAAAAAAACTCATTTCTTGTATTAATTCAGATGTACCTAGATTTGAGAACTGTTTCATGACAGTAAAACATGAGAAAGTTAAATTGCCTGATATTTTTGCAACTTGCCCCTTTTTTGTATAAAGAGAATGACTTTTAATAAATTATTTCCTTTCCCAAGTAAATCACTCAATCACAAGAAAATGTTTAGTGTCCTCAGGTGAAATTAACAAAATTACCTAAAAGCTTATTTTTTATTATCACATGGTATCTATTCTGGCCTCTTCAGATCTTAAAATGCAAGTAATTAGTTAAAATAATTCTTCACATGGAGGCGACAGTCCACAGGAGAATCACAATGAGTGAAGATCCAGGAAGTCAGCTGTGGAGGAAATGTTGAGATGGATTCAAAGTAGCAGCAAGGCCAGCGCTAGTCAGAGGGTCAGGCCTGGAGTTCAGAGGAGCTGGCCATCAAGTTCATGGAGAGGGCTGACTCCTGTTCTGCTGAGTTCATAAAGTAGAAAAGCAAAGATCAGAGTGCAAGGAAGAAGAACACAGAACTCTGGCAAATCCCTGCAGATAACACTCACACAGAGACCTCTAAGAGTTTCCTGATTTTAGATGGGTGTCTCACATTTGTTATCTCACTTGATCCTTTTAACACCGTGCTGGGATAAGGAGGGCAGGGTTCACTAACCTCTTGTTTGACTGCAAACAGAGAGAGGGACAAGCCAAGTCTCAACTTCCCTCTCAAAGATTAAGAGCAATTTTAAAGCAATACCAGAAGATGTATACATCTTTTTAAATATCTACATCTATATCTCTATCTATCTATCTATCTATCTATCTATCTATCTATCTATCTATCTTTGTTTTTGTCTTTAAAAGCTATTTGCCATTTGGCAAAGTTTCTGGGCCCCCTATGTTAGCTGTTCCATTGTGCTTAAACAGCGCTGAGATAGCCCTAAGACGCTGTGAGTCTTTCCCTAGACCATGGTACCAAAACTTGAGGACATCAGTCCTTCCTTCTTTTGGGCTTTCTCTTTTCTCACCTGAAGAATGGGACATACCACTGGAGCCCCAGACACCTTCCAGCTTCATTTAAAAGCTTCACCTAGGTCAGTCAAGAGAATGAGAACATTTTAGACAATACAGCAAACTGAAAAAAAAAAAGGGACTTTTTAAAAAACAATATTTGTGCACTTAACATGAATTGGATTGTCACAAAAGCATACATTTGTTTTTATTATACATTGATTAACACTGTTTTATGCACTTAGGAGCAGCCAGTTGCCCTGGGCAGGAGTATATGAAATTATCTAAAACATACCAGTAAAGAAGCCTGCCATAATCTTGACTTCTAGGTTCAGAAGTCACTTGTGAAGGTAAAAGAAAAGATCACCAGGAGAATGCAAACAGACTCAAGAGGTCCCTCTACTCATCCTTTCCTCCCCTCTTCCAGTAGAGAAAACAGCTCTAGGGTAGGAAGAAGAAAGAGCAGGTTTGAAGTGGAAGGAGGAGACTCAGGGGTGAGCTGGAGCTGCAGTTGATGGAAGTCTGCATGCTTCAAGCTTGGGCTCAGGGAGAAGAGTGGTGATCCATGCTGGAGACGGCTGTGGGCAGCTCAAAGGTCTCAGGAAATTTCCAGAAGCAGGGTCCAAAAGTTAGCCGAAGGAGAGGGAGTGTGCAAGAAAGGAGGGCCCTTCCCATGGAGGAGCATCTCAGTGAAACAGGAAGGTTCCTACCAGGGCTGAGGTAGAAAATGCAGCTGAACCTCAGTGCATTGCCATGACCAGATCATCCAAGTGGGAGGTTTTGGGATCCTTCAGACCAGCCAGTGGCCATTACTGGAGGAGCACAGTTGTTTTGTTTCACTAATGTCCTGATAAGAAGAGAACTATCCGGAGCAAAGGCATCTAAAACCAAGAGAAAGTGGAACCAGGCAGGACTAGCTCTTCCCTAGATTGCTGGTAGGACTTGTGAAGTTCACACTGACCCCAGCCAGGCAGGGCAAGGAGACAGCAAGAGACAACATTTCAGTGCCCAATGCCATAGTCCCATAAACCTGAACCCCTGAGGAAATGGGCTTGAGAAAAGCGAATCTCTCAATCCTGGACTAGTTTTAGGTTTTGTTTTTGTATTTTGCCATCAGGCAGAATAAGTATAAAAAGAAATGCTACATCTTGGCAAATATGTTTTGTGGACTATGCAATTCATATCATCTTAAAAACTAGCACCAAGAGGCAACCTTAAGTGCTGTTTATCTTACTAGAAATCAGTACTCAGAAATTCACATGCAGTTGAAGAGTAGGGGTGTTCTGGAGGAGCACTCTGTGGCTGCCTCTTTCTCCCAGGCAGGTAAGCCTTCAGGGCAGCAGGCCTTGCCATCTGAGCAGCTGCCTGACACAGCCTGACATGAGGCTGTCTGGCACTGGTGCTGTCATGGCTGGATATTAGCCCCTTTAAACATGGTTTTTCTTCATCTCAGGAGGTCACAAGTCCTCCCTTTCGATAGTTCAACAAACACCATTGGCAGCCCACACTCTGCTAGGTGCTGGGGAACTAATGGCTAAAGGTGGTGACAGCACCAGGGAGCTGGCCCTCAGCCCTGGGGCAATAGCCTGGGAACCATCAATTAGGAGGCAGTCCATTAGGAGACCCACACCCTAGAAGGGAAGCAGTGGGGTCGGGGGCTTGGATGGTTTTATGATGGATGTGATGACTGCAGCAAAATTCTTCCCTAGTTGAGAACCCCCGGTGCGGACAATAAGTTCATCAGATGTCAGAGGGGAGCTGTTAGGCAGCTTCAACAGCTACAGGGAAGGCTGGGTCTCAGCAATGACTCACAGATGGGGAAGGTTTTGATGGTGGAGGAGTGGGGCAAGTCCCTCCAGAGGAGGGTCGTCTTTGTCAGAACCACTGCCTCCTATGTGCATAGCTCTGTCTAGAGTCATTAATTCAGCCCAATTACTACCACTCTATATTTCCTCCCTGCCTCTCTTTCTTCCTTCCTGTCTTGATTCCAGTACCTGACTCTTATAACCACTGAACGGAGCTCACGTGTGATGCCCTTTCAGAACATCCTTTAAGTTCCGGGGGTAGCTGCAGGGAACCCTCTGGCAACTTGCTGTTCTCCACATTCTGGATTTTCCTATGACATTGCACTCTGTCCATGTTTCTCCAGTGGGTCTTTTTTGTTGTGACATTTTGTTCCATTCAGAAAGCAACCTTTTCAGTTTCTGTAACTTGAAATGCAATTATATTGTATTTGGGAATGAAAAAAAAGAATGATACCTGGTAGAGTTTTTATGACAGAGACTGAAAGAGCGAAACTGATACAGAGAAGAGTCTATATTTAAATAAAAGTCTTAGATATGGTATTAATTCCCTGAGAGTTCGCTTAGGAAATGCCTAAAGAAACTGAGATATCCTATGAAGACCTCGTTTAAAAGGAAAGGGAAGAGGAGGCAATCAGGCCAGAAGAATGAAAGCAATGTGGAATGGTGGTTGCTAGAGGAGGTCTATTTCAAAGAATTTAAATACTGAGTAGATCACAAAGTAAGTTTATTATCTTAGTTTATTTTTCATTTTGTTGCTGAGTTCACACTACCCCTTCCTTGGAATCTCTAAATGATTTTGAAAACTCTGCAAATTCACAGATGTGTGATTACATGGGCAATTTGTACCTAGACTTTCTTGGTAAATGTTTTGTATCCTAACGCTGCAAAGACTTCCAGTTAGTTAAATAGAGCACCTTTTGCTGACCTAGTCCGTCTGCTGGAAGAGCCTTAATTTTATTAGAATTAGGCTTTTCTTTGATAATCCTGGTTCAATGCATGATTCTGAGTCTAGATCTTTTCCTCAGGAATCTATTTTAGACAAGTCATTTATTCAGACCCTCTGGAAAAGACTAACATTCTAATATTCAGTGTTTGAAACTGAATGTCAGGTATAGCGTCAACTCCATCTTCCTAGTCCAGCTTCTTCTCTCCTTATGACAGAACATATATTGATTGGACTCACAGTTACTACAATTAGCAAACATATGAGGGTGACGGAGGAAGGAAAAAATTAGACCTAGACAATGCTGCTGCTGCTCTGTGTGTGTGTGTGTGTGTGTGTGTGTGTGTGTGTGTAGGGTGTGAGAGCTGTCTCAGAATAATCCTGTGTTTTCTAATATGTGGAGCTTTAAAGGCAAGAACATGTATTATTTCTTCACAGGAATATAGATTAAGAGTTTTAAAAGACCTTGAAAATTGACCGAGTTCATTTGTGTGTCTCAAGTAGTTTCATCCTTAATAATACTGAAGCTAAATCTTTGTCTGTGTCAGGCGCTCAAAGGGGATTTATATGTATTCACTCATTTAACCCTTGCAACTGGAAGGCTTAGAATTGGGGTTTAAATGTAGGCAGTCTGATGCAGGAGCCCCAAGCCAATGAGCACCATACTCCATTGCCTCTCATATTCTAAAATCTTTCCTTTTTTTTTTTTTTTTTTTTTTTTGAGACAGAGTCTCACTCTGTCGCCCAGGCTGGAGTGCAGTGGCGCCATCTTGGCTCACTGCAAGCTCCGCCTCCTGGGTTCACACCATTCCCCTGCCTCAGCCTCCAGAGTAGCTGGGAGTACAGGTGCCCGCCATCACGCCTGGCTAATTTTTTGTATTTTTAGTAAAGATGGAGTTTCACCGTGTTAGCCAGGATGGTCTCGATCTCCTGACCCTGTGATCCACCCTCCTCGGCCTCCCAAAGTGCTGGGATTACAGGTGTGAGCCACGGGGCCTGGCCTTCTAAAATCATTCTTAAGCCAGTGTTTTCATTCAACAACAGAATGACTATGGATGGAGCTCCTACTGCATACCAGTCCCTGCACAAATGTCCTACAATATCATCACAATGCATGTACTATTTGTATTTTTATGCCTATACTACAAATGTGGAAACTTATTCAGGCTCCCACAGATGTCAAGGGTCAGAGCTAGGATACTAATTTCAGATTTATCTTCCAAACTTGTATCACCTCCCAAACACACACACCAACTGCATTTGGAGAAGTACCAATCAAGCTCCTACTATGTGTTTTGTGCTATGCAGACACTGAAGAAATAAAGGGCTAGTCAATTTACACAATCACCAGTGAAGCAGTATATCATACAAACAGAAACATGAGACAATTAGCAAATAATGTGAGGTCTATTGTGGTAAATCCTAATGTTTAACATAGAAACAACATACTTGAGGAAAGCTTACAAAAGGGAGAATTTTATGGAGACTAATTATGTAGGCATTGTGCTCCTGGACAGTCCCAGTTTTAAAATCTTCAGAGTAATTGTGCTAATTTACTTGTTATATTTTGTATCACAATTATTAGTCCATAAAACATGGTTCCATGGTTACTAGACTTGCATAAAACCTTAGAGAAGAAGACATTCTTTAACCTGAGCAATGAAGGCAGACAGAAAAGTGGTTGGGTAGGCCTAGATAAGACATTATAGGGGTATACTGACTCATCATTGACAAGGATCATGGTGTATTTGGTGTGTAGTCAGAAGAGAGGGCAGGTCAGAATGGTATGTCTTAATTATTATTTCCATGTATGTATATTCATATGTACATTTGTATGTTTACTTTGCCTCCATAGCTGATGTTCAAGGTCACACAACCTTCTACTCAGTCCTTGAATTGGTCAAGAACAATGGCCCAGCCTGCTCAAGGATCATGTAAATAAACGGCATTGAAATAGGGCTTTGCTCTTTTGTATGCCTAGCCCTTTAAGTGTTGAATTGGCACTGTTGCCCCCTACATCTTTTTCAAGCTTTGTTAATCTTATTTCGGCTTCTGAAAAGAGCAATATATCCAAGTACAATCATTAATTGAATATGATTCAATCTGGTCCCATCTTTAATAAGAAACCAAAGAAGGAAATTCAATTAGGCTCACCCTTTCCATTTCAAAGGATCAAATCCTCCCCTTTCACAGTTAAAATTATGAAAGATTATCTTCTTAGTGGAAGGCTACAGGAAAATTTGGATTCCTGTCAAATATTTAGCGTAATATCCCGAGATCAGGATTAATATTGCCTTTCAGCAGCTCACTCTGAATTTCTGTGGATGCTATCTCTCTTTTGGAAGCTTTTGAATAAAAGGCATTCTATACTCTTGCATGACTCAAAGTATTCAGCTGAAATTGTAACAAGATCAAACAGTTTTAGGACAAGTTATCATGCCTGCTGGTCATGAAAATGCAGACACCTCAATTTCATTTCCACACTTCTGTGTTGATCCACCAACTTCTCAGAGAAAATTGAAATTATTGAAGTCAGGTTTTAAGTTTATGTGAATATTTTGGGGTTGATTTAAAATTACAAACAAAAGCAGCAGTAAAAAATAACATAGGATAGAACAAAATATAATCTAATCATTTCTGTTTGGTAGAACTATATCAAATATCCCTAGAGAATAATATATTAATAATAGTTATTATTATTATTATTATTTTTTTTTTTTTTTTTTTTGAGACGGAGTCTCGCTCTGTCGCCCAGGCTGGAGTGCAGTGGCGCGATCTCGGCTCACTGCAAGCTCCGCCTCCCGGGTTCACGCCATTCTCCTGCCTCAGCCTCCCGAGTAGCTGGGACTACAGGCGCCCGCTACCACGCCCGGCTAATTTTTTGTATTTTTAGTAGAGACGGGGTTTCACCGTGTTAGCCAGGATGGTCTCGATCTCCTGACCTCGTGATCCGCCCGCCTCGGCCTCCCAAAGTGCTGGGATTACAGGCGTGAGCCACCGCGCCCGGCCAATAATAGTTATTATTAATATTCTTACTCTGAGTTACAATTTGTTGCATTTGTTTTAGGTTCCAGACACTCTTAAGTGCATTATTTTCTCAAACCTATGTGTCTTTGACTCCAAAGGCATTGTCTATAACCCCCAGCCTGTAACTCACAAATTATATTGCTTTTTCAATGCTAGTTGATAGGAGCCTTTTACCAAAAATGAAATATCTCTTTTATACTTTATGCGAAGTTATCTACAGCTCTGTATTAGTAACTAGCATTATGTGCAAATAACTGGGATTATTTATCCTCTCAAGTTTTATTTTGCAGTCTGATGATACAATGTGTTACAAGTATAATCATAAAAGAATTTATTTATGCAAAGCTTTCCATGTTGTTTCAATGAGTTCTGCCTCAAAGCACTGTTCAAACAGAAACCCTAGTGTCCCCTGATATTCCAGCTAAAAAAGTAAATATTTGTAATAGGCATACTGCAGTAATATTCCCAACATTGGCAAGAGCATTCATTTCTTTGTATGCCATGCTGCCAGAAGCTGGCACCCAACAACACCTGTGGCTCACACTGAAATATGAGTCCTGGGTTGCTAATTTCTTTTCCACTAATGGGTACTAGTGAACAGACAAGGTATGGACTTAGGTTGCTGAATTGCAGAGAAAAGAAATAACACTGGCTCCATTAGCAACTCAAGTTACAAAAATCCCAAGGGGGAACTGGGTTGGAATCTCTACAATCCCAATATTCTGGAACAGTGATTTTTCAAAGTATTTTTAAATGCAGGCAAATCCCTTCTTCAAATGAAATATTATTTGTAAGTTCAACAAGTAAAATAGATAAAATAATAAGGGCTACTCTATTCAGAGCTTTCTCTATGACAGGAACCATGCTAAACTCTCTGCATAGATTTCCTTATTTAATTCTCAAAAGAACTGTATGTGGTAGGCACTTTTAACATCCTTCATTATAAAGCAGGCTTGGAGAGTTTAAATAACTTAACTGAAGTCAAATGTCCTCCCAGTGGAGGAGCAAAATTCACATGCAAGAAGTCTGACATCAGATTCTAAATCCTTGGCCATAAAAAGCAGAGCTGCCCTTCTGAGAACTGACGCTGGCTGGGGCTGCTTTAGGAATCATCTATACCTACCTGATGACTATGTGGAACTTCCCCAACATCAGTAGGGCCTCGGGAAAAACACAAAAGTACAAAAAGTAATATTCAGCTGAGAAAGAAGACTTTAGTTTACTCTCTAAAATCACGTTTTTTTACAAGTGGCTATGTGTCCATTTGTTTCTTTGTTCAGTTTTTTACGCCAGCCTTTCTAACAGTTACCATGTGCTTCTGGAGGTAAAAGGATAGTTTCCCAGGTAAATACTTCATTCTTTCCTTCTTTTTTTTTTTTTTTTTTTTTTTGAGACAGAGTCTCGCACTGTCACCCAGGCTGGAGTGCAATGGCACAATCTCGGCTCACTGCAACCTCTGCCTCTCGGGTTCAAGCAATTCTCCTGCCTCAGCCTCATGAGTAGCTGGGATTACAGGCGCCTGCCACCACGCCTGGCTAATTTTTTGTATTTCTAGTAGAGACGGGGTTTCACCATGTTAGCCAGGATGCTCTTGATCTTCTGATCTCGTGATCCGCCCGCCTCGACGTCCCAAAGTGCTGGGATTACGGGAGTGAGTCACCGTGCCCAGCACCTTCATTAATTTTTTTGAGCACATAAATTAACACCAAGTTTTAGAAAAAGTGTTAGGCACTGAGATTCCAATGAAAAATACGACAATGTTACTGACCTCAACAATCTTACAGGGAGGGTAATCTGCAATTTATCATCTATGGTAGCACAGATACCCTTGAGACTCGAGGGAGCACCATTAATAATTAAAGGAGACAGCAGGTATAAACTATACATGCTCTGAGAAAACGGGCTCATAGGCAACGGGGCATCCAGGTGTAGGCACCCATGTTAACATACACGTGATATATCATACATATAATTATGCACAGGATGTTCAATGTACAGAGAATCTGTTCTCATAAGCAAGAGAGAACAGATTTCCTAGAAGGGCGACGCCGAAGCCGAGTCTCTCAGGATGAGTAGAGGTTCCCTGGGTGAAGAGTGGGGATCTGAGCAAAGAAGAGGTCACAAGCACAGGTAGGAAAAGGCACCTGCAGGTGGGGAACTAGCTGTGAGGCCGAGAATGTCAGTACATGACTAGAAAGGCCAGGGAATGTCAAAGAATTTGGATTTCATTTTCTAGATTGTGGTCCGTCATTGAAAGGGTTTAAGCAGAGTGGACAAGTGAATGTTCTGTAAAGAGCCCTGTGGTGCTTCTTTATGGTGTGGCCATAGGTGCAAAAAAACTAGAGCCAGGAAGATGAGCTAGATGTGTGAGTCCCAGTCTGACTCTGAAAAAGTCATCTGGAGAGCTTTAAAAAATGGTGATGCCTGGGCTCTATTCCATCCTGAATAAAACCGCATCTCTGGAGGTGGATCCAGGTTCTGGCCATATTTTAAACTCCCCATTACCTGATTCTAACAGGCAGCCAGAACTGAGAATCCTTGCACTAGAAGAATGTTAGGTGGAATGCAGGCAAGAGAGGATGACAGTTTGGAGAAGATACTTGTAGTTGGGCTACATGGATAGATTTGGGGAGTGGGGGAATGGTAAATATAGCAAGAATTGAAAATTAATTGCATGTATGGGATGGAGGGGCATAGCTGTCAAGGATAGTTCCCTGCTTGAGGGTCTGGGTGAATGATAATGCCTCAAACTGAACTAACAAATTCATGAAGAGTAACTATTTTATAAAGGAAGACGAAAAATTCAGTTTTGATCGCGTAGAATGTGAGGTGACTCAAGGTCAGCCATGGAAAGTGAGCAGAGTCACAAAAGCAGGGAACCAAAAAGGAACCCCGACATGGAAGTGGCAGGTGAGAGAAGAGAACACCATGAAGGAGACAGAAAAAGAACAGAGATATCAAATGAACTCACCCAGCCTTCCCTGTCCAATATGCCAGCCACTAGCCACATGTTGATATCTCAAATTAAACCGATTATTCAGTGGATTTCATTAATGCAAAATTCCCTGCTTTTTTAAACTAAAACCTTTGTAGGCCAGCACCTTCTCTAACTTTGCTGTGTTTGTTCATTTAATCACTCACTCTCTTCCTCTTTCTCTTACCTACTCTCTCACCTCATCACTGTCTGGTAGGGGAACTGATGATGCCATACCTAGAGTACAGTGAGCCCTGGAGAGACTGGCTTCGTTCCAACCTGGTAGAGCCAGTCTGTCTCCGTTTTCAGTGATGTGAACTGTGTGCCTAGTCATCCTATTATCTTTGGTACCTATTAAAAACATTGCTCTCTTTTACTCCAGAAACAAGAACTGCATTTCAGTGGTGAGTGATATGACTACTAAACACAGGGATTAAAAAAATAGTTAAACTCGTCTGGGATTTTCCAGGATAAGAAGTTGTTCCAGAAATTGTGTTGTTTCAGATGTCCTGGAGATTAAGTAGGCCTAAATCACCTCCTGAGCATTATATGAGTGAATCTGTCATTAGAAGATCTCTCCCTGAAACATTCCCACCCACTCCCCAACCCCCACTTGAATATAAGAGTAATTAGTGATGAGATCAGAATCTTCACTTAATCTTGACCTATCCCAGATGGTGTAATAGTCATGGCCTTATCAGTGAAGATTAGAAGGGCAGGCCAGGGCTTTGCCAAGGAAATAATACTTGCATTAATTCAAAGTCTTTTGGATTTGGGTTAAGACTCTTACTTGTCTTCTATAGTTCTCCTAGCTTTTATCTAATATTGTTCATTGCTCTCTCATTATTCATTCTGCTGATACATACAGGTGTGCATACTCTGAACCCTGGAATTGTTTCTGAAAGTTACCTGTCAGTCCTGTATTGAATTAAGTCATGCTTTGAAGATACAAAGAAATGTGGTCCTTTAAAAAAAATATTGGTGGAAAATCCTTTATAGTCAACCATTCATTCAGCAATTGTTCACTAATCACCTACTATGTGCTGGAATGATGTTGGGTACTGGGCAGTACAGTTTTATAAACTACTCTTAAGATGTTCATAATATCAGAATGGAAAATACACTTTGCCATGTGCCTGGCACTATTGTAAAGTGTTTTCACATATTTAACTCACTTCATTTTTACAACAACACTATGAGATAGATATTGTCACTATAAACCCCATTCTGCAGATGAGGAAACTGAGGAATATAGAGTTTAATGGTTCATCCCAAATTATATAACGAGTAAAGATAGAACTGGGATTTGACCAGGCCCTCTGGCTTCAGCCTATGTTCTTGACTTTACTGCTTTACTTTTTCTCCCTGACTCAATTACGATCTCCAGGGAGACATGAAAAGAAAACTTTCCTTGAAATTATTTATAGAATGCGGTTATTTGTTTACCTGTAGTTAACATTTAGCTCTCTCTATACTAATCCTTCTTGAAAAGGAGCGTTTTTAAAGATAAGTAACCTTTATATTCCTATCAAGCATCACCTGGCAAAATAGGAAGGAAGAGGTAAACACTGGGCTCACTAAACATATCTTGGATTATCCTTGAGAATTTTTAAATACTTATTCTAGAATATTTTTATAAGCATTCTTGGAATTTTTTTTTATTCCAAGTATTTAAGCAATGAGTGTCTGGAACAATGAGAGAATGCTTTGTTCTGGAAATCATGTATAAGTATTTACACAATAATACCAACCTTAACTGGACTACACGAACTGGATTCCAACTTGGGCCCTATTATGAGTTGCCCAGGTTTCCTGTACATCCTAAAGGTGCCTCCTCCCAAAACCAAACGTCCTTGAGCCCTGGGAACTTAAAGAAGTTAGATAGATCTGTAGTCCCAAAGTACTTACAGAGCAATTTATTAAGACTTGGGTTCCTGGGAAAGTTTTATTCTATTACTCAGTTATTGTCTTCAATCTGCCATTCACTGAAAGGTTTTTTTGGCCTTAATTCAATTCTCTATCTCCTACGCTATCAGTGTTTTTGTTGAGCACTTTTCTATCCAGACAGATAACAGGATTTGGTGACAGCTTTCAATTTCATTACTGCTAAAACTTTTGTAGGTATACAATTTCTCTGTGTAGGCTGGTCCCTGACTGTGATTTATTTAGCTCATTATTTATTGGCCTGTAAAACTGGCCCAACTCTGCAAAATAACTCACTAATTCTTCCCGTGTGAAAACCTCTGAAGATATTTATCAACACACATGTAAGTAATCTATCTAAGAGGCTCCTGGTCTCTTGGAATTCATACATAGAATAAAGAGATCCCTGGAACAGTGGAAGTATCACCTAAACTCCAGTTTTCAAAGTTCCTGTCATTCTCTTGAGGAATATTCAAAGTAAAAGGTATCAAATTGGCAGAGAAGTTGTAGTGTCAAAGTTTCTCCAAGTATCTATGAAAGGTTCCCCATTCACACAGCAGAAGCCACATCAAATCATTCCTTGGTTGATATGCAAAACAGAAAATCTAACTAGTTAAATAAACAGAGAAAATGTCCAATTTACCACATTAAAGTCATACAAATTTATAACAGATATTTAGATAATATTTCATTGTTCCCTTTAGTTATCATCTCTTTTAAAAAGCTGATAGCTGGTATGCCTGGGAAAGTGGTCAAAACTGTTTTCTATGTTTTGCTGGTGCTATGCTGTTTTCCATCCTTTCCAGAAGTCATTTTGCATTATATGTCAAGAGCTATAAAAATGTTCTGATTCTTTGACCCATTAATTCTCCTTTTGGGAATCTAACATATGGAGAGATCACAAAAATAAAGATATTCATCACAGCAGTGTTTAAAATACTACAAAAGAAGCAACTTGAATCCCCAGAAATGTAGAAATAAAAGAACAATAATATCCCCATTTCATAGGATATTGTGCAGATGCATAAAGTGGAGAAATTCTTAACATATAATCCATTCACCATGAACAGTTATGATTGTCTTCTATATGCCAGGCACTGTGTCGGGTTCTAAGACTATAATGATGAGCAAAATCATTATCATTTCCTGTGGAGCCCATGGAGCTCATAGTCTTGCAGGAGTATTAGAGTAGTGAAATGAGCATGCTACCCTGACGGCCAGGTATTTAGAGGGAACAGTTTCATTATTTAAAGACTTGCTGTAAACAAGCTACTTGACAGACTTGTATTTGGAGCTGAGTCCATCAGTGCTCAGGATAGATAACCCTGATGTTGAGTTTATCTCTGGCTTAATAGCAACAACAGGCACTGGGAGCATTTGGGTGGCATGGAGGAAGGAAGGGGTTCTCAAAGCACTTCAGTGATCCGTGCTACCAGGAGACGGGAAATGCAATATTTTAAACTCAGCTGAGTCTTTTTGACTTAAATAAATGTTTAGGGTATCAGCATTTCTGCTTTTCTCAGGTATTTGTTTTTTAATTCTGTGTGCTGGAAACAGATTATTAATAATGAATGAGCAATTTTTATTTTATCTCATGAAACTATAATGATGCTAAGTTGGTTGCATGATACAGATAATTTGGTAGTATGAGTCCTGCAGTTCTATTGTAAACTCTATGATGTTTCCTCTTCAAAGTTTAATGTGCTCTTGCTGTGACAAAGGACAACACTAGGTTAGGTGATTATTGACCTGATTTGTGGCTGTTGAAGCAAAGGTTAAGGAATGATATAATGATCAATTCCATGATTTGGTATTTATCGGATCCATGTGTTTGGTGAATGTGTCTATTTCAGAGAGAAACAAATTTATTTCTTCTAAATGGGACCCTCTCTTCCATGGGCAATTTTACAAAGTTATAAATCAGTAACCACCCTTCAGTTCTTGAACCTTTATACTCATGTAAATGGATTTGATTCCTCTCCTCAATCCAAGTAAAACTTATTGTTTGTTTCTTATTTTAGTGATAAAAGAAGTTGTGTTTTTCCTTACTTCTTTATCAGCATCATTGCTTTGCCCATCTTTGATGATGGTATTATGAAGAAGGATTTGCTTCTGAAGTATAGGTATGATTGCTACAAATAAAATATGCCTCCTACAAATAAACAACAACCTTGTTCTGCCATCAAAAAGGCCACTCCTCAAGCAGATTATCCTGGTTCTTTGTGCCTCAGTATCTGTGCAAGCATCGTAAAGCTACATATTCATGCTTACAGCTGCAGAGATCCCAGCTGCCCTCTTCGACAACTTCGGAATGTTTTCTCCAAGAATGAGTCAGTGAAACAGAAAGTTCACATCAAAGAAAAAGCCTTCAGGGCCTCCAAGCTGTATACCTTGGAAACGGTTGTCTACACCTCTCTCCTCTTCTACCTCTAAAAGTCCAGAGTGGGTGGTGATTAAAATGTTGTATCAACATACAGTAATTAATTCTGTGCAGGAAGTAGGTTACACATCTGAAGACAACTTGAAATGGCCAGTTTAAATATATAAAACATGGAGAGTATGACTGACCAACCTGGCAGGAAAGCAGCATTCTGTGGGTATTTGCTTTCAGGGGAATTATTATTCAATATTCTGAAGTATTTTTAAATGCAGTGCTAGTTTCCTATCTGTCTCATCAGCACATGGTCTGGAACTGGAAACCTGAATTCATGTTATATTTCCTTGAACTTTGGAAAAATGACCCTAGAAATGAAATGAAGCTTTATTTCCATGAAAAATGAAAACATTGTGTAGCTAGAAAACTCTCTGTCTCTCTCTCTGTCTTTCTTTTTCTTTCTCTTTCTTTTTCCCCCTTTCTCCTAGTATATGATTTATAGGGTCAAAATTTTGGCTTCCTGATGATATCAATTTAACAATTTCAGACCCGTAGAAAGGAAGAATAGGCTTCCCTCACTCCTCCTTCCTTCTCCCTCTCCACCCCCACCCCCACTATTTAATCCACGTTAAGGACCCAGTGATAACTCTCAGATTATACCCATTTGGGAGATTTTTTATTCATGTATCAACAACCATGCACATACACAGTTGGTGCTGGTACAAAAATAGACATATAGACCAATGGAACAGAATAGAGAACACTGAAATAAAGCTCTACACTCCTGACTAACTCATCTTCAACAGTCAACAATAATAAGCAATGGGGAAAGGACTCCCTATTCAATAAATGGTGCTGGAAAAACTGGCTAAGTATATGCAGAAGAATGAAACTGGACCCCTACCTCTCATCATATGTAAAAATTAACTCAAGATGGATTAAAGACTGAAATGTATGACCGCAAATTATAAAAATGCCAGAAGAAAACCTAGGAAATACTCTTCAAGTCATTGGCTTAGGCAAAGAATTTATGATGAAGACTCCAAAAACAAAAGCAACAAAACCAAAGGAGACAAATGAGACTTAATTAAACTAAAGAGCTTCTGTACAGCAAAAGAAACTCTCAACAGCGTAAACAGACAAACTACACATTGGGAGAAAATATTTGCAAACTATGCATCCAACAAAGGACTAATATTCAGAATCTACAAGAAACTTAAATGAGTCAACAAGAAAAAACAAATTTATTAAAAAATGGGCAAAGATAATTGTATATACCTAGTATGTACCCACAAAAATTAAAAAATCAAGAAGAGCAAAGGACATGAACAGGTATTTCTCAAAACAAGACATAGAAACAGCCAACAAACATATGAAACAATACTCAACATCACTAGTCAGAGAGATGGAAATCAAAACCACAATGAGATACCATCTCACATCAGTCAAAATAGCTATTATTAAAAAGTTAAAAAATAACAGATATTGGTGAGGTTGTGGAGAAAAAGGGAACACTTATACACTGTTAGTGGGAATGCAGTTTGGAGAGTTCTGAAAGAACTAAAAATACAATTGCCATTTGACCCAGCAATCCCATTATTGGGTATATACCTAAAGGAAAAGAAATCGTTCTACCAAAAAGATACATGCACTGTATTGCCATGTGTTCATCATAGCACTATTCACAGTAGCTAAGACATGGAATCAACCTAGGTGCCCATCAAGGGTGGATTGGGTAAATAAAATGTGGTACATAAACACTGTGGAATACTATGCAGCCATAAAAAAATAAAACTATGTCCCTTGTAGCAACATGGAAGCAACTGGAGTCCATTATCCTAAGTAAACTAACACAGAAAAAGAAAACAAATAGTGCATATTTTCATTTATAAGTTGAAGCTAAATCTGGGGGGCACACAGACATACAGCTGGGAACAGTAGACATTGAAGGAGGGAGGGAGGCAAGGACTAAAAATGGAGGGATGAAGAGGGGGAAGGACTGTAAAACTTTTTATTGGTTACTATATTCACTATTGGGGTGACAGGATCATTAGAATCTCAAACCTCAGCACCATACAATATACCCTTGTGACAAACCTGCACATGTACTGCATGAATCCAAAATAAAAATGGAAATTAAAAAAAAGTAGCTCCAAATTAAAACAAAGCAAAGCAAAATCATCTAATACTG
This sequence comes from Pan paniscus, assembly GCF_029289425.2. Taxonomy (NCBI): domain Eukaryota; kingdom Metazoa; phylum Chordata; class Mammalia; order Primates; family Hominidae; genus Pan; species Pan paniscus. The sequence continues at coordinate 41,479,050 of NC_073262.2, forward strand.
TTGTTTTTACTTGCTTTTTTTAACATAACATCTTATCATGAACCTTCTTCTGAGGCACTGTATTTAGAATGGCCTTACCCTTTGTAACTCCTGTATAATATTCCACATGGCCTAATTTCTGCAACTGTTCACCCACTGGTGGTTATTCAGAATCTTTCCAGTGTTGTGCTGTTATAACCGTCCTGCAGAGGGCATAAATCCTATGTGGTCTTGCATTTATTTTCACAGGAGAGGTTCCTAAAAGTGACTGCTGGTCCAATCATATGTACATTTTAGATTAATATTGCCAAATTAATTTCTAAAAAAATTATAGGAACTTCATTCTTTCTCCAACAGTGTATTCAACTGCCTAGTTCCCAACACTTTTAATAACATTTAGATACTATTAGTATTTATAATTTTAGTCAATCTAATAGGTAAAATATTGTTCAATTTGTAGTTGACTGACTATAGTAGCCTATATTTTCAAATACGTATTGTCCAGTTGCAGTCTTTTATAAATTGTGTGTTTGTATTCTTTGCCCATTTTTCTACCGGAGTCTGTTTCTAGTGCAAATTGGAAATATTTTGGGTGTTTTGGCTTGGTTCATAGTATCTTTGTGTAAACACGTGATGACTTATGTAAATTATGTCTATTTTTCCCTTTATGGCTTCTGAGTTGAATATCTTATCTCTTTTACTCCGAGTTTATAAAAGTAATTTAATATATTGTTTCACAATGCTCTTGCTTTTCAGGGTTTTGTTTTGCACTTCTAACTTAAATCCCTCAAGAATGGGTTTTGCACATTGTGTAAAATAGGGTTCTAATGAAATGTTCTTCCACCTACAAAGCAAATACCCTCATATAATTTACAGAATAATGTAACTTACTGATTAACATGATTTTCTTACTCATCTGAAATATTAGTTTTATCAAAATTTTATTAATATTATCATAATTAAGTTCCTGGCACTGTTTCTGGACATGGTTCTAGACTTCTTATTCTGTGCCAGTGATTTATTTTCCCTGCACTAGTAGCAATTAGCTACTGTTTTGGTGATAGTATTTCAAAGGGTGTTTTAATATCTTGTAGGACAAAGCTTCCTTAAAGGTTTGTGAATATTCTTGAATAGTTATTCTTCCACATGAACTATAGAGTGACTTTTGCCTAGTGCCCCTTCTTCCGAAAATAATCCTGTTGTAATTCTTATTAGAATTATATCACTTATATATTACTTTGGGAACAATCATCACTTTTACGATAATACCTGTATCCAAATATACATTTATTTCTACTGTTAATTCATATGCAAGTTTTAAACATTTTCCTCATATAGGTCTTCTTTGAACTATCTGGGTAAAATTTATTCCTAGATGCATCAGAATTTCAGGATTTTGCTTTTAATTTTCTTTTCTGTTACTATATAGTATAAATAAGCATGATAACCTTTTATATGTATCTTATTTCCAGTGATCTTGATGTATTAATATAAGAAATTCAATTGATAGATTTTTTTAATGCTAACATATTTTTATATCACTAAAATAAACTGTGCTCGGTCATATCATATGTGATTTTCTCACATTGCATTGTGATTTTCTTACAAGGCTGAATACAATTTGCTAACATTCTATTTAAAATATTTCTATTTAATTTTACAACTGAAATTAGAATTTCTTTTTCTGTGCTAGTTTTATCAGAGTTTCTTTATCTGTGCTAAGGATCTGCTGGCTCAGTAAAGTTAATTATGAAAATGTTTATATTTTGCTCTTTTCTGGGACAAATTAAATTACATGGGAATTATCTATTTCTTAAAATTTAAATAAAATCAGACTGTCATGCTATATTTGCCTATTTTAAAACTATAACATTTTAGTGACAGTTTTATTACCTTACCTTCTTTTGTGTACTTCTGTCTCATACTTCCTGTATTAATTTCAGTCATTAATGTTTTGCTTAAAAAATACCCATTTTCAAATGCAGTGTCACTCACATAGTCTTATCATTTTTCAAATTGTCTTCCTACTCATTTATGTCTGTTATCTTAGTCTTTATGTTGTATGCTTTTATGTTTGTTCCTTAATCAGAATGACAGAGAGTTACCTGTTTTATTTGTCTTTTCAAATAACCAGCCTGCAGTTTAATTGATTCTTTGTTGCTTTTGTGTTTTGATGTTGTCCCTGTGCTAGAATATCTTCCCTGAGATTTTTGCATGGCTCTCCCTACTGCATTATGAAAAACTCTCAGCTCAAATGCTGCAGGGAAAATTTGCTGACCGCCTTTCCTGGCTACCCTCCCAATCCCAGAACATTGTACTGCATTACACTACTTTATGTTCTGTATATCACCATCAGAAATTATCTACTTATTTTAAAAATTTAAAATAGACTTTTGTGTGGTTTTAGAACAGCTTGAGATTTACAGAAAAAAATGGAAAGATAGTACAGAGTTCCCATATACCTCTCATCTAGTTTCTCCTATTATTAACATCTTACATTAGTATGGTACACTGGTCACAATTAATGATACACTCTTATTAACTAAAGATCATACTTTATTTGAATTTCCATACTTGAATAAGGTATGACCGTTAGAACCATTTTTGCATCCCTGGGATAAATCCTGCTTGGTCACAAGGTATAATCTTTTTGATGTGTTGTTGAATTATTTGGCTAATACTTTGTTGAGGATTATTACATCCATGTTCATCAGAGATATTAGCCTGCAGTTTTCTTATAGTGTCTCTATCTGATTTTGGTATTAGATGATGCTGGCTTCTTAAAATAAATTTGGAAATAGCCCCTCTATGTCTTTTTTTTTTTTTTTTTTGGAAGACTTTAAGAAGGCTGAATGTGTAATGCATTTATTTTCTATCTTTTTTTTTTAAATAAAAGCATTTAAGGCTATATATTTTCCTCTGGATTTTACTGCATCACAGTTTTGATATGAGGTGTTCTCCATTGTTGTATTTATGTCTAAATAACTTGAACTTTTTTTTTGAGATGAAGTTTGGCTCCGTTGCCCAGGCTGGAGTGTAATGGTGTGACTTCGCCTCACCACAACCTCCGCCTCCTGGGTTCAAGCTATTCTCCTGCCTCAGCCTCCCAAGTAGCTGGGATTACAGGCACGCACCACCATGTCCAGCTAATTTTTGTATTTTTAGTGGAGATGGGGTTTCACCATGTTGGCCAGGCTGGTCTTGAACTCCTGACCTCGTGATCCTCCCGCCTTGGCCTCCCAAAGTGCTGGGATTACAGGCATGAGCCACCGTGCCTGGCCTGCATTTTCTATCCTTGGTTTGGTTAGAAGACTGTTTTTTAATTTAAAGGCACTTGAGAGTTTTTGTGTTTTTTGCCTTTTCCTCGTTCACTTCAGGGAATTTTCAGTGTTTTCTTTGTGGCCACATGCATAATTATTTTCTGTGAATTTTTATCCCATAAGCATAAAAGAAGACTGTGCATTTTCTGTTTAGCATACCAAATATCCATTTACATGCAAATACAAACTCTGTGCTCAGTCCTCTTCTGACTCCCCATTTGAAATATTTAGAATTTGGTTTCAGACTCTTTTTGTATTTCCCACAATAATATGCATCTTCTGTTTTAGGAAGGAAAACTTTTTAACCTTCATACTATTGCAGTTCTCTATATGTTATTGTCATTCATTTTGATTTCACTTTATCATCTAGTAATTTTTGCTTGTCACTTCTTTTTATCTTTCTTTTGCTCTGCCCTCTTTTTCCCTTTTGCCACAGGGCATCTGTTTCCAGTGTTATCTAGGCCTGAAATGCTCTCCCTGTAATTGTAATCTTTTATTCCCTCATTTTCTGATATAATCCATAAGCTGACTACCCCCCTGATTACTTTCCAAGGATGTTTCACGTACATACTGTTTTCTGACTGGCTCTGCCTCAGACTCGTATGTTCAAATACCAGTTTCTTCTCCACATAGGTGTTTATTAGACTTCTCAAATCTCACAGTCAAAATAGTCCTCTCAATCTGTATGTTAGAAATTCCCTCTATCCCCATTCTTCACCTGTGCGATAATGTTTCAGATGTAAACCATTAAAACCTAGGCAACACCCTGGGTTTGATCCCCTAACCAGGGAGATGTTTGGAACAGAGGTTGGTGACTAACTGTGCATAGAGGGGAATTCCCGCAGACTGACTGCTCCACTCTTTGAAGTGGGCCCTGGCATCCAACAAGGCTCCCTCGTAGGAAAACCATTTAATCATTGGCCTCATTTAGAGTTTAACTATATTTTATGGCCTTCTCAGCTCTGAAGTTAAAATTCACAAGGCCCAGAAAACATAAATTACAATAATGCCTTTCATTTTTTTTGTCAAAATGCTTTGAATTGCAAGAATGTTTTTTATTTATGACTGTATCAAGTGTTTTTATGGAGGCTGGTTTGCCCTTCCCCTAGGCTTAAACAAATTCTAAAACAGGACTCCTCAAACTGTCATGTGCCTCAGAACCACTAGGGATTTTGTAGAAATGCAGGTTCTGATTCAGGAGATTTAGGGCAACCAGGTTCGTCTACTTCTAACACGTTCCTAATGAGGCTACATTGCTAGCCCTACAGACCACACCATGAGTAGCAAGGCAAAGTAGCAAGTAAAATCCTTCTAGGTTTTTACATTTTTGTTTTGGGTTTAGTTTCTGAACCCCACACAAAAAGTCAAATCTCTATACTTAATGAAAACATTTTATTTTTCACATCACAATTTTTACTCACCTTGAAAACTCATCTATTAAGCCTGGCTACAAATGATAGCTATTTCAAAAAGTCAACTAAATTTTAAAGAATCAGAACTTGCTGGCTCAGACAAGATGCGTAATTATCATATAATATGAAATCACTTCCAAGATGGTGTTCCGACATTATCTGAGTAGTAGCAAGTTGGGTGGCCATCTTGGTCGGCCAGGGACTTTTCTGGTGTTGGCACTGACAGTCACACTGATTGGGAAACCTCTGAGGCCTGAGAAAATTGAGAGCATTAACAGCAGCCTGAGAAGGACTCTTTTGTGACCGTGGGCAAGTTATAGGGTCTTAACCCTATAACTGTGGGTTTAAAAGGCACAGTACTCCCTGACACCTATGAGTTTTGGTGTGTACCTTAAACAATCCATCACTTTAGTTTCAGTAGAGCAGGTTTAGACCCTAATTATGGGATTGACTTGCCCAGGGTCACATTAAATTAACTGTGGCTTCAAGTTCTCTATCTATACTTTTCTGCCATGATGAGTGCACAATACCAGTTGCTTTCTAACTTGGATGAATATTATTCAATTGGATTTGGAGAAATTAGTCTTGCTTTAGAACTTCTCTTTAAGACTTCTTATTGAAAACAAAATGCGCAAACAAAAACCTTCCCTTTCTTGTATTTTGTAAAGCTGAGTACACAAGAGATAAATAGAATTCATTTTAAATATTCTCTTTTGAAAGTTGAAGTTTCTTATGGTTTACTTCTGGAAATGTTAGTTGTATTTGCTAGTTATTTTCCATGAGCTGATAGTTATCTCACCAGTCACGATATGCATAATATTATTTGAAAAATTTACTTCATGTGGGCTAAAATTTACTAAAACTGCCTTTAAAAACCAACTAAAGGTCACATAGCACCTTGTCTTTCTAGTGGGATTGCAAGATAAATGTCAAACATCCATTCTAATTGGATCCAGAAGTCCCTGGGCATTTGGCAATTAGTAGTAACAATTCCCCAATTAATAACATATAATATTCCTAATGCCAAGTGTGTTATATGTTAGTAAGCAAAAAGGGTTCTGAATAAGTCTTGGTTTAAAAAAAAAGAACAGGCTTGACTGAGGTGCAGCTTCACTTAACTTCAGTTTCATGACGATTCAACATTCAATGCGAATGTATTAATGGACTGAAATCAAACTGTGCTTCCAGGATGTGAAGGAGAGGTCTGGAGTGTCATTCTGCTTACAATCACTGACTGGCTCAAAAAGGTCTTGAGCCACAACCAAGAAGCAGGCATTAGCTATGGGTCATCAGTTTTCACTGGAATGGTGGCAATGTCAGTTAGTATTTGTCAAAACCCTAAATACCTTGTAGTAAAATATTGCAACAGACTGTAAATGTTCGTCTTGGAAACACTTGGGGAAGTGTGCATGTGGAACTAGAAAATTGTCTGAGAAAGTGACTAATAAAGCTGCTTCCATGCAGAGAGGCTCCTGAGCTTGGAACATGTCCCAAATTAGATGTATTGAGATCCCCAGGCTGTGTTTTGCAATTCAAATATACCGGGACTTTCCGTGGCAGCCTCTTAGGCTCCCCAGTGGTGGGGTCCTTTGAATGTTCACACATAAATGGGGGTCTTTGTTCTCTGGTGCATGAAACTGCAGTAAGTTTTGGTAGAAAAGGGATTGCATGGGTACATTTGAGAGCCATGCTTTGGTGGTAAATTCAACCTTAAAAAAAATCCCAAAGTGAATAGTTTTTGAGGCTTCTGATCACAGATGAAGTTAAAGGCTGCAGTTTTAGTGATGCCAAGTGGTTCTGCATATCTATCTCTATTATTTAAAAGAGCCATCAACACTTCATTAAGTGTCAGGAAATGTTGCCTTAGAAAAGTCATAGAGAGATTAGGAGGGCATGTGAGAGATCCCTGTTTACCTTTGGCCAAGCCTGTTTGTACCAGATTAATTCCTTTGACCAGAGAAAAATGTTACTCTGTGACCTGAATTCTTCTTTTCTTGGTCCTGAAAATGGGTCACAGACACTTCCTTTATTCACTGGGTTTATCTGCTCTCTCGGCTCTTGGAAGAATCCCCCTCGATTTGTAGCACCAAGGGATCTGTAGGATACAGCCAGCTTTCACTGTTGAGACATCTTTGTTCAGGACACAACTTACCAAAAAACAAAAAACAACAACAACAAGAAAGGGCTGCCCTCTTTGATTTAATATTCTGCACTTTGCCGTGGCATTTATGTAAGCAATCCTGTTCATCTATAGGAACATAGAGCAACCTGTGCTGGGAGTAAGCTCCTTGAGGACAGAGGCCATGTATGCATCATCCTTTTGTCTTCCTGATATAGCCTGGTCCATTAGAGATGTCACTCTAAGTGTTGCCATCTTTGGGAATTCTCTGGCTTTGTTTGCTCTATACCTCCCCAGCCAGCCTGGAATGGGAGTGTCCCCTGCACTCTGTGCTCTAGCACGATAGCACATACCACATTATTTTGTCTATTTCCTCCACTAGAATCTGGGGAGTGGATCTTTCAGTTCTCTATCCCCAATGCCAAATGCAGTAGGTGCTCAGTACATGTGGAAAGAAATGAATGAGTGGAAGGCACTAGATAAAGGTTAGCTGAGTTGAATTGAATAGAGCAGGCACACCCTCTAGCTATCACTGGGGTGGGATTTAGTGCAGGTGATGTAATGTGACTTGACAGAGTAGTTAAATATTGACAGACAGGAGGAAGCACACTGGCCCTGTTCAGAAAGAGGAAAGTAAGGGCTGACTGAGGCTGTCAGATCAGAGAGCTGAGGCTGGAAGTGGCTACAGTGGTCCTGATGACCCAGCTGAGGTCACTGGTTGGCTCTTGCTTCAGTAGAGGTAAGATTTGGATCCTGGCTGGGAAGATAATGGATTGTGATGTGAGTAAACGCAGGCTGTGCCTGTGGCTTGGAGATGGCTTGCATCCCAGACACTCTCTGCTGGCTGCCCACTTGTATATAGCTCAGACTGATCCTCATTTAAGGCAAGGAACATGAATTCTATTTGAATCTCTCTCCCCTCTCCTCGCCTTATCCATGCTCCCTAATGATCTGTGCTTTAATGTAACCTCTTAAAGTGATTGGGGCTGGATGCTGATTCATGCATTTTGAATGCTCAGGTGAGGAATTTGTACATATGAATTAATTTGTAAGCACTATTCGATGTTAATGATTAGAGATATGTGTAACAAAAGAATTAGGAGGCGTAAACATGTTCACTGCTACCTGGATGCTGCTTTATATAGGCAGGGGTGGGGTAGGGAGGGAAAACTGCATTAGACAATGTTTTTAGCTGTAATGTGGAATGAGGGAGCAAGCAGAGGTGAGTTCAAGGAGGATATTGGGTAAATAAGAAAATGCCAACAGACAGCAGACAGAGAATTGTTTTAGGCGAGTCTAGCTCTGCATTTAGAAAAGCACTCATGTCACCTTGAGAAAAAAAGGCCCCATTTGACTTTAGAAAGACTGTTTAATCAGCTGGCATGGCTCAGGGTAGCTCTTTAGGAAAGAAGAGTTGGTATCCTGCTCATCATTAAATAGTCACATGAGGCAATAAGAACCAGTGGAGGCAAGTTTCTATTAGTTCCTTGTCTTTAGAGAAGGAGAAAACGCTGCGTGACTGCTGAGCAGCAGTGGGGCGAGGCAGGCTGTTTGAGAGTCAAATCTGGTTCAGATCTCAGCTTAGCAAGTGACGAGGTAAGGCAGCCTAATCTCTGTGAGCCTTTATTTCTTCATCTGTGAAATGGACAGAATAAAACCTCCTGGCGGTTTGCTGTGAGGCTTGAATAAAATATATAAAAAAACACATCAGACTCTACCTGGCCCGTAGCAGCTCACCCAAAAATATTATTTCCCTTTTCCCGATTTCAAAAGCCTTATCCTATTTTATCTTTTTGAAGTAACATTTTTATTGAGATATAATTTACATACATACTTTCCACCCATTAAAGTGTACTATTCTCAGAGTTGTGCACCCATCACCACAATCCAGTTTAGGTTGTTTTCATCACTGAAAAAAGAAACCTCATAACCAGTATCAGTTATTTCTCATGTCCTCCCAATGTCCCAGCCCTAGCCTAGCTGGCAATAATCTGGCTGTTTGGAATTTGCCTATTCTGGACATTTCGTATAAATGGATTGTACAATATGTAGTGGCTTGCAACTCGTTTCTTTCACTTACCATAATATTTTCAGGATTTCTCCATGCTGTAGTATACATCAGTGCTTCATTTTTTAATTGCCAAATAATACCCCATTGTACAAGTATAGAATACTTCTTTTATCATTGATGGAAATCTAGGTTTCTACATTTTGGCTATTATAAATAATGCTACTATAAAATTCATGTACACATTTTTGGGTGGACAAATGTGTCTATCTTTTTAATAGTGTCTTAAAACTAATAGATTCTCTTACCCCATCTTCCCTAAAAGATATTAGAAAACACAGTAGAGAGTATGAGGGGAGGCCTCCTTTTACTCAGCAGAAATGGACAGAAATGTCAACATGGTCATCACTTTCCTTCAGAATACTGGAATACAAAAGTGGGTCTTCAGCAATGTTTAGAGTCTTATGCAAAAGTGAGTAAAATAAACCAGTCTCTTGAACTGCTTTGTGAATGTGTGTATGTCTCCAGGGCTATACACATTATCACTACAGGATCAGGGGTATGTCATACATGCATGTGGTCATTATGTTTTTTTGTTTCTTTGTTCTTTGCAGGAATAATTGTGAATGATTTTGCTGAGTAGGAAAATAGAAGCAGCATGTGGTAGGGAAGGGTTTGCAAGATTAAATGTGTAAATAGCCCAGGAAAATCATACAAATGAGTGAAATGGATGGTTAAGAGAGCATCTGTGTGAGTATGGAGATACGTTCTAAATCACCTATGGCTTCATCATCAGGGAGACGTTAGGGAGTGGTAATGAATGTGGCAAACAAAAGAGTACTTTTCATCTAAAAAGGGAAGGAAACATTGGAACTCCAGCTGTAGGCTCATGTACTTATAATTATGTTCCATGTAGGTACATGGCTCACCTAACCATGTCTTCTAGTTTTTCAAGATAACAAATTTAAAATTATTTTAAAAAATCCACTTTGTGGGCCAAATGAAATATGCCTGTGAACCATATTTACCCCATTAGAGATCAGTCTGTGGCCTTTCCAGTGGGATAAATCATATCACTGGGCAACCACAAGATTTGGGGACAAATTCCAATGTTGTCTCCCTACTAATTCCATTACTCTTTGTTGCTATTTCTTGGACCGTCTATTTCTTATTTGGAAAATAAAGGAATTTGGTAAAATGTGCTCACATGGTCCTTTTTACCTTGAACATTCTAGAGTGGCATGACTGCCACAGTTGAGGGTTCCGTCTCTGATTGCAGCAGCACAGAAGCATTAGGGACAGAAGAACAGAGTTCCAACTGACTACAACCTTAAGAAGCAGGCGTGCTCTAAACAGCCTCCTTTACATGTCTTGTAGTGCAAATCTGCTTGGGACACAACCTCTCAGCCTTTATCTGAAAAGGTCTTTTGAGTTTGCCTTCATTTTTAAAAGAATTTTCTCTGTAGAAGGCTTTTTTTCTTTCATTGTGACTCAATATGCCCTCGGTCTGAACCCACACTAAGGGTAAAAAATTCCATCACTTTATCACTGTGTTGAAACACTGAGGTTTATTTATTTGTTTATTTCAAAAGTTCTTTAAGACTGACCTATTAGAAACACTAACGGCAATGGAGTTTTCTAGTTCTGTTATTTGAAGATTTCATGGAGAAACGTTTCCAATTGAAATGACCCAAACTGCAGAGGTCACAGTTTAATCAAAGAACTGGGTGTTTGCCTTGCACTGGTATATACCACCCAGTTTTGCTTGATGTTGGGCTGTAGACCTGGGAGAGGCAAGAATAAAATAACAGCCCCCATACCATCTTTAACTCTGTTCTTGAATCCTCCGTTTGTCCCCTGATCCTTTTCTTTTCTCACTCCTAGTCTGGTTGGGGAGTAACTTTTTAAAACAATGCTAAGAGAGCCAAGCACTTTTGTATTTGGGAGTAGCCCTGAGGTCTGAACAGTCTAATTACTACATACTTGGGTACAGTGTGCTTTTTATTCCTTTTATAATTTGTTCCTCCAAGCCATCCTATGAGGTAGAACAGAGCTATTGTCTCTGTTTGACAGTTAAGGAAATTGAGGTTCTGTGCTTGTTGGAAGTCTCAGAGTTGATTAGCTGCAGAACTGGAATCAGAATGCCCATCACCCAAGGTACTTGTCAATCACTTAGCCACAAAGACAATTCCTGTCTCAGCTAAGTAAATCATTAAAGCAAGGTCAAAGAAGTCCTGTGTAGCAGCTTCTGATGGTAGCCTCTGAGAAAATATCCGTTGTAAAGAGCAGTTTGCAAAGGCTTAAATCATATGTTGCACATATTTAAGTGAAGTGGGTCTCAACATTTTTTCCTATTGACTCCCTACATCTGAGCAAGTTTGCCTTCAAACCTCTTGACTGAAAAATCACAGCTTTAAAGTTCATCTAAGAAACGTATTCCCTCTGTCACTAACTTTAGCGTCTAACAACGCTCCCTGTTTGAAATGTTTTCCTTATGTCAACCAAATTTCTCACATTGCAGTTTACATTCATTTTCTCCTACGCCTTTTCTTCTCACTCAAAATGTTGAACAGCTGGTCACATTCACGACGTAATAGCTTTTTCACCATTATGGCCTACTTGACCCACCCCACCTCCAGCCTTCTCTTCTCCAGGCAAAATAATACCAGGGCTATTTAGCCTTTGCTCCCAGGTCCTGTTGTTCCATCCTTTGATCTACACTGTGGTTCTCCTCTGAATCATCCTGTTGGAGGCCCAGGAGGACAATAGCTCCATCTTGTCAAAAGCTCACTGAGGCCTCTCAACTGAGAGGTAACAAAGCCTGGGGCTCCCATCCCAACCCCTCGGATTAGCATATTTCCCACATTGTGCACCTCGACAGCTCTCTGCTGGGAAGGACACCTGCCACTGCTCTGGCAGTTCACGGTCACTTGCCAGACTGACCCACTGTGCTCGCAAAATCAACCTGGGAAAGTGGGCCTGGGGTCGATTCCAGGCTGCACAGTCTTTAGGAGTGCTGTGGGCTCACCTAGTAGGAGAGAAGTGCATGTCTTCCAGGGGCGTGAAGGAGGCAATCGGGGTTAATGGGAAATTGTGCTTTGAATTGCCAAAAATGAGATACTGAGAGAACTGGCCATTCTGGGCCCTCTAGGACTGATCTGAACAATGTTCCACGTGTCGGGGGCCAATAATCAAAAATAGCCAAATGAGTCAAATGGAAGAGTTGCCTGTGGTCCTTAAAAGAAAGAAACAAACAAAACACTGCCTTTTTTTTTTTTTAACATACTTTGCAGGGCAAAAAAGAAAGATATTTTCATTATTCATATCAAAGAGTAAGAAGAAAAGTGTTTTTTTATTTTAAGCAACATTTCAAAAGCAGAGTATCTGGCAACGCTTTTACTAAATCTTGTGTTTCTCACTCTCATTCTAAGAATTGCCCCACCCTCAGATGCGTGCAAGACCAAATGTTTGGCAGGGAAAGGAGTTTTATAAAATAAAAAGATGCTACACTTGGAAGCCTCTTTTTCCAAACCTCGAGGAAGTTGCATGTTGCTTTGGAACTAGAGTTTTCTCCAGGATAAACTCATTTGGTCCAGGGGCGTGAGCTGCCTCTCATCCTAAGCTCGGAATGGTGAGTCTGAGCTGAGTAGAAATGCTTTGACGTGATAAAAACAAAAACAGCCTCTAAAAATTCCACAGGTGGTGGCTATTTCAGTACAATGTGAACCTAACTTTTTTTTTTTTTGCATAATGCCAAAGCAGATTATTTCCAATGCCAAGTTGAGCATTAGCCCTCATCTCTGAAAGTCTAGTTTAACAGTAGAGTGTAAACCCTAATCTTTCAGAACTAGAGCCTTTCCAAGAAGCCTGAAGTTTCCATTTGCTGTGATCCTTTTCACAAAGAGCACAGAGAAACAGCATCTTTTCTCTTTTATGGCTGCCAGGTTCTCAGAAATCATGAAGGTAGTTTTCTGAATGTGAAAAAGTTGTTCCAGAAAAATGTCATTTTCATCCCTATACATTGTTAAATGATTTCTAAAAAACAAATCCAAAGGGTATCTCTATTAAGCCCATGTGGGAAATTTCCCATCTCTTGGAATCTGGAAAACGGGACACATGTGTTTGCTAGGAAAGGATGACTAGAGCGGAATTTCCACTAGTTTTATTCTCTGAAGGAAAGGTCTTCATCTGTCTTAGTGCTGATTACACCCAGAGCTCCACAGAGCGCCTGGCATAGAGGAGGTGTTTTCTAGATATTTGTTTAATGTATAATAAGCTGCCAAACTATGAAGAGGTAGGAGAGACCTGACGTTTATCAGAGCCAAACAGAAACTTGACATATCTCAGTAGCAAAGAGAAACATCACTAAATGAACATCAGAAATATTTTATTCCATGTGACTACTGGTCTAACACACTTATTTCACCAAAATCCAAACAAGTTGTTTATGATCTACCACTCACAATGTGTTTTACTTTTGCTCAGATAAACTCATCTCTGGGAATCAAAACCGTATTTGATCTCTGTCCATATATCTGTAACTCTACAGCTATTCAAAATAAATGTATCATTTCAAAAAATGGAAAGAGAAAATAGTTGTTTTCAAAAGCCTCACAAAGAGAGACTTTGATACAGATAGGGGATGTGTGGTTGCAACAGTGCATTTGAATAAGAAATAAAAATAGCACTTTGAGGTCAAGCTCTATGTTGGGGATTGGAGTTTAGCTTAATTAAGGAAGCTGCAAATTATTTGCACGTTCTGCAGCCCAGTGCTCAGTGGAACCCCTGGTGACCAAACACACTTGTTCAAAGTGAGAGCCAGAGCCTCCTTTGACCTATAAATGTATTATCTAAGGGAGTATGGTCAGCTGGCTCCCAAAGTGACCTGGGCCTGCAGCTGCTCTGCCAGCTGGCTATCACAGGCTTGCAGCAGAAAACTTGGAGAGGACTCATGGCGTCACCAGATGCCTTATAGCAGAGTCCAGCTGATGCCCCACACAGAGCAAACCAATTCCGTGTTTCATATGAAATGATTTGGCTTGGATGTCATAGCCATTACTTTCAATACAGTAGAGTAAGTATCTCACATTAATAATTTAATTTTCCAAATGCATGACTGTGGTCAGATTAGTGGCCACTGGCAACAGCCAAATCTCAGACTGCAGGCATTTTGCAAGGAATTTCCAGGATATAATTTCTTTGGCCATGACATGGTACAAATGGCAACATGAATAAGTCCATTTCGGCCAGTGTGAACTGAGGCAGCATCAGCGGGGGCGATGGGGTTGAGCTAACGTGAGTAACCAAACTGAATCAATCTGAGACATAATGGACAGCAGCAGCTTGGCCTGTGTATTTACCAATTTGTAAAACAGCTAAGCATAGAGTGAGCATATTGCAGGTCAAAGTTCAACACTAGGGCGGGATTGAGAGAACCCTGTCAGTGAATCCTTATCTCAGGCCACTGAAGGGACCATTAGCCAGGACCTACATGTGCCCCTGAATTTTAAATGTAATTTAACTCTCCTGATAAGTTAACTCATGTGTTAAGGAATATGTAAAAATATCATGCTTTCTCCGTATTATTAGTTTGTGTGCTATAATATTCCACCCTTCATAGACTCCTTGGGAGGAAAATCTAATTTTCATAGTAAAATTCAGAGAAAGCACCACTATTAGAATGGCCTAACCAGGAAAAATGCCAACTCCTGAGTATGATGTGTAAGAATGTGCATAGTGAGAGGTGGTGTAGGGAGATTGGACCATATATTGAGCAGACTAAAGGTTGTAAAAAGTATCATTTCATAACTACAGAGATGTATCTAAATCTGTGAGTCAATATAATGCTTTTTTTTTGAGTAATGTGAGTTGCTTTTTTTTGGTGCAACAAGAATGACCTGAATTTATCCTCCCTGTCTCCGTCCCATTGGCTATTTTGCCCTTTGCTGCTTAGTGATAATGGGAACACTGCATTGCCTTTAGGGTAAATGATTCCACTAGAGTAATTTACCATGTGGAAACCAAAGGGGACAGGTTTCTAATGTGGAAAATGTTTTAACCTCAGAAAACGAAAAGACAGACTCCATTTGGAATGGCACCTTGTCTTGGAATCATAGAGCACACATATATGGAGAGTTCCAGTTAAACCTTGTGTGTAGGTATTTCCAGTTTTGGTATATTAGGCCTTACCTAATACCTGTTTCATAAATAATTTCAGAGTATTTATGACTTTAAGAACTCACTGTATTTTATGTGGCTCCTGAGTTATGACAGAAATTGCTGTGGCGTGACATTTAGTATGTCATTGATTTTTCTTGGAACCCATCCTAAGTGGTTCTTCTACTGTAGGAGAATACTATAATGATACCTATTATGTGCAAGGCCCCAAGGGCACCAGGATAGTGAGATGTCCTTGTGTTCTTATTCATGATGTAGTGTTCAACTCCAGATAAATTGTGTGAACTCAGATGACCTCTTGGACGGCCAAGTCTTTAACTCCGTCCCTCTATATAGAAAAACAGAAAAATCTAATGTCCATGGGGACCAGACAGATAACATAAATAGTGAAGCAGGCTGGATGGAGAAGGGGGCAAAATGAAGACTGTAATGCCTGTCTGAAGGCATCAGATGCTTCTCTGCTTCTTCTGATTGTTACGGGAGAACATGTTATTGTGGGAACACAGGGTGGGCCTGGTGTTGCCGGATCTTCCAACTTCTCAAGAGAAGCTGGAAAATGAGGTTTTTAAACAAATGTGACATCTTCTGATTTATAAAGTTTAGCTCATTAAATTTTTTTTTACCTGGTTTTGAGATCATTGTAGATTTGCATGCAGTTGTGAGAAATAATACAGAAAGATGCCAGGCACCCTTCCCTGCTTCCCCTAATGATAACATCACATATAACTATAGTATATCACCACTAGGACATTGACACTGATATGATACACTGATCTTATCAGTTCATTCCTTTTAAACTCTGTACAGGCCAATCACAACACATTTGAGGGCTAGCATTAGCCTAGCTCACTACTTCTGTTTGCAATCTGTGTGCATTACAATCTGGCTAGATTTAGGGGACCAGCCCATGCCTCTGGGTCCTAACAGCTGAAGCTAAAGAAGCCATTTACAATGTTGCTAGAAGATTGACCTCTCCTAATACTTCCTTCCTGGATCCTTTTCCAGTCTTCCAGTTTGCATACTAGTCCCCATGTGCCTATAGCTGTGTGCCTGGCTTGGGCCTGTGCTCTGACACTTGCACTGTCTCTTCCCACTGTGCCTCCCCACCCACATGCTGAGCTCAGCTTCTACTTGAACTTGGTGGGCTCTGCATGTTTGCTCCAGGCAGGCCAGACCTGCAGGCTTTGGCCCATGACATGCCTTCTGGGCTCACAGGACTCTCATATTTGCTTTCTTCAAATTTTTTCTCAGCTCCCTCTCCTTCCTCCCTCCCTGCAGAAGGTAAACCATTGTAGTACACTTCAAGGTGGTAGGTACCCAAGATATTTATTTGTTTGTGCCAGAATTTTGAAATCTCAGATGTTTCTTTAGATAAAGTGAGTCATAGTTTGAGGATTACAACTACAGAGGTTTTTTAAATAAATATTTGACATAAAAGCCAGTTTTCTAGTGTAAATGGCTTTAAAGCCTCTGTGATACTGATTTAAAAGTTGCCAATAAAGTTTTAGAATGCTTGGGTTAAAAATCATACTTCTAGAGTTCCTTCTGGTTTATAATAATTACAGGAAAAAGTTAAGGTCTTCACTTTTGTCCAGTTAATTGATTTTGTCTTGTTGCCTTCAAAGTCACCACAGTAGAGGTCATTCCTGGTCAATAGTGAATGGCAGAAGGTGGGAAGAGTCATCTCAGCACATTAATGAGAGACCTGAGCCTTGTGATTCTGAAGGCCAAGGTCAGAATAAGAAATTCAGAATCAGGAAAGAAAATGTGTGGCAGAGCCTCGCACCCACACTACACATGGTGACTGTCTTATTCTGGGCTGCTGTAATAAAGTACCATACACTGGGTAGCTTATAAAAATGCAAACTTATTTCTCACAGTTTTGGAGTCTGGAAGTCCAAGATCAGGGCCAGCATGGTCAGGTTCTGGTAAGGACCTCTTCCAGGTTGCAGATGGCTGCTTTCATTATCCCCACATGGCAGAAAAAGAGAGGGCTCTCTGCGGTCCCTTTCTATAAGGACACTAAACCCATTCATGAGGGCTCTATCCTCGCGAGCTAATCACCTCCCAAAGGCCCCACCTCCCAATAATATCACCATGGGGGCTAGAATTTCAATATATAAAATCCGGGGAGTACGTAGGCATTCACTCCAAAGCAGTGACTACTACTGTGACCATCAGGGGGCTGCAGGGCAGAGCCAGCTGCCTCCTCCCCTTCATTTTATCGCTGATATGCAGATGAACAGGAGTTAGAGGGAGGAACAGTGAAGCTTAGTTTGAAGCCTCTTCTCAGATGACAGTAATCATTCTCACCTAGCAGACATGGTGATTCTTAAGTGTGTGTACATCATGAGGAGGGATCATGGGAAGGAGAAGAAAAATAAAGATAATAGATTCAATAAACCCAAAGTCGAATTTTGCTAGAGCTAAATACTTCCTTTCTGCATTTCCACACTGTTGGGCTTGTGAATTGTTGGGCTTATGCCACCCTTCCCAAGCAAGAGAAATGGCTAAATCATCCCTGGGTCTCCCCTTTCTCCCTCCCAATCAGAGCAGAGTACACAAAGATATCCGCACCCTCCCTGTTCCCCGTTCAGTTTCATGCTGCTGCTAGCTTTTCCAAGCCCTGTTCCCAATTTTACTCTGAAATCTCAAAGTCTCCACGTATCCTAACCAAAGCTGCCTGCCCCTCCACCAGCCCCAGTGGAAAATGAATGGTGTATTTATCCTTGTGTACGCTCATCGGTGATTCCTTGTCCTGCTGCAGATCCTTCTCACCCCACACAGCTTCCACTGAGTCCTGCAAGTCCTTCACTCACCTTTCTTAGTGGCACATTCCCCAGTCATTAGCTGGAAGCCCTCCCTTCCGATACTTATGCCAAAAATATTATAAAGTTTACCAACGCCCACACCAGGGCTCCAGATGTTTCTCTGTCTCACACCCATACACATGACTCTCTGCAGAAGAGGACATGGCAAAGGCTGGGCCCTGGTCTGCTACTACTGCTATATGTGACATGGGCAAGGGACAAAAACTTTGGAATTCAGTGTTCCCATTGGAAAATAAGAAGATGCAAGATGGATCATTATGATCCTCATTTTATAAGTGACAAAACAAGGCTAACAGAAGTATAGGAAACTTTTCCAAGGCCCCACAGCTAGTTACTGGTGTGGCAGGTCTGAGTTCAGAAGAGACTCAATATTGATTGGATTTCAAGCATCCAGTGCAGACTGCCAAGAGGAGAGAAGTGGACTTCCCTTGGCCCTTTAAATTCAATTATTTAAATCCCTGGGGAACTGTTGATAATGACCAATGCTCCCAGTCCCTCACCCCATAGAGATTCTGTTGTAGTCTTGGGGTGGTTAGAGAGTTTAAGTATCAGTAGTTTTTAAAAGCATCTAACATGATTTTCATGTACAGCCATGGTTAAGAATGATTTATCTACATCACTGGTTTTAAATTTAGGATGTATCAGAATCATGCAAAAGACTTATTAAAACATACTTCATTGGACTTCACCCCCTGAATTTCTGAAGCTGTAAGTCTAGGGTGGGCCTGAGAATTTGCATTTCTAAGAAGCTCCCTGCGATGCTGCAGCTCTGGAGACCACTCTGAGAAGCACAGAGCTGCATAGCAAGTGGGAATGGAGGTAGGTTTTAATATTTGTTGAGTACCTGCTAGGTACTAGGCAGCATAGCTATGTTATAGGATTGAACCAATACATGACAATTAATTTTCCTAAGAACCCTTTGATGTAAGTATGATTATTCCCATTTAGTATATGGAGGAAACTAAACCTCAGAGAAGTGAAGCCTGTGCTTCTTAAACTGGGATATGTAGGGATGTAGCAGGGGTTATGAAAACCGCATGATGAATAACACATGACTTCTTGGGCCGTGAATTTCACTGACATCAGCTATGCTCTTTGTTGAACAGGCTTGGACAGTTTGAGGGGGAAATGTCCCTGCTACCTGTATGTTTATTATCTTACGTGTGATGTCTATTCTAAGTAACGGAGCCAGCAATGTGTAGTAGATGGTTAAATCATGGCTGTAAATTCTTCCCATTCTACTTCATACTTGGCACGGAGAGGCAGATGGTGATTAAAATGAGACTTGGGAGTTGCTACTATTACCCTGTGGGCATTGTTGCATATCAAAGCAACCTTGAGCCTTTGCTTTGCTGAATCTATGATTGACTTTTATAATGGTGCAGCATGGAGTTTCCTTCATTGGAACATGTCTAGTACCATTTTTATTAGTCATTAGTTCTGTTAGGACATTTTTAAAATAACCTCTTAACTACCATAGTTATTATGTGTAAGAACCTTTTTTGGTCATTTGGCTAGAAGTCTATTCTTATATAGTCTATAGTTTGATCCTTCATAGCAAAGTCTGAGTAAATGCATTTGTTATAGAGTCATCTCTTACAGATCCCATGGGAAAGCATTTCTTTGCCCTTTTTAAGTCATGGGCTCCTTTAGAAATCTGATGAACAATGTAGACCTTTTCCTACAACATTGCATACACATGCACACACATCCCTTGATTTTTAGGGTGTTCTCAGACAACTAAAGCCCATCACGAACCCTAACCTTGGGCTCCAAAAGCCCCTGCTCAACTCTGTAAACTTCTCCATGACAAGGTCTGTAACTGGTCTCAACTTGTATCTCTGCTGTCTACATGTTAGAGATATTCACCATGGTTTCCTGAACAGGGCTTAAGAATCCAGCAAGACCCGTGGCTTACTCCTTTAGGGATGTCACCTGAATCTTGATTCCTATAAGTCTGTTGTCCAGGCATTGCTACAAAGAGTTTTAATTGCCCAATGCCTACAAAAAGGGTACAATCCTGCCTCTGAGATGTTTAGCGTCTGCTTCTAGGAAACCTTTCAGTAAAGATGGTGGGTGAGACACTAAAGGGACAGAGAGCTGGGACTTTCCTGAGCTGGGACAGCAGGTAGTAAGGTCCATTTTTATGCCTGTATTAACACATATTTATTTAATAAATGTTCACATATGTGTAGGGAAATCTGGTCTGAGGATTGCTTTCATTATAACTCAGTAGCAAGGTCAAACTGCTTCAGTGTCTGCCAAAAAGAATCTAAATATTTTGTGTGACCAAATTGGTTCACAGCACTTCAGCTCTATGGCAAATGTGCTTTTAAGAGAGATTCCATATATTAGCTTTTACTGTGGTAACAACCCAGGAAAAAATTAAGTGGCTTACAGTATTCAACATTTATTCCTCATTCATAGTCCTGTGTGTCAGCTGTGGCTCCACTGGGCCCCTGCTGTGTGTGGCTGGGCTTGACTCCAGGCTTCAGGATGGGCTGGGGTCTGCTCCTCTGATCTTCTTGTCCCAGTGCCCAGACTCCAGTGGCAGCCCCACTACTGTTCAGGGGCACGAGGTTCTCAAGGTGGAGGCAGGGCCACAAGACGGGCAGCAGAAAGGCTCTGCCAGTGGCTGGCACACCATTACTTCTGCTCATGTTTCTGTGTTCAGTGACAGTCCCATGGCAAACCCTACAGTCAGCATAGCTGGGAGGTGGTATAGACTTTTCCCACCAGCAGGAGTAGGAGGGAAAGGAGAATTGTGAACAAATAATATCATCTTTCACCCTCTAAATTAAATAACAGGGCCTTTCTGTGTCCCCAAGTCACCAGCATGATGCCAACTGCAGTCAGTTCTTCAAGCATTAACTAAATATTTGCGGATTGCTTTACATTTTTGGGATGGGGGTGAGTCAGCAATGTAGAGGGGGTAGGTCTTGGCCTTGAGGATTTTATAGTCTTGGAGAGGAGCAATTATTTCGGTCTCAGGGACCATATAAGTATACTATGGAGCAACATTCGGAGAGAGTTGAAAAAACATATGCTGCACACAAAGTGAATGCAAAAGTTATGCCATGCAAAAATCCATTATACAAGCAGTAGTATTAGGTCCACTGTTCCATTTTAGCACAAGCTGTGCCACACGCCTTGAGGACAGAGGAGAGCTCAAGGCTTCTGTGCCTCTCCTCATCATCATCATGCCTTCAATCAGATGGTTTGCCCCCAAATCAGCAGTGGGAAGGAGAAAGAAAAATACATTAGAAGACCAGACCCAGGTCCTGGCTCCCCAATGGACTGCACTATTCCAGGGAAACCACTGAAGTTCTTAGGAACCTCTGATTTTTCAGTTGTGAAATGAGGGCTGTGGACCAGATCACAAAGTCTAGGATGGGGAAAAGATGGGCATATGGCCTGTCTTTGTGTTCCTTTTAGTGTAGGCACCCTAAGTCAAAGGGCACCTAGGATCGTGAGACTTTCCTATCTGTTCTACTGCTGGCTAACCTTGGTCCCCTTTATCGACCTCCTTCCTAAACAACAACTTATAATATCAAGCCCACTCATAAATATTTACAAGACGTTTGTTTACTGATAGCTGAACACCAGAATTTCTCTTCATTTTTTTCTATGATTTGAAGTTTAAGGAATGATCGTGTTTTTGTTGTAATGTTTTCTCAGCTTTGCCCTGTCAGAGATGGCACTTACTTGGTATCTTTGCTCATGATAGTCAAGGGAGACACAGATTTCAAACCAGCCAGCTTGGGAGCCTGAGGGATGCTCATTCACAGCACTGGACTCTTCTCAATAGGCCCTGGGCTCAGCGTGTTAAGTGGCCGGCACAGCGCCTGCACCACGTGGAGAGGGTACACAAAAATGGATTCCTTGCCTTGCCTCCCCCAACCAACCCACCCGTCCTCCTGTCACACTTCTTCCTAGGCTTGCCAAATTGCTTTGAATGCTGTGGTAAGTGGATTATTTTTAAACGGAAGCCTGGGCCAGTCTGGTTTGGACTGGAAACAACTCAAAATTTTGAAAGAAGCCAACAGGAGGGACCAGGATTAGTTTGGTTTCTCTGCTTCCATTGTGTACAGAGAAGCCCTCAAGGAAAACAACATAGTTCTCCTGAGAGCAAACACTTTTGTGTTCCTAAGAAAACTTGAAAATCTGCACTGTTCAGCACCTGAACAAAAGATCCTCCTCCCTTGCAAGTTAAGACGAAATTCCTGGAGCCCTCATTTCATCTTTCATACCTGACGGATAAACATTCCCCATTACAAGACTCAGGCTCATGGGCTTTCAAGAGGCTCATGTATGAGGTCACCTCTTTGGCAAACCAGATGTTCCCATTTAGGGGGATATTCTGTAAGTGCTCTCCATGCTAGAGCTGAGACACAAGAAAGCTCAAAAGAGAAGTGAGAAGGTTGGATTCATATTAAAAACTGTGCTAACCAGTGAAGTCTGTCCCCAGCCACAGAGAGAACAGTTTGGGTTTGATAGGAATAATGCAGGTCCCCTGGAAGGAAGGGCAAGGTGGGGCTTCAATATAGACTTTGCTGCTTTGCTGTAAGGGGAGCTAAACTGTGGCCAAAGTCAGTGTTTTCTGGGAATGGGACAGTATAGACAGTGTCTGGCTGAGTCTGTGAGAGAACTGAATTTACTCAGCAGAAAGCTATACCTGCATTCCTACCCCAGACAGATTCCCAACTTTGATCTTTTATTTATCTGATAAATTATTAAACTCTTTTTCCTAACTGTTTTTCAGTTGTTATTTTCCCTCCCTCCCTCCCTCCCTCCCTCCCTCCCTCCCTCCCTCCCTCCCTCCCTCCCTCCCTCCCTCCCTCCCTCCCTCCCTTCCTTCCTTCCTTCCTTCCTTCCTTCCTTCCTTCCTGGAAGTTTTTTGTTGGTTTGTTTTTAACAAATTGATGCCACACCAAGAATGAATGAGGCAGGTCCAGCCTTGGGCAAAACTGTAAAAAGGGGGAGGGTTCTTTTTCTGAAGCCCTTCCCTTTGCCCTCTCTATTCTCCTGTGTTATATTTCACGTCTTTTCTCACCTACTGCAGTTCAGAGACTCAGGCTGAATTCCAGTTCTCCAGAGCAGCCCCCTGCAGCCTACTTCTGCATAACTTTTCTTACATTTATCTTTCTCCAAAAGCACTCCCCAAAACTCATCAAAAGATTCTTTCTGTTAGTACAAATCAACTTAGTTAAATGAAAGGAAAGTGTCTTTATTCGGGTAGTTAAGAGGATAGTAATCTGTATCAATACTCAGGTAAAACTGCCTAAAGCCTCTCTTCTTCTAACTGTTCCAGGGATGCTTCCAATGTGAGACACTGCTGTTGATTTATTGATGACATGTTAGGCTGTGTGACTAAATAAAATCCCAACATGATGGGAAAAGATGATGGGCTGCAGCTTTGTAGAGAGTGCTTTTTACAAGCAATGGATCTTCAATTCGGGGATTATACAGACCTGTAAATTATTCCCCTGAATTTTGAGTACTGTCGAAGAGTTGCCTGTGTTTTCTATTTTGTCAAGAAATGACATCTTAAGAAAACAATTGCCATTCATTCACCAACTATGTATTGAGTGCCTACGGCATCTGGCTCTGTCATAGATGCTGGGGATTAGATTGGGGTTTCTGCAGGGTATAACCCAGGCAAGGGGAACAGCAAGTGCAAAGCCTCTGAGGCAGAAGTGAGCTGGACATGGACTAGAAGCATAGAGGCCAGTATAGCTGGAGTGTAGCAAACACAAAGGATATTTGTAGAAGATAAAGTCAGAAAAACTTTACTCTTTATTTATGAATTTGCTACTCACTGAAATTCACTTATAACCCCAAAATCAATCATCACAGTGCTTTCGCTATCACTTGCAGACTTAGACTGGCAAAAAATTTGAAGTCTCCCCATGCACATGTCCCCAGTTGAGATTGAACAAGACAATGCCCCGCCTTCTGGTTTCACTTGCTTACTATACACAAGTGTCCTTTTTGAGGTCTGCTTAGTACTGCATTTTTCACATTTTTGTGCTTTTGGTTGATGTCACTGTTTAAAATGGCCCCGAAGAGTAGTGCCGAAGTGCTGTCTGGTGTTCATAAGTGCACGAAGGCTGTGATGTGCCTTATGTAGAAAATATGTGTATTAGATAAGCTTTGTTCAAGTATAAGTTATAGTGCTGTTGACCAGGAGTCCAAAGTTAATAAATGAACTTTCTATGCTAAATAAAGTGTCTTTAAACAGAAACACACACAAAACAAGGTTATGTATCAATCAGTTGACAAAAATGTTGTGACCCTAGGCTCAGAGAAACGTAACTCAGTATTTTTCCAAGGAGCAATGGTTCAGGATTTGCTAATTCAATGTTGGCAATGACATTATGAAACATAACTACTGTGAATAATGAGATGTAACCCTATAGGAGGGGCCAGGTTGTGTTTGGCCTTATTGGCTACACTGGAGAGTTTAGGTCTAGTTCTAAGTTTAGTGGGAAGCCTGAGATTGGAAGAGAGGCAAGGGAGTGAAACACTAATCTCATCACACATCTAACTATTCATTTAATGCTGGTCGAGAACTGATAGATGGAGGAAAAGTTGGAAGTTCATTCTGTAATCTAGGGGTAAAAATGATGGCTAAAGAGCGGAAGACAGCAGGGCCATCTGCTAGTAACATCACTTAGTAAAAGAAAAGACCTGAATATCCCAAAAGTCAAGAGGAAAGCATAGTTATTTGCAAGAAAGACAATGGACAAATTTTCCCTGATATAACACAAGTATAAAAAGATATCATTTTTCTGCTTTTACAATTAAAGAAAACAGTAGTCCTCGCTTACCTAGTTTCACTTTTCACTGTTTCAGTTACCTATGGTCAACTGAGGTTCAAAAATATTAAATGAAAAACTTCAGAAATAAATGAGAGACCACATTCATATAACTTTTATTATAGTGCATAGATTGTTATAATTGTTCTATTTAATTATTAGTTATTGTTAATCTTTTACTATGCCTACTTCATAAATTAAGCTTTATCATAGCTATATATGTATGTATGTATAGGAAAAAACAGTAATGTATATAGGGCTCGGTACTGTCTGAAGTTTCAGGCATCCACTAGTGGTTTTGGAATATATCCCCTGCAGATAAGGGGGACTACTATAACAAAGTTTTATTTCATAATATTGTTTTGCATATAATTGTGATCTTGATTAATGTTGCTCAATTTAGGCCTGTATTTCAACAGTTCAACAGGACAGGGAGCCCAAATGTTCATTTTCTACCCTGTCATGATCAAAATGTAGTTTCAGGTAAGTATGTTAGCAAAATTGGAAGCCAGTCTCTTAATTCATTCAATTCAGAATATTCTAAGAGGAGGTAGGGAAGCTGAGACACTATAGCTGGGGTTTGTAGGCCTGGAGAAAGTAGGGTGTGGGCTACCCAGGTGTGTAGGCAAGACCAGGAGCCACAGAGCCTGGGCTGCCCAGCTGAGGGGCAAGGGCCAAGGCTCATCACATGGCAGTCAAGGGGCTCAGATATGACTGGTGAAAACTCACCTACACACACACACACACACACACACACACACACACATCCACCTGACTGCAGACCAGCTTATGGGAACCCCACTGATTAAACACATCAGTAAAATGTGTTTCATGGCATAAGGATAGACTTAAATGATGCTAACCCTCTATACTACCTTTTACTCAGAAGGGAATTTGGGACTGGTGGAATGAGATGGGACTTGGAGCATCACAGGAAACGTGCCCAAAGTGGGGACATTCTCCATGGCAGCACTTTGCAAAGGTGGTGACAGGAAGGGCCACAGTAACTAAAGCAGTTTGCACCATCCGCCGTTAAAGCTGGTGCCAGCCTTGAGTTCTTAGAATTACATCAATACATGGACTTTCCTGAAAATCTAGTACGTTTCACATGGATATGAAATATAGTCATCTTGAACCATGAGTCTTGTGTTAAACACTAGACATCCAAAATTTTCAAAACTCAATAAAACATCATTGACTAGACTAAATACGTTTAGTAAAACCTATAAGAAATTACTTGCTACACCCTGTGGCCATGCGTATCTGCCACAGGCCATTTACTTTACTCTTATGAGGTGCTGGCTAAAGTAAATTTAATTCAATCAATTTCTGTATTTTTTAATACTGTGGCAATGCCAATTGTTACTAATCATCATTGGTGCATGACATTTTAATTACTCATAATTACTTCTTTGTAAAATGAATGCCTCAATCCTAGTGAACCTAGTTTTACATTATTTGTCTTGAAAAAGAGTTTTTGCAGGCTCACTTTCTAAATCATACCCTAGAACTTTCTTTGCTGTCTGAAGTACAATCAATGAATCACATTGTTTTTGTAGCATGATTTCTTTTTCTCAAAGCTATTCAAAGATAAGTGGTGTGCCACCTGGAGCTTGAATATCTTTCTTCATTGGGACATAAAAGTTAACTCTGGCTAATTACTTCCACAATTTAAAAAAATGTTTCTGTTCCTCAAAAGTCACTAGAAATTCTTAACAGAAAAATGTGGCCAGGTAAGTAAGTCAGGATGCATTGTCACTGTATTAGTCCATTTGCATCGCTGTGAAAGAATACCTGAAGCTGGGTATTTTATAAATAAAAGAGGTTTATTTTGGCTTACAGTTCTGCGGGCTGTACAGGAAGCATGGTGCTGGCATCTGCTTCTGGTGAGGGCCTCAGGAGGTTGACAATCAAGATGGAAAGTGAAGGGGGAGCAGGCATGTCACTTGGTGAGAGAGAAAGCAAGAGAGAGAAGGAGGAAGTGCCAGGCTCTTTTAAACAACCGGATCCCATATGAACTTAGAATGAGAACTCACTCATTATCGTGAGGACAGCACCAAGCCATTGATAAGGGATCTAGCCCCACAAACACCTCCCACTAGGCCCACCTCCAACATTGGAGGTCACATTTCAACATGAGGTTTGGAGGGAACAGAACATCCAAACCCTATCAGCTACCAAAGAGCTTTGCCTTACAGTTTACTTTGTTACTAAATTATTACCTGTGACCTCTATCTCTTATCTGCAACTCTCCCCTCCCTACAATCTAAAGGAAAGTAAGTTTTCTTTATCAGTTACCAAATCCTGTCTTTCTCCACTTGTTATCCATCCTCTTTGTCTTCTCCTCCTCATCCCTGGAAGACCAGGCCTCAGGGCCCTATTTTAGGGTTTTTCTGGATCTGTGTTTGGTACCATCAGTAGGCGTGAGTGCACAGTGCTTGTCTTCACTAAAACTATACACCGAGTCCTTCTTCTTTAGCACTGAGGCATTTTAAGCACTTTCAGTTTCCCTCTTTTCCACCAATAATCCAACCCTCTGGATTAAATCCTAACTAAAACCACTCAGAGATTATTAACTTAGGAAGACACAAAATTTTAAAGCTTCCTTGATGACGCTGTATGGATGACAGTGGAGGCTGACAGGGTGACATCCCCCTGGAAGGGCAGAAGAGATTTTATGGTCTCATCCCTTGAGCTGACTCTCGAGAGATCATGACAGGCAAGCTTGGCAGCCACAAGCAGATTAGAGTAGTACAGTAGGTCCAAGAGAAGGTTTAGAAAAAGATAAGTTTGGAAAGTAAGTGAGGACTTCATCGCCATTCTAGGGAGCTTAATAAACTTGACTCCATGGGCAATGGAAGCTAACAAAAGTCAAAAAGGAAAGGAGGAAGTTATTATGAGAGCCCAGGTTGGAGCCTTGACTGGGAAACCAGGGTGAGATAACCCAATATCCTTTTTTTTTAATTATGGTAGAAATTAAGTTAAGGAACCTGTGCTACTTTTACTCCATAATACCTCTGATACCAACTATGATGATTGGTTTCTACCTACAGAACACTTCTGACACCAAATGTGTGGGTTTTTCACACACCCATGACCAGTTCTCCAACTCTCTAGACACCAAGTGGATGTCCAATGATTCCACTCAATTCTGACAGTAACTACCTTGAGTTAGCATCAAACTCTCACTAGACTGCCCCCATTTCAAGTGCCAACCACAAGTTCTGGGCCTCCCACACATAGGACTGACAGGCTACAAACTGAGAGTGCCCATGACCTGCTCCTCAGTTTGGATAATGTGCTAGAACAGCTCACAGAACTCAGGGAAAAGTGTTAACTTACTATTATTAGTTTACTATAAATGATACAAGTTTGAAACAGCCAAATGGAAAAGATTCTAGGCAAGATGTGAGGAGCAGGGGAATGGAGTTTCTATGCTCTCTCCGGAGGCACCAACCTGCCAGAACCTCAATGCGTTCACTATCCCAGAAGCTTTCCAAACCCTGTTGTCGTTTAGGATTTTTTGTGGACGTTCTGTTACATAGACGTGATTGATTAAATCGTTGTTCATTGATGATCAGTTGAATCTCTAGCCCCTTTCACCTCCCAACCCTCTAATTTCATGGTTGGTTCCTCTAGCAACCAGGTCCCATCCTGAAACTATCTAGGGTCCCACAAAGAGTCACCTCATCAGAGTAACTCAGGTATAGTTAGAAAGGGGCTTATTGTGAATAACAAAAGCTGCTGCTCTCATTCGTATCACTCAGGAAATTCCAAGGGTTCAGAAGCTTCAGAAGCTCTGTGCCAGGAAGCAGGGATACAGAACAAATACATATTTCTTATTAAATCACAATATCACAAGAAAAAAAATCAGCATTTTTATATGGGCCACAAACTTAATGAAATGCAAATTTAAAAATAAATCGATACCATTTAATAATTGTATTAGTTTCCTAGAGCTGCTCTAACAAATTACCACAAACTTGGTAGTTTAAGACCACAGAAATTTTTCTCACTGCACTGGAGGCCAGCTGCCTGCAATGAGGCTGGGCTCCCTCTGAAGGATCTAGGGAAGAATCCTTCCTTGCCAATTTCAGCTTCCTTCTGGTGGCTCATACATTCCTTGACTTGAGGCTGTCTAACTCCAGTCGCTGCCTCCATCCCCACATGGTCATCTTCTCCTTCTCACTTCTCCTCTTCTCTCCAGATCTGTTCTCTTGCTGCTTCTAAAAAGGACACTTATCTTTGGATTTGGGGCCCACCAGTAATCCAGGATGATCTCATCTGGAGATCCTTAACACAATTACATCCTCAATGACCTTTCTTCCAAATAAGGTCCCATTCTCAGGCT
This sequence comes from Pan paniscus, assembly GCF_029289425.2. Classification (NCBI taxonomy): domain Eukaryota; kingdom Metazoa; phylum Chordata; class Mammalia; order Primates; family Hominidae; genus Pan; species Pan paniscus. The sequence goes on from NC_073262.2 coordinate 41,508,065, forward strand.
CCAGGGGTAAAGTCATGGGCATATCTTTTTTTTTAGGGGGGCAGCGGGCACCATTCAGCTCATGATAATCACTGATCCTTTACATTTAAACTTCAGATGTTGCTCTGGGTGACAATGGGAAGCTGGATTTTGGGAGATTAAAAATTGTGATCCTCATTAACTGAAACTATTTTATGCATAAATCTGTAAAAGAAAAGGATGGATAAAAGCAATGTGGAAAAAAGTGTGTGGGAGTGGGGGTATTTGGATATTTAGAACCAAACATAATTTTTATATATTTAAGAATACTGGGTAAGGAAGATTGAAATTAGAAAATAAAATGAGTTTTATTTGCCAAAAATATCTTTTTGCAGACATATAGTATTACAGACCTGCTTTATATATTTATGTAGCAATTTAATAGGAGGCAAAAATGTGGTCAATATCAATGGAACTTTTCTGTTTGAAATTGGCATGATTTTATGTGTAAACTGACCAGTTTTCACAGTTATTTAAGTGTATTTAAATTGGGAGAACTACTGAGACCCATAAGTACCCCCTACTTTTTCATTAATTTTAATACACAAAAGCCTGTACTGTGTTATATAGTCTGTACTGTGTTATGGAGCCCATACCAGTTACTTGAAAATGTGATGAATGAATCAAATTAGCTCTCCTACACATATTTCTAAATATTATTGAAGGTTTCACACTGTCCCTTTTAATAATCTGTTAAAGTTGTTCTTATTGAAGGGAATTTCTCTTCAGTCTAAACATTAGAAGAAAACAAAATTTAAAACCTCATATAAAATGCCCCCCACAAAATGCTCAAGTTGGCTTTGGCAATTTGAATTCTTGCCTATCTATATGTACAGAATCTTAGAACTCTTTTCTCCCTGCCTTCAACTGCCTCCCGGCCTTCCTCCAACTTTATAATGACAGCTGTTTTATGTTTTTTTTTTTTTTAATCTTAGGGTCAATGAGTCATTCTTAATCTGTGCAATGAAGACCCTGGACCTACTCTACCTGCCATAGTCCTCCATAGCTTGATTCCCCCGCTTTTCCACAAAAAATTCCACCCCTCTTCCTGTCCCAGGCCCTTCGCTGTTCCCTTGGCCTGCCTCTTCCTCTTCCTGGTATTCCTATAGCTTTTGTTACATAGCTGTGATTATAAGAAGCAGAACCTCATCAGGGCTGCCTAAAATGAAGAGCGAGAGCATGTTGTCTCAAGGCTCCAGGGCGTGCTCTAAAAGGAAATGCATCTGCCGAGCAGCGGCCTTGGTCTCTGTGATAGGTGTCTGTTTCTTTATTTCTACAAGGTTCCTCCTTTCTCAAATATTTTGTGTTTCTTTTTTCATCTCCATTGCTTTCCACCATTATCTGTGATGCCAATTCCCAGCCCAGCTCCACTTTATAAACTTCCCCTAGCATTCTCACCCTGGCTGTTTCCTGGTGCCTGTGATTGGCTAAGTTTAAGTCAAGTGTTTAAACCCTGTCGGGCCTCTCAGTGAAGGGTGCTGTGCCCTCCCATGCTTCAGGAGTTGTTGAGCTTGAGCTGCCTTCCCACTTGGTTCTGCTTTCACACAGTCTCCATCTGCTTGGCTATGCTCCCAATCACCCCTTAAATCTTTCTGCAAAGATGTCAATGTTGATATATCACATAATTTTGCCACCTAGGAAGTTTTATTGTTTGCTATTTTTTTATGCTCTCCAACCAGAATATGCATTTGTTAAAAACAGACATATTTTCCTCTAATTCTTATGCTAATTACATTTTTAAAAATATGGTTCATACTGATGTCATTGGCCATCATCATTGGTCAGATTGCTATTAATATTTTGTATTGACATGATTTAGATGATTAAAAAACAAACTCTCCTTTTGAAGTATTAAAATGCACCACTCCAAGGTTTATTTTTATGTTACTTTAAGTTTTAAGAGACATAAGCAGAATGTGCAGGTTTGTTTAATAGGGATACATGTGCCATGGTGGTTTGCTGTACCTATCAACCCATCATCTAGGTTTTAAGCCCTGCATGCATTAGGTACTCCAAGCTATTTATCACATAGCAGTGTGACAGATGTCTGCAAAATATTACATATCTCTTGTTTCTCCTATTGAGGGTTTCCTTTTGATGAGTTTGAGTTGATCTTCTAGATGATTCAGCTGTGATATGAGTGAAGAAGACACTGTTGTCAATTCCCTGAGGATCAGGTCTCTGATCTTATCTAGTAGCACCAGGGCAGTACGTTTTCCATGGCTTAGCTCCTCCATCTCTCTTGTGAGTAGCGTGCAAGGCTGGCAGATTCACTACCCACCCCAGAGCCTGCTTGACTACAGTTTTCTCCAACACTGAGAGGGGAGGCCACTCCTTAATACAGGACTTGTCAAAAGATTCTCCCCAAACCAATCCCTCACATTGCTGAAGTCAGAAAATGCACAGAGTTCCCTTCCTCTGGCTTAGATCTCCTTGCCTGAGAATCTCTTGGGGGGAATTACATATCAGATTTATCAGCTGCAAGGCCAAGGCCAGCCCATGCAGTGCCCTATGCAAATTAGATAAAACACTCCTTATACAGAGTAGAAAATTGTTGTAACATTCAGACTTATATTAAAACAGACCTACAACCATCTGCTAAAGAATTATGATAAATATGAAAATCTCCTGTGTTTTGGGGACACCCTGTGCACTCTACAACCTGCTTAATATTACCCAGCAGCCCCAGAGCACTTTATTGCTTAATCTGCAAAACACATCTGTGTCTTTTCTGCAAGGAGGTTTTGAGAATAAAGATAACAGAGGCAACAAGCATATGGTAGTAGACAGTGGACACCAGGTCAATGAGAAAGAACAGTCTGGGAAACAAAGATATGCTTCAAAGTTCCCTAATTATCAATGAATTACAGAGAGAAGGTGCTTAACATGAAGGCTGTCTTCAGAAAATATTTTCACATATTATATCAAAATATTTCAAATACTTAATTATATCATTGAATACATTGTTCTTCCATTCCAAGAGCTTGTGATCAAATGGCCAGATGAATTCAAACATGAAAAGAGGCCATAAGAAAGATTGATTTAGATTGGTTTCTATAGAGTTGGGTAAACAGCCATAAATGAACGAACAAGAAACGCATTTCGTTATGGGAAGAGAGAGTGTTCAGAGTCTTAAACAGAGAGATTTGAGAGATTTTTATGAATTATCTTACAGGTTTTCCTTTTTGGAATAGGAAAACAAGTTTGATTATGTTGTGTTATGCTTTGGTTTATTAGAAGAAAGTTCAAACCTGATATGGGTCATTCCAGTTGGGTGTAATGTGCAAAGGTCTGTCCTTACATATTTACAGAAGTTGCTTCCCCATTTAGTCTTCACACCATTCTGCATTATAGGGATTTATCTCTATCTCACGCAGTCAGGAAGCTCAGAGTAAATGGCAGAGCTGAATTTCAATTGAAGTCTGTCTGACAACAAGTATGTGTCCTTCCCATTATACTTACAGTTCCACAGATGCCACCAAATAATAATAATGACAATATAGTACTGTATGTTATGGGTTGAATTGTGGCCTCCAAAAATTTATGTGTTAAAATCCTAACCCCTAAACCTCAGAATATGATGTTGTTTGGAGACAGGGTCTTTATAGAGGTAACCAAGTTGAAATGAGGTCATTAGTGTGGGTCCTCATCCAATATGACTGATGTCCTTATAAAAAGGGGGGAACTTGGACACACAGGGAGAACACCATGTAAAGATAAAGGCAGATATCAGGATGATACTTCTACAAGCCAAGGGATGCTTTGTTACAGCAGCCCTAGCAAACTAATACACTATATGTCTTAACTAGTATCTTCAAAAGCCAAGGATAAATACCCTTGAATTCTATGTTGGGTGTTTTAATGTGATATGAGAAGCATTTAGGGGCCACTACAGGTTTTGAGAAGGGAAAGAATTAGTGAGTGTAGGATAAGTCATTCTTGTTTGGTGAAAACGAGCTGAGGTCAGCTTGGCTGGGAGAGCTGAGGCCAGGTAAATGGAGTCCCTGCAAATTTAAAAAGCCCTTGCAACCACTTTGTTCATTTAGATTTATGCTTATGCTTACCAATTTTGCTTTATGCTTTTTTAAATTTACTTTATGCTTCCCAATTTTGTTTGTACCTTTCATTTGAATGGACAAAGTTCATTGAACTTTACCTTGATTAAACTCCAAGCAGAATTTTTATGGCATTCCTCAGCTTGCCAACTTTGCTCTCCATATCCATTGGATTTTACATGTGTTGGTGATTGAGTTTCTCTGTGTTATTCTCAAAGGCAATGGATGGTAAAGTTGAAAGAGAAAGAAAATGTGAAGGAGATGGTGAGAGAAAGAAACTTGCTAAAATGGTACGTTGAGTAGAGGAAATAGGCCTGGTGCAGTGGCTCACACCTGTAATCCCAGTGCTTTAGGAGGTCAAGGCAAGAGAATTGCTTGAAGCCAGGAGTTCAACACAAGCCTGGGCAACATAGAGAGAACCTATATCTACAAAAATTTTAAAAAATAGCCGAGTGTGGTGGGACACCTATAGCCCCAACTACTCAGGAGGCTGAGGCAGGAGAATCGCTTGAGCCCAGGAGTTCAAGGCTGCAGTAAGCTATGATCACACCATTGCACTCCAGCCTGGGCGACAGAGAGAAACCCTGTCTCTAAAAAAACACAGCAGGATAATGTATCTTTGCTATGTATGTGACAGTTGGGGCTTGAGGAAAATAAAAGGTATTTAGATGAACATAGGATACTTTTTCTAGAAACTACTGTATAATGTTCTGATAATTCCAAGAATTCACTCAAAATATTTAAATACACAACTTAAATCATGACTAGAAGGAGGTCTCTCCTGCACGTTAACCATGTTAAGGCCGAGTGGTAACCGGTACCATTGAATGGGAAAGGTATGTCTGGTCTTACCTGTTCTGACCCAAATAAGCCTTGGATACTTTGTTTTCAAGGAAATCTTCAGCACTGGCCATTATTTCTGAGAAGAGTTGCCTTCATATCATTGAAGGGTGTTTCTGTGAATAGGACTTTCTGGATGACATTGAGTTAATTACATAAGCCTTCCTGCCAATCCATCTCTCTCAGGTGGAGTGTGCCCTGAGCACAGAAGCTGGGAGGCTGCTTCTCACATACCCAAGCCCAGGTCCCCTCACTAACCTTTTAGAAAACTTTCATGTTTTAGTCTGAACTGTTTGTTTCTTAAATAAGAAATGCTTTTCCTAGAAAAACTAATGTGTTACATAAATTATTAACTGGTGTCTCATAGATGATGATAGTAGCTAACATTTAGGGGATATTTACTACTGGCAGGCATTCTGCTAAACATTTTCTTTACCTCACTTAATATGTTAAGAAGAATGGTGAAAATGCACAATTTTATTATTTTGAGACCAGGTGAACAAATCTGCTTTTTAAATATTTCCATCCACTGAGGCCTGCGAGACCATGGGTTTTGCATTTTCATGCATGATTTAAAGTTTTGATTCTATCTTCCTGCAACTGTCTTTAAGGCCAAGGACATTTTACTTTTGTCTTCTTTCCTGGTGACTTATTTGATAAATTTGGTTTCCTTTCCTTTCATGTGTTCGAATTTGGTGTTCTGTGTTTTTTGAAGTTCATCCAACAAAATGGTTCCTGGGGTTACTGTAAAGAAACGTCACTATGTATTGATTCATTCATTCATTTGCAAGAGTTGGATAATTTCCAAAGCTTATACTAAAGGGTTATAATATCTAAAGCTTTGCTATAAGAAACTTCTTAGGATGAACACTACAACCTAGACTTTAATCCAGAAAACCTTACAGTGCACCACGTTCTTGCTGGTTCTAGGTCTCGTAGCCTGCAGTAGCTTCCAACCCCACACCTGCCTCTTTCAATGACTGATGTGCCTCCATTCTTAGCTCTTGTCTTGGATAGTCCATCTTCTCTGAGAGATTTCCTTCACTTCCGCATCTGAGACAGGGGACTCGCTAGATGCTTCCATGCATTTGGCCTACCATACCCCCAATCTCATTATTTTGTAATTGGGTATTTACCATATAGACACATCCCACAAACACTTCAAGGGCAAGGACTATTTTTAGTTCGCTAGTACCTAATACAGCATCTGACTTTAAAAAGTCAAGCTAGAATATGTGTTGAAAGAGTGAATGAATAATGCATGTCTCCATTCTCACCTTTACCAAATCATTTTATTGCTTATGTGAACCACCCATTGTGCAGGAAGCTTCTCTGTAAAGAAGGCAGGAGTCTGTCTAATTTGTCTTTGTGTGTTGAATGCCAGTATAGGGCTGGTTACAAAGTAAGTGGTGAATGAAAGAATATGCAAATGGGGCCCAAGATCCCTGATGAGAATCTCTCACATTATTTTTTGTCATGGTTTCTAGCAGTCACAGCTCAGAAGAAAGAGCAGCTCCAATATTGGCTTGCTTCTTGATTCCTTCCTAACACTAATTGCCTTTGGACAAAGCACAGCAATTTTCCTTCCTAATACATATGGCACCAAGGTTGTTAGTAGTCCTTCATTTTGCTTCATAGATAGAAACATGACTTAGAGAACAAAAGGACTCCCATGGCAGGAAGGGCGAAGATAGTTGTTTATTCATTTTTATTTGTTCTGGAGGTTAGGTTAGAACTCCTGAAACAGGTGGTAGAACTCACACTTTCATAAATATTGGAACTTGTTGCTTTATATATCAATCTGTAAGCTGCACTAACTCAGTATGAAAGATGAATATAATTTATGGTGGTTATAAACAGCAATAGTTCCCTGGATATTCCAGTTGAATTTTATAGAGTTGAAACATGCTTGCTTTTTGTTTGTAATTAAAACTGCAAGAATTTTTTATTAACTGTTGCTCACACTTCAGTGATTCTCTGAATATTTCCAGGGCCTCTAGTGATGGCTACCAGGCAGGTGTGGATCAATGTGAAATAATGTGCATATATAAGCACACTTGATAACTGTAAAGCTTTCATGGGCTCAACTAAAGTTCAAACAACTTGGAACGAAGTGCCAGAACAAACAAGTTCTCAAAATACTGCTAGGTGTAGGATTTTGACAAGGTCAAACTGAGTTTATTACTCAGTGGCCCAATGGTTTCAACTTGAATCTCTGATAAAATAAGCATAATGGATTATTCAGCCCCTGGAAAGCTCTGTTCTACTCAGTCACATCTCTGGTATAACATCCAAAAGTCTAGTTTCCAAAAAGAGCTGTTTAGTTTGAATATGGAGCTGTCAAATCGGTCAGTGGCTCTTGATTCAGCAAACCAGTCTTATTTGATGGGTTGCGTATCCTCGCTTCTGTACTGAGAGGACTCTAGACTCAGTTCTCTGCTGAGAACTTTTTCTGAAAGGCAATCAAATTATAGGAAGCTAGGGGTCAGTTTTCGACGCTGTTGCCTTATAAATCATCGTACATCAGTATTATGATTCAGTAATACACATGATCCCTCTACATTCTTGGAATATCACAGTTAGCTAGATACTCCCAATGCTGAATTAAATTGCCTTGTTTGTATTTGACTGTAATGGGCCTTTCTGAGTATATATAAGAGTTTGGGGAAAAGGAAACTATGGACTTGGATAAATGGATATAGAAACAAAAATAAATTTATTCAATTTTAAGCTTATTAAGGGGAGGAACCTATGTCTCCATTTATTTATTCCATAAGCATCTGAGTACTTGAAATGTTGTAGCCATTGTTCTAGGTTGTGAAATATATAAAGACAAAAACAACAAAAACTGTAACAATACAGTTATAGTCACTGCCTTTAAGGAGTTCACCATCTATGGGGAATACAGAAACAAAGACACATAATTATACTGTTTTTAAAGTCGTATAATACAGTCATATGTCACTTAATAATGAGAATGTATTCTGAGAAATGCATCATTAGGGCTATTTTGTCATTATGCAGACATCACAGAGTGTACTTACATAGCCTGGATGATATAGCTTCCTATACACCTAGGCTATATGGTGTAGCCTATTTCTCCCAGGCTACAAACCTTAATTTACAGCATGTTATGTTCTACATTCTGTAGGCAACTGCAACACAATGGTAAGTATTTATGTATCAAAACATATTTAAACATAAAAACATACAGTAAATGTATGGTTTTATAATCTTATGGGACTACCATTGAATATGTGGTCTGTCATTGATCCAAGTGTCCATATGCAGCCCATAACTGTAGATGTAATTTGAGATGTAACTGAGACTAATGGCAATACAACTAATCAGTGTGTGTATGTGGGATGGGGTGAGTTGGTGAGTTTTACAGACAGAGAAGACAGCATGATAAAAACCATGGGGGTGGGCATAAGAAAGCCTAACTGGCAAAGGGACGTTGTAACCCCTGCTGTGTTGCTGTGATAGCAATCTTGGGCTCCCAATTCATTCTAGCGGGGGCTGGAGAATTGGGAGGGGCCAGATCTTGGATGGCATTGTGTGCCAGGTAAGGACCTTAAATTTCACTTGTGAGTAATGGAAAACTGTGACATGATTCCATTTTCCCTTGAGACAGTTTACCCTGGTAATTCTGGTGAAGATTAGACTGTAGCTAGCAACACTAGAGGCAGGAGACCCATCGGCCACCTTACAGAGAAATGGTGAGGGCCTGGATTAGGGACACAATGTTTTGGAGACAACATTAGATTTAGAGGATGAGTGCGGGGAAGAGGGCTGGGGAGCAAGATTTCCCAGATTTCAAACTTGGGTGACCAGATGGACTGTGGGGCCACCAAGAAGATAGAGAAGGAAGACTCAGTGGGAAGTTAAAACATTCCATTTTGACATATGGGTCTGATTTGTCCATGGGTCACTAAAGCCAGCATGTCTTATATGTAGTCAGATAGTCTATAGTCTAAGTAACAGGGTAGCTGTCTGGACTCAAGACTTAGACTTCGGGATGTGAGGGTGATCTGGCTGTGATATCTGTCCCCCACTGACTGCTAGGGTTGATTCGGCTGATCTGGCTGCCTAGGCAGGTGTCTCCATCCTCCCTCACCGCTCCATGTGCATCCCTCCTGAAGCTGCACTGTGGATTGAAGGGGACAGTCTTCCCCAATACAGGAGGACTGTTCTTTCATTCAGGATATCTGAGTGGCCATGCTTCCCTGCTAGAACCTCCAAACAAGTTCCCAAGATTGAGCCTCGGGGTTCCTCAGAAAGTAGATGGTAGTTGGCACAATGACGTGGCAGAGAGCTCTCAGGAAAGTGTAGGTGGAAAGAACAGGAGGGCTGAGGATAGAAATGTTCAGAAAATCAACATCAAAGAAGGCTCCATCTACATGGTGAGGCATTCCAGTGCCCAACACAATGCTTGGTGCATACGAAATTCTTAATACATAAAAATGAGTATATTACCAATAAATACACTCTGCATGTGTGAATGAAAACTAAAAGGTATAGTTAAGTAAACAAATTCTAAGGCAGTGGTTCTTGCCCCTGAATACACACTGGAATCACTGAAGATCCTTTATAAATTATCCATGACCAAGCTCCACTCCCAGAGATATGCCTTAGTTTTTCTGGGATGGAGCCTAGACACAGGTAACGGTGTACACAGGCACACACACACTTCTACCTAGGCGTCTATTTTTAATTCCCAAAGTGATTTTAATTTGCAGTGAGGGTTAAGAACCACTACTCTAGGGGAAATTAGAGGATGATGAAAAGTTGGTGAGATGGCAGTCCTGGCTGGGGAGATGAGGAAGGAGCCAAGAGAAAACTGAGAAGTGTTATAGTTTTAGAAAAAGAGGAAAATTAAGATTAGAAAGAGCATTTTCTGTAAGAAACCAGGCAAAGATCTTAGCCTAGAAAAGCATTAGATCTGAGGAGCTGGATTAAAAGGAGGAACTAGTGTGGAAATGGGCCTGTGTTCCTCCAGGGTATCGGGTCATGTGTGGGAAGCTTTATGTCCTCCCTGGTATGCACATAATAGCCACATTCAACGGGAGAGTCAAGGAGCTAGTCATCACTGGCTGGTACCCAGAAGACTCCCAGAGGCTAAAATAGTCTCCGGTTGTAAAATAGAAGACACTGGAAGGAGTCTTTCTTGTCTTAGGGCCTGAAGGGTACCAAGCATGGACTTGTCCTGCGACATATACACAGGCATGGACCACAGTGGGCCTGGAGGGTTGGGGTCACAGCTGGTGTGCCAGGAATGGCCCATGGGACACAAGGTAATTTATTTTCCTGTTTGTTTGCATAGGTGAGTGTTATCACATGAATGTTACCTGCCATCCTTAGTTGTGGGTATATTTTGGAACCGGGGTTGGAGGCTGCTTCAGTACTGAGGAGTCAATCGGGATGCTTCACTTCTCCAAAGAGATGGCTGTTCTAATCAAGATATTACTTAGGTGGCCTGGAAGCTCTGCTCTTGGCACAATGTATTCTGAAGGTTCATTTCAGTTTCAGGATTCTATGACTGAAGGAGCAAGCCACTAGACGGCCACTCTGAAAAAGCCAAGTAACTGTGTGAAAAGAATTGAGCTCATTGCTCAACATTGGAGTCTTCTGGCAAAGGAGAGGGAGGGGAAGAGAGAGGGTGAGCTCACGGGCCTGTACCCACACGAATGTGTGCACAAGCCAAGATTATACTTCGTAATTATTTTAACTACCATGAAAACACTGTGATCCACTTGGCTGTGGCCCAAGTTAGAAATAGGTGTATCGTTTAGTACAGTTAATTATCAGCTTTGGATGTCAGAAATTGCTTCAAGACTATGATATAGAGCAAGAGAACACTGTGTTTTCTGCTCTTCCATGTCGAGTCTCTAATACATACCAAAACGTTAGGAACTTTTCCCTGGTTTGTTCTGTTGCTAACAGTTCTCAGGCTACTCATTATCCCTTACCTGGGACTAACTCAGGTACCTATGTAGTTGGCATCTCTGCCTCAAATTATGAGGTGTGACATTTGGGAGGGATAATCAGTCTGAGATAACAAGACACAAGAGATCACAGCAGGACGTCTGAACACAGAGGAGTGGCTTGGCCTGCATCTGAGGATATATACATCTTTCAAGAAGACGCCATTTTGCAAGTGTATGCAGGTGGACTTTTTGAATGACTGAAATAGCCAACAAGCAACTTTCCCTCAGAAATCCTAGAATGTGGGGGGCAGTTCCAAGATGGCCGAACAGGAGCAGCTCCAGTCTACAGCTCCCAGCATGAGCGACGCAGAAGACGGGTGATTTCTGCATTTCCAACTGAGGTACCGGGTTCATCTCACTGGGGCTTGTTGGACAGTGGGTGCAGAACAGTGGGTGCAGTGCACCAAGAGTGAGCCAAAGCAGGGCGAGGCATCACCTCACCTGGGAAGCGCAAAGGGTCAGGGAATTCCATTTCATAGCCAAGCAAAGCTGTGACAGATTGCACATGGAAAATCAGGTCACTCCCACCCTAATGCTGCGTGTTTCCAATGGTCTTAGCAAACAGCACACCGGGAGATTATATCCCACACCTGGCTCGGAGGGTCCCACGCCCACGCAGCCTTGCTCATTGCTAGCACAGCAGTCTGAGATCAAACTGCAAGGTGGCAGCGAGGCTGGGGGAGGGGCGCCCACCATTGCTGAGACTTGAGTAGGTAAACAAAGTGGCCGGGAAGCTTGGACTGGGTGGATCCCACCACAGTTCAAGGAGGCCTGCCTGCCTCTGTGGACTCCACCTGTGGGGGCAGGGCATAGCCGAACAAAAGGCAGCACAAATCCTGCAGACTTAAATGTCCCTGTCTGACAGCTTTGAAGAGAGTAGTGGTTCTCCCAGCATGGAGGTTGAGATCTGAGAACGGACAGACTGCCTCAAGTGGGTCCCTGACCCCCGAGTAGCCTATCTGGGAGGCACCCCCCAGTAGGGGTAGACTGACACCTCACACGGCCGGGTACCCCTCTGAGACGAAACCTCCAGAGGAATGATCAGACAGCAACATTTGCTGTTCAGCAATATTTGCTGTTCTGCATCCTCCGCTACTGATACCCAGGCAAACAGTCTGGAGTGGACCACCAGCAAACCCCAACAGACCTGCAGCTGAGGGTCCTGACTGTTAAAAGGAAAACTAACAAACAGAAAGGACATCCACACCAAAGCCCCATCTGTACGTCACCATCATCAAAGACCAAAGGTAGATAAAACCACAAAGATGGGGAAAAAAACAACAGAAAATCTGAAAATTCTAAAAATCAGAGCACCTCTCCTCCTCCAAAGGAACACAGCTCCTCACCAGCAATGGAACAAAGCTGGATGGAGAATTACGTTGATGAGTTGAGAGAAGAAGGCTTCAGATGATCAAACTTTTCTGAGCTAAAGGAGGAAGTTCGAACCCATCGCAAAGAAGTTAAAAACCTTGAAAAAAGATTGGACGAATGGCTAACTAGAATAACCAATGCAGAGAAGTCCTTAAAGGAGCTGATGGAGCTGAAAACCATGGCACAAGAACTATGTGATGAATGCACAATCTTCAGTAGCCGATTTGATCAACTGGAAGAAAGGATATCAGTGACTGAAGATCAAATGAATGAAATGAAGCAAGAAGAGAAATTTCGAGAAAAAAGGATAAAAAGAAATGAACAAAGCCTCCAAGAAATATGGGACCATGTGAAAAGACCAAATCTACGTCTGACTGGTATACCTGAAAGTGACAGGGAGAATGAAACCAAGCTGGAAAACACTCTTCAGGATATTATCCCGAACTTCCCCAACCTAGCAAGGCAGGCCAACATTCAAATTCAGGAAATACAGAGAATGCTACAAAGATACTCCTCGAGAAGAGCAACTCCAAGACACATAATTGTCAGATTCATCAAAGTTGAAAGGAAGGAAAAAATGTTAAGGGCAGCCAGACAGAAAGGTCGGGTTACCCACAAAGGGAAGCCCATCAGACTAACAGCTGATCTCTCGGCAGAAACTCTATGAGCCAGAAGAGAGTGGGGGCCAATATTCAACATTCTTAAAGACAAGAATTTTCAACCCAGAATTTCATATCCAGCCAAACTAAGCTTCATAAGTGAAGGAGAAATAAAATCCTTTACAGACAAGCAACTGCTGAGAGATTTTGTCACCACCAGGCCTGCCCTACAAGAGCTCCTGAAGGAAGCACTAAACATGGAAAGGAACAACCAGTACCAGCCACTGCAAAAACATGCCAAATTGTAAAGACCATCAAGTTTAGGAAGAAACTGCATCAACTAACGAGCAAAATAACCAGCTAACATCATAATGACAGGATCAAATTCACACATAACTATATTAACCTTAAATGTAAATGGGCTAAATGCTCCAATTAAAAGACACAGACTGGCAAATTGGGTAAGAGTTAAGACCCATCAGTGTGCTGCATTCAGGAAACCCATCTCACGTGCAGAGACACATACAGGCTCAAAATAAAGGGATGGAGGATGATCTACCAAGCAAATGGAAAACAAAAAAAGGCAGGGGTTGCAATCCTAGTCTCTGATAAAACAGACTAAACCAACAAAGATCAAAAGAGACAAACAAGGCCATTACATAATGATAAAGGGATCAATTCAACAAGAAGAGCTAACTATCCTAAATACATATGCACCCAATACAGGAGCACCCAGATTCATAAAGAAGTCCTTAGAGACCTACAAAGAGACTTAGACTCCCACACAATAATAATGGGAGACTTTAACACCACACTGTCAACATTAGACAGATCAATAATCTGTCTTATTAACAGAAAGTTAATAAGGATATCCAAGAATTGAACTCAGCTCTGCACCAAGCAGACCTAACAGACATCTACGGAACTCTCCACCCAAAATCAACAGAATGTACATTCTTCTCAGCACCACACCACCCCTATTCCAAAATTGACCACATAGTTGGAAGTAAAGCACTCCTCAGCAAATGGAAAAGAAGAGAAATTATAGCAAACTATCTCTCAGACCACAGTGCAATCAAACTAGAACTCAGGATTAAGAAACTCAATCAAAACTGCTCAACTACGTGGAAACTGAACAACCTGCTCCTGAATAATTACTGGGTACATAACGAAATGAAGGCAGAAATAAAAATGTTCTTTGAAACCAACCAGAATGAAGACACAAAATACCAGAATCTCTGGGACACATTTAAAGCAGTGTGTAGAGGGAAATTTATAGCACTAAATGCCCACAAGAGAAAGCAGGAAAGATCTAAAATTGTCACCCTAACATCACAATTAAAAGAACTAGAGAAGCAAGAGCAAACACATTCAAAAGCTAGCAGAAGGCAAGAAATAACTAAGATCAGAGCAGAACTGAAGGAAATAGAGACACAAAGAACCCTTCAAAAAAATCAGTGAATCCAGGAGCTGGTTTTTTGAAAAGATCAACAAAATTGATTGACCGCTAACAAGACTAATAAAGAAGAAAAGAGAGAAGAATCAAATAGATGCAATAAAAATGATAAAGGGGATATCACCACCAATCCCACAGAAATACAAACTACCATCAGAGAATACTATAAACACCTCTATGCAAATAAACTAGAAAATCTAGAAGAAATGGATAAATTCCTGGACACATACACCCTCCCAAGACTAAACCAGGAAGAAGTTGAATCTCTGAATAGACCAATAACAGGCTCTGAAATTGAGGCAATAATTAATAGCTTACCAACCAAAAAAAGTCCAGGACCAGACGGATTCACAGCCGAATTCTACCAGAGGTACAAGGAGGAGCTGGTACCATTCCTTCTGAAACTATTCCAATCAATAGAAAAAGAGGGAATCCTCCCTAACTCATTTTATGAGGCCAGCATCATCCTGATACCAAGGCCTGGCAGAGACACAACAAAAAAAGAGAATTTTAGACCAATATCCCTGATGAACATCGATGCAAAAATCCTCAAGAAAATACTGGCAAACCGAATCCAGCAGCACATCCGACAGTTTATCCACCATGACCAAGTGGGCTTCATCCCTGGGATGCAAGGCTGGTTCAACATATGCAAATCAAAAAACATAATCCAGCATATAAACAGAACCAAAGACAAAAACCACATGATTATCTCAGTAGATGCAGAAAAGGCCTTTGACAAAATTCAACAACGCTTCATGCTAAAAACTCTCAATAAATTAGGTGTTGATGGGATGTATCTCAAAATAATAAGAGCTATTTATGACAGACCCACAGCCAATATCATACTGAATGGGCAAAAACTGGAAGCATTCCCTTTGAAAACTGGCACAAGACAGTGATGCCCTCTCTCACCACTCCTATTCAACATAGTGTTGGAAGTTCTGGCCAGGGCAATCAGGCAGGAGAAAGAAATAAAGCCTATTCAATTAGGAAAAGAGGAAGTCAAATTGTCCCTGTTTGCAGATGACGTGATTGTATATCTGGAAAACCCCATCGACTTAGCCCAAAATCTCCTTAAGCTGATAGGCAACTTCAGCAAAGTCTCAGGATACAAAATCAATGTACAAAAATCACAAGCATTATTATACACCAATAACAGACAAACAGCCAAATCATGAGTGAATTCCCATTCACAATTGCTTCAAAGAGAATAAAATACCTAGGAATCCAACTTACAAGGGATGTGAAGGACCTCTTCAAGGAGAAACCATTGCTCAATGAAATAAAAGAGGACATAAACAAATGGAAGAACATTCCATGCTCATCGATAGGAAGAATCAATATTGTGAAAATGGCCATATTGCCCAAGGTAATTTATAGATTCAATGCCATCCCCATCAAGCTACCAATGCCTTTCTTCACAGAATTGGAAAAAACTACTTTAAAATTCACATGGAACCAAAAAAGAGCCCGCATTGCCAAGTCAGTCCTAAGCCAGAAGAACAAAGCTGGAGGCATCATGCTACCTGACTTCAAACTATACTACAAGGCTACAGTAACCAAACAGCATGGCACTGGTACCAAAACAGAGATATAGACCAACGGAACAGAACAGAGACCTCAGAAATAATACCACACATCTATAGCTATCTGATCTTTGACAAACCTGACAAAAACAAGAAATGGGGAAAGGATTCCCTATTTAATAAATGGTGCTGGGAAAACTGGCTAGCCTTATGTAGAAAGCTGAAACTGGATCCCTTCCTTACACTTTATACAAAAATTAATTAAAGATGGATTAAAGACTTACATGTTAGACCTAAAACCATAAAAACCCTAGAAGAAAACCTAGGCAATACCATTCAGGACATAGGCATGGGCAAGGACTTCATGTCTAAAACACCAAAAGCAATGGCAACAAAAGTCAAAATTGACAAATGGGATCTAATTAAACTAAAGAGCTTCTGCACAGCAAAAGAAACTACCATCAGAGTGAACAGGCAACCTACAGAATGGGGAAAATTTTTGCAATCTATTCATCTGACAAAGGGCTAATATCCAGAATCTACAAATAACTCAAATTTACAAGAAAAAAACAAACAACCCCATCAAAAAGTGGGCGAAGGATATGAACAGACACTTCTCAAAAGAAGACATTTATGCAGCCAACAGACACATGAAAAAATGCTCGTCATCACTGGCCATCAGAGAAATGCAAATCAAAACCACAATGAGATACCAACTCACACCAGTTAGAATGACAATAATTAAAAAGTCAGGAAATAACAAGTGCTGTAGAGGATGTGGAGAAATAGGAAGACTTTTACACTGTTGGTGGAACTGTAAACTAGTTCAACCATTGTGGAAGACAGTGTGGCAATTCCTCAGGGTTCTAGAACTAGAAATACCATTTGACCCAGCCATCCCATTACTGGGTATATAACCAAAGGAATATAAATAATGCTGCTAGAAAGACACATGCACACGTATGTTTATTGCAGCACTACTCACAATAGCAAAGACTTGGAACCAACCCAAATGTCCAACAATGATAGACTGGATTAAGAAAATGTGGCACATATACACCATGGAATACTATGCAGCCATAAAAAGGATGAGTTCATGTCCTTTGTAGGGACATGGATGAAGCTGGAAACCATCATTCTCAGCATATGATCGCAAGGACAAAAAACCAAACACCACATGTTGTCACTCATAGGTGGGAATTGAACAATGAGAACACTTGGACACAGGAAGGGGAACATCACACACTAGGGCCTGTTGTGGGGTGAAGGGAGTGGGGAGGGATAGCATTAGGAGATATACCTAATGTAAATGATAAGTTAATGGGTACAGCACACCAATATGGCATATGTATACATATGTAACAAACCTGCACACTGTGCACATGTACCCTAGAACTTAAAGTATAATAAAAAAAACTTTTTTTTAAAAAGCAATCCTAGAATGCATCACTTTTACATGTGCCTGGAAGCTGTGAATAATAATTTAAGCATAATCAGTGGCTTATGCTTAAATACCAGGCTTTTATTTGTTCATTTTTTCATTCATTCAATTCAGTGTTTATTGGATGTCTACTGTGTGTTGCCTTTGGTAAGACACTGAGGACAAAATGATGAACTAAAGAGGACAAAGATTCTAGCATCTCTCCTGCTGTCCTGAACTCTCCAGACTACAGAGAATGGGGTGGTGAGTAAGGAGACAGACATTGATCATATAATGCCCCAATGAATGTCTAATTATTAACAGATGAAAGTCTCCTAAGAAAACAAATGTTTATTCATGAGAGAGTAAATGCTTACCTGTGAGAAGTAACCTATTCAGTGGAACCTGAAAAGGCTTCTTGGAGGCCTTGCGTCTGGAACTGGGATGTGAAGGATGCAGATGGCTCCAGAAAGAGGAGGTAGCATGTATAAAGGCCCTGCAGTCAAAGGAATTATGAGGAGCAGGGGAAGTGAGAGGGGACCAGTGTGGTGTGCAGAGAGTTAAGGGGTGAGGCAGGAGAGGTAGACGGGGGTCAGATCCTGTAGGGACTTGAGTGTCATGTTAAAACCAATGAGAAGGTATTGAATGGTTTAAGTGAAGGTGAGTGGCATACCATTCTGATTTGCAAAAATCACTCTAGGTACTGTGTGGTGAACAGATTCGAGGGAGGGGCATAATACACGTGTGAGATCAGTTAACAAGCTATTGCAGAAGACTAAGCCAACAGGTGAGAGTATTTAACACTACCATAGTAATGGGGTAGGTATAGAGAAGAGGATGATCCCCAAGACATCTAAGAATATAATTGATGATGATGTTCGTTGAATTTGAGATTGAGGAAGAGGCGGGAGACAAGGATGACTCTTAGCTTTCAGCCCTGCATAACTGTGTGAAGAGTGGTTTTACTCAAAGACAACTATCAGACGAGGAGGAGTAGGTTTGTTGTTGTTCTGGCATGGATGTGTCGTGCAAATCATGAGTTTGATTTTGCATGTGTTAAATTGGAATACCTTGGGGAGATCTAAGAACACAAGTCTCTCAGAAATAACTGTGCAGGGCCTCTGGAGGAGCTTTCCCCTTTGTGGGCTTACCCAAACTTCAGCACAGAGCTCCCTGGTGGCTGGCTATAGCCTCTTACCAAGGAGCATGGTCCGCCACTACATGAGTTTGGTTTATCCCCAGATCTAGGGGTGATGTGATTCTCTGTTTCTGAATCCACATGTGTATTTGTATCCAGTTTATGGTGCCAGTGGCTGCTATGGCTTTAGGGGCCATTTGGTGCAATGGGAGAAATCCTGGTTAGATAAGCGTTGATTCCCACTTGGGTTCTGCCAGAATTAGCTATGGGATTTGGCCACTGTGATTTCTTTAGATCAGTATTTCGTCCTGTGTAAGAGAAGCAGTTGAACTAGATAGTCTATAAGAGTTCTCCTGGCTCTAATGTTCATTGATTCTAATTTCTAATCTTTGCCTACACTAAACAAACAGTTTGAGGAATGGTAAATAAATACATTTCTGGATAGAGGGAGCAGTTCTTGGCTATTTTGAGTCTCTCATATTTGGTTTGCCCACCCGATGAGGACTTAAATCACTCATGTTTCATTTATCATCTCTTAATCAGGTTATTTATCATGTCCAGCAGTTTTCAAATAGGGACGTTAGAAATGTTTCTTCTTAAGTGCTAACTTTGATTCATGAGACATGGGCACCTGTGATATCCATTGAGAAGGATTCTGGTGCAGCATCTTGGGTGGGATGAGAAAGCACCATGACTGACGATGTCTGTCATTGGTATGGAATGGGGACTGGCAGCAGCCTAAGTGCCATGCCTTGTCATCCTCGTCCTGAGATCTGGCCTTCTGTTTTCCCTGCCAATGTGTAAGCACTATCTGATGGTTAAAACAAGTAATTGCAGGATTCTACTTTCCCAGACTTGTTCTGGAGCTGAAATTTTTGACTATCTATCTTTTACTGTGTTGTGCTCTAATGTCATTTCCAACAATTTTGTGGGATAAGAGGGGGTTCAAATATATGTCTAGTTAATTTTGTTCAGTGGGTAACATTGTTTAGCACTTCCTGCAGTATATGTAAAATGTCTACTTTTCTATTTTTAAATGGACAATCTGATGAAAATAAGTCTTCCTTTATAGGTTGAGGATCATGCAGGAACTCAGGGGTTAGTCTTCTAAACTGGTGCTTCTCCAAGTTAATGTGCAAACATATTACCTAGGGATCTTGTTAAAACCCAGGTTCCTGGACTTTACTTCCAGGTATTCTGGTTCAGTAAGTCTGATTGGGCCTGAGATCCTGACAAGGTGCTTGCCTGGCAGCACAGATAGAATAGCAAAGGTCTGAACAACACTCATCATTGTACAGACAACATGGAGATGGATACATTAGAGCTGAATGTTTGGAAGTTAGACAAGACCCTAAAGCTACTTACCTTGGAAAAATACAACTGCTCCATAAATTCTTGATATGAATTTATTTTTATCTGATTTGCTTCTTTTTTCTAAGAGTAGAATGTAGAGGAAAAATACTGGTTGATTGAGGTCTTTGGTTAATTATATTCCAGACAATTAAAGTTTTATTGAGCTCCTAAAACACTCAATATATACCACAAATGTCGTTAGTTATTTATAACATTAAAAAAATTCTAATTGTTTTGTTTTACTAAAAAAAATTGCTCACTGTAAAAAAATGTAGACAATGCAGAAATGCATTAAATAGAAAGTGAAAAAAAATCTTCTCCCAAACTCTACCTTTTAGATTTAATAGCACTGTTATAAACAGTTTGAATGGGTTGGTGTGTGCCCTTTTAGACTTTTTCTTATGCTAGGATAAACCTTATTCATCTGTCTGTCTGCACATAAATATACACATAAATATCATAGAAGGAATAAATAAATATCTTTTTATTTCTTTCTAAAAGGAGAAATTTGCTTTTAGGTTCCACAGGATGAGATTCAAAGGGGCCAAAAATAATTTTTTTCCCTCTCTCATATTTCTGCAATTTGCTTTTTGACAGTTATATATTGTAATAGTATGAACATCTTTCCAATTATGTACATACATCTATTCACTTGCTGGTATTTCGGTTGCACTGGGCTGTTTCCCTTCATCTGACTATAAATCCCAATTTTTAGTATTTACTTCTCACAGAATATCTTACACAGGGATGGGTATAAAGTCTCTGATACATAAATGACAGCTGCATTTTACTGCACTTTGAAGTGTGCTGACATTACCTTGGATCATTTTCTCCAATCTGAGATGCAATATTAATAAGGTTTTTCATTGATTCCACAAGTGTTTACTGAAAACCTACTATGTGTCAGGCATTGAGCATCTGTCTGTACCAGGAACTAAGGGACAGAAAAGTGAATAAATGAGAAGGCCATGGTTCCTGTCCACATGGAGCTGACAATTCAAGTAAAGATACAGGCATGGAGTGTTTTACTGAATTCTTACCCTAGAAAGATGAGACTTGGTATTTTGTGAATTTTTAAGGAAAACAAGAAAATCCTGGTAACTTTCCTCCCTTCACTTGACATAAAATGATGAGATCGTCACTATCCCTGAGACTTCTCTAGCTTTGGCCAGAATCCAGTTTGAACACATCTGGAGTTCAGATGCAGGGTGGGGTAGTCCAGAAAATGATTGTCTCTCCGAGAATGATTCAAAGGACATGCAAGGACAAGACTGGAGGTTATTATTATTTTGAATCACGAGGTATGCATGTCGGGATTTACTGGAGATGAGGTGAGCTTTATTAATTTATTTGTTAGAGCAGTGAAGTGTGAAATAATGTTTTCTGACCAA
Organism: Pan paniscus; assembly: GCF_029289425.2. NCBI lineage: Eukaryota > Metazoa > Chordata > Mammalia > Primates > Hominidae > Pan > Pan paniscus. The sequence continues at coordinate 41,529,222 of NC_073262.2, forward strand.
TGCAAAGGTGGAATGTGAATTCATGCTGTAAATTCAACTAATGTTATATGTAAACCCTGTTTTGCATTAGGCACTGTTGGTGTATTATGTAAATAGAGTTCTATCATTATACAAAGACTACCATTATTGACGAGGCAGTGCTTAATAGCATGGTTATGTTATCTGGATATTGAGAGCACCAGGATTTATTCTTCTGTGGCATAAGTTACTTTATTACTAGGATTTCTTATAAAGCTCGTTTATTGAAATAATTAGAAACAAAGTGCCCACATACACATTGGCAGGGTAAGCTCCTTAACAAATCACCGCTCCACAATCATTCCAGATTGGGCTTCTGGAAAAATACTCATACAAACTTTTATCAGAAGAGTGAAGACTGTTAGGTTTTACATTTAATATGTGATAATCTTCACACAACAGTTAAGCAGCACTTAATGAACTTAGCCTCTCTGCAATTAACATGTTCTGAATTGGGGTGAGACAGAACAGAGGAAGGTTTCCTTCTTTTCAATTAATTTCCTAGGTGGCAGATACTGCTTTCCCTTCAATACCCTTTCCCTGGCTGTGGGATGCTCCCAGACTGCTGCAACAGCTAGACTTGGGAAGGAAGTGTGGGCAGGTTAATTACACCTGTTACTCTTCACTCCCACACCCCACCTGAGGTTTGCATGCAGTGGAAGGGGCAATTGGATGCAAAACTTGGCAGATAGAAGCTGAGAAGTGGGATGCAGGTTTTCCAAACTGGTTGTCCTGACAAAATTTGATAGTCTACACTATGATTCAGATGTTTAGTGTCTGTAATTTATCTAAAAGGCAGGAAAAAAATTTGTGAGAGTATCATATATACGTTTTTTTCAGAGTTAGCCTTAGAAGTTTTTTTTCATTCCATGGACTTGCTTTATCTTATCTCTTTGGTCTAGTCCAGGCTTTTCTAAACTTCACTCATTTGGATATAATCTTAATGATGTGTCCATATCCTAGTAAGATCTGTACTATCATTTACTTACCATTTTTCTTTGTCAACTTTTTAAAACTTAGCATAGAAATCACGAGGCTAATAGGTTAGTTTTATTTTTTATATTTTTCTAATATATACAGACATCAGCATATAGCTATTAAGGTATTTTTTATGGGGATTGTCTAATCTTCCAAAAAGCCGGTGGTTCATATAACACACCTGGGAAGCCCTGCCTCCTTCCAAGTTTGTCCTCGCTTGTGACTGCCACTGTTTGGGGTGGGTTATGAGAGCAGCCCTGCCCCCAGCCAATTAGACTGCTCCCTGTGTGGATCAGGGGTTTTCCTGGTCTCATGAATCCAAGGCCAGTTTGGGGCTTAGCCCTCAGATGGCTCCATCCCTAGCCTGGTAAGTAAATGGAAGTGAGCCCAGTTCTTACTTCCTTCTTCTGAGTCCCCTACCTCATGTGGTATGTGTTCTTTTGAACATTGAGATTCTGCCACCTTTGTTCTAAATGTCACACTGCTTTGCACACGGTAGGTGGTCTCTGCATTATTTCCAGGAAAATTAGGGGGTCACTGGAAGCCTAACTAGGCAGAAATCAACCAAAGTAGCTACTTAAACCCATTTTTCTAACTTCAAATTGCTCTACCTTAGAGCTTTTGAGGTGAAATGCTTTTGTTGGGTGCTTTCCCCTGGCTTTTCCTCCTAGATTTTTTCCTCCAGTTTGAGGAATGGTAATGGAATAGTTTATTCTTTCCTACTTGCTTAATGAGGTCTAGGAAGTGTGGTTGTTGGCAAAATTATTTGCTGCAGCATTCACCAAGAATTCAAGAAGCTTGCTCTGTCATTTTTACTATGCTTATTCCAGCCTGTATGCTTTTCAGAATCCACTGGTACACATAATAATTTGAAACTTTGGCTAATCTCAAATAATTTATATTTGGCTTTGAAATGAATAGTTATACAGTTTGGGATTTTTGGCAGATTTTCTGTTTTGATTATGTAACTTCTTGGCAATATTAACCTAAAATAAGAAATAATAGCTGTATATGGGTGTCTGGTGGATGGCTACAAATGAATGAGAGAGTCCAGTGTATAGGAAAAAAATGTGATGACTCAGAAAAACCAGACAAGACACTCATCTGTAAGAATTTTTTTTTTTTGTATGTTAGTTTCCCCTAATACCTTTTATGCAGGGAACTCCAAAAACATTACTTCTGGTACCTCAGACATTTTTTCCTACCCACAAATGAATACACTACTTACAATTTCTTTTGGGCCTCTCTACAGAGCTGTAAGGTTATATGTACTCATCTAAAAAGGAATCCAAGTTTCCTATAGGAATCGGATATACCAGCGACAGTGTCCCCTTTATGTCACACAGGTACCACTGGCAATGTCTAGCACTGCTGTGGCTCAGCTCCTAACAATTGTGTTATTCTGCCTTTCATATTTCTAGTCCCAGTGTGATCAAGATGGGAAATGACAAGAGATGAGATTGGAAAGGCACATAGGGCCCAAATGCTCTCGATTTTATTTTGTAGACAGGGGAAGATCACCAGAAGGGTTTAAGCAAAGGTATGCTGTAATAGAGTCTGTGTTTTAGAAAGATTACCCAGCCCACAGTTTGGGTAGTGGTGGTAGTAGGGATGAGACCCAAGCTGGGCACAGTGATGAAGAAGTCACTGCCACGGTCTCAGTGAAAGTTGATAAAGACAGTTGAATCACAGTGGCTATGAGGATGGAAACAAGGGGCAATATTTCAAGAGTATGTAGAATGTAGAAGCAAAAAAACTTGGTGGCATGAGGACTCGGGCAAATGGGGGAGAAAGAGGAGTCGAGGATGATTCCCAGATTCCCTGTTTGTGTGAGGGGCTGAATGGTGATGCCACACTGACATGGTTTTAGTTGGGTTTGAACATACTGAGTTTCTGGTGTTAGTCAACATTTACTGGAATTTATTTCCAATTTCTGATAACATGGTCTTCATAAATGTATTAATTTTGTTAGGTTTGAATATTCTCAATTTGAGATGACAGCCATCATGTATTGGAATCAGTTCTTCCTTTCTGATACCTAAATCTTCATAAATTCATTCTTTCTTTCAATAGATGTCTACTGAATATTTATTGTACCTGTGCCTGATTTTGTTGCCCAGACCCTCTTCGTGATGCCACCACACTTTTGTTTCCTGTACACCTAGCCAGGCATTTGGTCCTGCAGGAGCTGACTTCCTTGACATGAATTTATTGGGCCCACTCTGAAGCCCTCTCTTTCCTCCATGTGCTGATCTTTCAGACATTGGACCCATTTCCCATTTTTGACTTTCTGTATTCATTTATACACCTATTCTTAAAAATGTTGGCTTCATCAATGTTCATCAGTGATAGACTGGATAAAGAAAATGTGGTACATATATACCGTGGAATACTATGCAGCCATTAAAATGCAATGAGATAATTTCCTTTGTAGGGACATGGATGGAGCTGGAGACCATTATCCTTAGCAAACTAACTCAGGAGCAAAAAGCCACATACCTCATGTTCTCACTTATAAGTGGGAGCTAAAGGATGAGAACATGTGGACATGGGGATGAGAACAATGCACACTGGTGCCTACCAGAGGGCAGAGGGTGGGAGGAGAGAGAGGATCAGGAAAAATTACTAATGGATACTATGCTTAATACCTGCGTGATGAAATAACCTGTACAGCAAACCCTCATGACACACATTTACCTATTTAACAAACCTATACATCCTTCACATGTACCCATGAACTTAAAATAAAAGTTTAAAAAAATATTGGCTTGTTATCCAGTTTGGGTTATTATCCGGTTTTTCAGACATTTAAATATAGTCCAGGTTTATTTCATACGGCTCATGTCACAGTGTTCTGATCATCTCTAACCCACATTGTTTCCTCATGACATTACTAACACCCTAGAAGAATACCAAAAGAATGTAATTTTCTTGGAACATAAGAAACTATGGTGGGTAAGCTCTAAAATGCCAAAGACAGGACAAGATTGTGGGGAGAAGTGTGTTTCTTTTTGTATTCATCACTTCAAAAGATAGTAGAAGTTGGAACAGGGGAATTTTCAACCTGGAAAGAGTTCATTTTAAGGAGGTGTTCCGTTACCAGATAAGCACTGCTTCCCACCATCTTCTGCAGGGCTTGGCAGTGCTTCCCCATTGTAAGAAAAGCGCAGGGACAGACTGACTGAGTTTGTGAACTTGGAATTGTTTGAAATCCAGTTGGCTTTGGGTTCTATACTCAGTGGAATTTCAAGAGTCTTCTGAGTATTTCAGAGCGCAGAAAAGACAGTTAATTTGGCGTTGGGCAGAAAGTCTAGTGAGTGCTTTCCTGATGCTGATTACTTCTCCAGTTGTGAGGCTTTTACTATATTTTGAAGATGCCACTCCTTTCTCTGAAGACGAACAGCACAGAGAAAAGTAGGGTTTTTGCTTGTTTTCTGTTTGTTTTTAGTAGACATTTTTGAGAGCAGTTTTAAGTTCACAGCAAAATTGAGCAGAAGGTACAGAGATGTCCCACATGCCCCCTGCCCTACACACGCACTTCTCCCCATCACCAATATCCCCCACCCACTGCCCTAGACATGCACTTCTCCCCATCACCAACATCCCCCACCCACTGCCCTACACACGCACTTCACCCCATCACCGACATCTCCCACTAGAGTGGTGCATTTGTTTCAGTTGAACCAACATTGACACATCATGGTCGCCCAAGGTCACGTTACATTAGGGTCCATTCTTAGTGTACATTCTATGAGTTGGACAAATGTATAATGACATATATTCAGTACTACAATATACAGTAGTTTCACTGCTCTAAAAATCCTCTGTGCTCAGTCCTTTCCCCTTATCCCCTGGAAAACACTGAATTTTCATCTTCTCTATAGCTTTTCCTTTTCTAGAGTGTCATAAAGTCAGAATCATACAGTACTTTTCAGATTGGCTTATTTCATGTAGTACTATGCATTTAAGGTTCCTCTATGTCCTTTCATGGCTTGATAGCCCATTTATTTGTAGTGCTGAATAATATTCCATTGTCTGGGATGTACCACAGTTTATCCATTCACCTATGGAGAAACATTTTGTTTGCTTCCAAGTTTTGGCAATTATGAATAAAGCTGCTGTAAACATCTGTGTGGAGGTTTTGGTATGGACATAAGTTTTCAATTCCTTTGGGTAAATACCCAGGCATGTGATTGCACCATTACTATCCTACATATAGGGTTTTACCATTCTGTGTTTTACATTTAAATCTGTGATTCAGTTTGAATTAGTTTTTGTAAATGTTGTGAGGTCTGTGTCTAGATTCACTTTTTGGCATGTGAACGTCCATTTGTTCCAGCACCATTTACTGGAAAGACTATCTTTTCTCCGTTGTATTTCCTTTGCTTCTTTGTCAAAGACAAGTTAACTATATTTATATGGGTCTGTTTCTGTGCTGTTTCTGTGCTTTCTATTCTGTTCCATTAATCGATTTGTCTATTCTTTCACCAGTACCACAAGGTCCTGATTTGAGTCTCCATGTAGTGCATTTTGAAGTCAGAGGGTCTCAGTTCTTCAACTTTTATTCATCTCCTTCGATATTTTTCACTATTCAGGGTCTTTGGCTTCTCCATATAACCTTTAGAGTTAGTTTGTCATTATGCACAAAATAACTTGCTGGGATTGTGATTGGGATTGCATTGAATCTGTGAATCAGGTTTGAAAGAACTGATATTTTGACAATACTCAGTCTTTCTATCCATAAACATGGAATATCTCTCTGTTTATTTAGCTCTTTGATTTTTTTCATCAGAGTTATAGTTTTCCCTGTAGATAGTACATATATATATTGGCCAGGCGTGGTGGCTCACTCCTATAATCCCAGCACTTTGGGAGGCCGAGGTGGGTGGATCACTTGAGGCCTGGAGTTCAAGACCAGCCTGACCAACATGGTGAAACCCTGTCTCTAATAAAAATACAAAAATTAGCCAGGCATGGTGGCCACACCTGTAGTTCCAGCTACTCGGGGGGCTGAGGCACAAGGCTTGCTTGAACCCGGTAGGCAGAAGTTGTAGTGAGCTGAGATCATGCCATTGCACCCCAGCCTGGGCAACAGAATGAGACTCTGTCATCCCCCATCCAAAAAAAGATACATATATTTTTGCCAAATGTATACCTAAATATTTTATTTCCCTCCTGAAGAAAAGTTTGCATTAGAATCACCTCCACTGAAACATCTGAGTACCACTGATCTGAATTACGATTATGTTGCTATTCTCCTGGAGTCCAAATGAGTTCTGTAAAGAAGATGCTGATATTAGAGTGAAGGATGTAACCCAGAAGGTGCCTGTCATAGTAACTAGTCAAGGATAAGGAAGTTCTGAGTTACAGTGACTGCAGTAGGTTTGAAAAGAAATGGGAAGGTTGACAGATATTTGAAAGGAAAAGTAACCATTAGCAAAGATTTACTCATTCTGTAAGAGGTAGAAATCTGGGTCCTAAAATCTACCACTATACAGTTGGTCTCGAACAGGGTCTAGGAATATGTATTTATTTAAAGCATTACCAAGGTGCTTTTGGTCAGTGAACCCTCAAATATTTTTGAAGTTGGAGACAAACCTCAAAGATATTCCCAAGGATAACAGCCTTTGAGTCCAAGAAAAATGCTGTTAACACTGACAGAAATCATAAAGCCAGTGGACAAAGGAAAAAGAAACATGGGATTTGGAATGGACTTGCAGTGAGGAGATGTTGAGAAAGAACCTTCTAGTCAGTAGGAATCATTTTATTAAGTCCCTTACAGGCTTAAAATCCCACATAGTTCTATTTTTCCCATGGGATAAAATCCATTCCTTAATCAATCATTTGAGGGCTTCCAGAGTGGGTCCACCTGTCTTTCCACAACACTGCCCATTATTCTATAATGAAACCTTCAAGGCAGACCCAGCAGTCTCCTCATTGACCCCAAACCAGCCACATAGTTTTCCATCACCACCGTCTTTGCCCATAACAGTTGACCTCCTGATAGCCTCTCCTTCTCGAGCTCTCCATGTATGACTCTCATCCATCCTTCAAGGACCACTCAAGTCTCACATCCTTTGCCAGAAACAACAGGACTCTTTTTCTTTTCTAATGATAGTTCTGCATCTTTTCAATCATTTGGCCATAAAATTGTCATTTATCTTCAAGTATATGAGTGCACTTCTTACTAAACTATATTATCCCTTACAGAATCTAGTATAATGATAAGCTTGTAAATATTTCAGGGCACGGTTGCATAAAGGCATTTGTTGAAGTCACACAACTCAATGAATCCTTGATTAGAAAATGTAAAAGAAAATAAACAGGGTTGGGATGGCGACAAGTAATTTGAAGAGGAAGCCCAGTAAGGAAGCACTGAGGTATGGAGGTAGAACCAGGTAGGGGCAGCACATTAGCAGCCCAGGAAGGAAAAAAATTGAGGAGGGAGTGGCTCCCATTCTTCATTGATTCAGAGGTTAAACCACAAGCGAGTGAGAACATATATTATTTTTGTAACAAAACAGAGGATATACAAACTTTACATAGCAGATTGTATATGAAAGAACTCACTCTTCCATTCAGAGTTGAAGAAATATTTATAGGGTGCTTACTCTGTGCCAGACACTGTGACTATTATCTAGGTAACATTGCACACAAGTGTGTTCCTGACTTCTGAAGCGGACATCATTACACTCTCCATGCCCCTGGGTGCCATCCGAAAACCATGAGTTATGTTATTTCACATGGCATTAAGGAGCACATGGCATTCGTTTTCATGGAAATCTAAATACGCACAGATGTCTGATTGTGCTTCTTGCCTAGGGATTTAACTACAAAACAGGGGCTACCTTTTTTCTCATCTCCCACATGCTTTGATTATATGCTTGAGTATGGAGATTCTTTTCTAAATGATGGCTTAAAAGAATCCAATTGGCAAGAAGTGAGAGTCTGATTTTTAACCCATGACTGATGGTTTATTGCACAAAAATTTATTGGTGCAAATCCAGCAGATTCTCTGTTATTTGGGACTGGAGGTCTTAGCTGATCAGAGACAACAACTACTGCTGTTTTGAGCCACACATAGATGTTTGTAGACCCTGCTTCTTATTTCCTACCTGAGACCTTATGTTGAGAAGCCAAAGATTTATGTTTTACCAGGCAGGTGACTGAGAACCTTTTTCTTCAGGTAGTCGCCATTTGCTTAGGAGGGATATTATGAAGCTTGGCAAATTTGCTTGAATGAATCTCATTTGTAACTTTCAGATCAATAAGCATTTTATACATGTGAAGACCTGCAACACTCCCTTTGTCATATCCCATAACTTCTAAGTAGGGCCCTCCCTGGAGAAGAGTAAACCGAAGGAAATCTAATCCTTTAAGTATTACATAGGATATATTTGGGGAAAAAAAAGAAAAAAAATCCTGAAGAACAAATCTATTTTGATGATCAGGTATTTTTATTTTAAAAAATGCAAAAAAAAAATACGTTAGCCAAACTTTTTAAATTGACTTCATTAACTGCTTGAAATTGCATACACATTAGTAGGATTTTTATTATTAATTCTTCTAATTTGCTTATACTAGGCTTTGAAAGGGGTCTTATTTTCTTGAGTCTAGCTATGCACTGATGAGACTCATTAAGCATAATGGAATCTGGCAATTTATCACCCAGATTAAAACCCTTTTTCCACATAACCTCTACTTACCCTTTATATTTAGAGGCACCTCATTGGTATCAATCAAGGGCATGGTATAATTCCCCAGATTTCTCAGTAACAGAATCTCTGTGTAGCTGAGCATGTCCTTCCTGTCCTTCCTCATATCCACTTTTACATGAAGACTCAATTCTTTGGATTCAAGTGAAGTTGTAAAAAGTACACAGAGTAAAGCTGTTTGGATAAATGCAATCTTGCCTTTTCTATCATTTCGTTCCCAAGTTCTTTCTGGTCATATTTCTTCACTTGAGCCTTGTTCTTTAGGGAACTATCAGAAATCAATGCCCTTTACAAATGCTAAATGGCTCTTTCTTGTTATGAATGGAACATTAGCCACCTAAGGTCTCCTGTCTTCCCCCGTCATGACTAATAGGATTGTAATTTCATCAGGGTCTCCAGTGACATCAAAAACCATACCAGTTACACATTAAGTGGATTTGGATGTCACCTGATCTCTGAAATGAAATTCAAAGCGCTGTCTGTTTAAAGGTTCAGAGGCAATGGGGTCCCAGCTAAACCAGTCATTCTGACCCAACCAAGGTGTCTCTGACAGGGCAGATGGAATGAAGATAAATCATTTCTTAAAAAACACTTCAAGCAAAATATAGAATGCCTAAGCAGACACAGGGAAGATGTAACTACTTGTATTTTCATCCATTTTCTATATTTATAACCTCTCTTTTTTCTCGCACAAATAAATCAAAAGAAAACATTTAGATGCTATTTAAGCCATATAAAATCATGTTCTTACTTGATCATATTTGGATGAATTTTGCTTGTTTATGAAATCGTTTTCCTATAATTGGTATTGACTTGTCTGTCTTCCCTATTTTTAATCCCCCTGTGTTTGCTATAGTTGCATGAAATAAGAGGAGCATGGCTGATGCATCAGAACAGAATCAAGCCACATTGCAAATTGAAAGTTTGAACCTAGCCCCTTGGCCTTAGTGCTCAAACCTACATGGCTAAACAGTTATAACTTTAACGAACAAGAGCACTTCATGTTTTCTTTACTCTTTGCTCTGCTTTCTGAAATAGTGAACCCCATCTTAAATCATCTGTCTCTGTCAGGTCATCACTGTTTTCAGAGACATCCATTCCAAACCTTGGCATCTTTGTGACTCAGCCTTCTGCTTCCATGTCTGATCCTGATTCCTTGTGAATTTCTGCTGCCCAACATCAGACATTGCTTCGATAGTTCTGCACCTGACTTCCACGACATCATCCTCACCTGCCTATCCACCCTACATGCCACTTCTGGAACATTCATGCAGTTTAAGTGCCTTTGTCCCACCCGTGATTCCCTCGATGAAAGCTGTCCATGGCTCCTATTTCTTTCCACATCATTTCTAAATCATCCTCTTATTTTTCAGTTTCAAAGCCTTCTGTAAACTGTGCCTACTCCACCTGTCCAGTCCTGTTCTCCTACTCTCTAGCATATGCAGAGAACTATTTCTACCATCAATCAGTGGTCTTGTTGTCTGGATATGTCCTTGTGGAAACAAATATCCTTCCTGACCTTAACCTTTTCAAAGCGTATCTGTCTTTTACCAGTAGAGCCTTCTCTGGGACTACTCAGTTTTATCTTCTACTCCTCTGAATTCATAGGAATCTGCAATACGTGTCATGCAGTGTTATACTGTATTCTCTTATTTGAGATTTAGATGACCCCTCCCACTTCCAAAAGGATTTGCAGCAGTTACTTAGATAGCATCTTGTAATGTTTGTTAATTGCTTCCTAGTTATATTTCTTATCTCCTCAACTTAATCATTAGCACTTTGAAGGCAGGGGCCATCCTCCATGCTTCATTTCAAAATGCAGCCTGGAGAAATGGAGAGGACGCAAGGCTTGGAGTCAAAGGCCTTGAGTCCAAGCATAGTTTTTCTCCAAATTAGCAAAGTGACTTTAGGTGAATCACTTGGTCCCTGAGGGACTAAATTACATATGAACTGCTAATAATTGTATTTTTCACCAAGAGTAAAGAGTTCTGTTTTTCTTTTTAAAAAATCATACTTTCTCATTATTCAAAAAATACAGAAACACTTAGAAAAGGAAAAATAAAATAAAAATAAAAATCAGCAAATTTACACTGCCTGAAATTAAGCACTGTTAACATTTTGGTTATTTATCCATTTACATAGCATCTTTGTAAAATTCATGTGCACACTTGGGTAAGGGATCTATCTAATAGAAAAAAATATTTGTTGGCAACATTTCCCACTTACCCATATAAGGTGGACATATTTTCACTTTACCAGATTATTATGGCATTGTATGAATATTAAAGTATACATAGTCCTTTTCTTGGAAAATGTGTTTTAAAGAATAGAAATATATATTGACTGCTGAAAAGGGCATGTGACCTCTAATTTGTTGTCTCTGATGAGCTCTTTCTACCTTCTGTATGGAGCTTTGAATTTTACTCTTTGCCTTCCCAAGTGAGCATCCACGTGTCTGACTTCAGTTCTGGGGGGCATCTGGCTGGGCTGGGGTCCCCACCTGCAGCTCCTCATGAACTCCAGCTTTGTCTGCATCACACAGGTGCACAGCCCCTGAGCCACAATCCTAACATCCAAAAAGCTCTGAAAGCCAATTTTTTTGTTTGTTTGTTTCTTTAATTTTCTTAAGGATTTGGCCCAACTCAGTTGGTAAAAAGTCTGATATGAATTGATATGAGGTAACTTAAATTTTTATTTAATTCATCTAGTGTGAATTTTTGTATGACTCACTTCAGAACTATTAATGTATTTGAGTGTGAGTTGCTGCCTCCATGTTTGCTAGGGGTGTTTCATAATATATAGGTTCTATATTAACTATCTAACAAATACAAAGTATTTGGAATTCATCTGGTACAAAGGGGTTTGAATAAGAGATGGCAGTCCTGTTCCAGACTTATGTGATCTATAATCCTTGTAACTAAAATCAGCACTTTGTTTTCCTGGTTTGAGCTCATTTGAAAAAACAACAACAACAATGACAACAACTAATTGTTGGGTGGTACAGTAGTGGTTTTTAAACTTATATTTTCTTTTTTGGCTTTAGAAAGCATATTCAAATAAAATCTTACCTAGAAAACCAGTTGTGGCTGAGATGAAATTCAAGTCACTCTCACTGGAGGAGAAGCCCAGAGCTCCCGTCTGCTGGGTCCTGCCTCACCCCACCCCAAGGTCACCTCCGCTGTGGCTTTGTGAAAACAGCTGCAGAAAATAGCCAATAATTTCTCAGGTTCCATGATACCAAGGAGGTCAGGTCTGTAGCCCAGGCTGCTGGTCAGGCAGGGAAAGCCACCGCTCCTCGGCTGGGAAGGGTTTTGTTGTTGATGTTTCTGCTGTTGTTTTGTTCTGGTTTTCTTTTCTGGTCAGATGAACAAGAGCTCACATTTAGCATTTAAAAAGAATCTGTGGAAGTCCAGGTTTATTTCAAGGTTGAAGGTGTGGAACTTGAGACTACTTGTCTTAAAGTTTATCAGCCAATCGCTGTTTGGGCCATTGGTGTCATTTTCAGTGTCTTTACGTGATAAGTAAAACTGTGGTGAACATAATTTCATGGGCATTATTGTAACTTTGTTTTACTATTTCCTTATGATAAATTGGGCAAGCAGAAGTGTCACACATATACTTTAAAATTTTTGCAACTTCAGATTATCCTCCAGACAGTTCTACCAATTTACTCCCCATATGACTTTTAAAGTCTCTTTAAGTTCTGATTTTGAGTCATATTAAATCAAAAATAACTATTTAACAAATATTCTCTTATTAACTGTGTATAATTTTTCTGGCACATTATAATGTTTTAAGCATTGGAAAAGGTTTTACCCAAACATATTTATTTAGTTGCCAATATTTGATTCAAATATTATTTTAAGGCCAGGTGCAGTAACTCACGCCTGTAATCCCAGCACTTTGGGGGGCTGAGGCTGGTGGATCACTTGAGGTCAAGAGTTCAAGACCAGCCTGGCAATATGGTGAAGCCCCATCTCTACTAAAAATACAAAATTTAGCTGGGCATGGTGGCACGTGCCTGTAATCCCAGCTACTCGGGAGGTTGAGGCAGAAGAAGCCCTTGAACCCAGGATGCAGAGGTTACAGTGAGCCAAGATTGCACCACTGCACTGCAGCCTGGGCAACAGAGCAAGACTCTGTCTTAACAACAACAACAAAATCCGAAATATTTATTTAAGATTTAAATCACCAATATTTAAAAATATGATCTAATCAACATCTGACTTTATCTTCTTTACTTACTATTGATAAGAGATTTACAGAGATAGGCTCTCAGAATAGTCATTGTTACTCAAAATGGTTGTCCAAAATTAAAAAAAATACAACTATCAAAAAATGTGCTCACAAAACTATTTTTCCCAATTCTGCAAGTTTTTTCTTTTTAAGACAAACCATCAATTTTTCTCCTATTCTTTTAGTGTGCATTTTAAATGTGTGCTTTTACGAAAGTGTCTGTAACTGAAATAATAAGAGCATATTGTTGAATAAGGCATTTTCTATAGAAATATTGATGGCTAACATCTTACAGGGATATTTTAGTGCCAGCAGGTACACCATGGCTGCTTTAATTACTAAAGGCTTTTTTTCCAAGGACTGAATTGTACAGTGGACGCATTTCAAATTGAATAGTTTTCAGACAGTATATCTCTAACAAGAAAAAATGTTGAAATCCAGGAAACTTATAGAAGTCAGATCAATAAATAAAAGGGAGTCTCCTTATGGTCTCTGTAATTATGCCCACCTGAATAAAGCAATGGCCTTCATATTCACAGCAAACTCTCTTTGTATTCAACTGCAATTTTAAATTGACTATAGCTGAGCAGAGCAAGATGTGAGAAAATTAACAACCCTTGTTTTCATGGGACTTATGTCTTTCAATCTTAATATAGAATCAATATGTTTTATGTATATATACGTGTGTGTGTGTGTGTGTGTGTGTAGGCTAAGTATAATGGCAGAATTCTAGAAAAACCTTCCTAGTGCTTATTATCCAATGATCCTGGCTCATAGGTAGGACAGGCAACCAGAGTCTAGCCTGGCATATACAAGGAAATGAATGAGTATTTGGAGCATGATTCAAGCTGGCTTTGTCATATGGGGCTCAGAGATACACATACACCAAAAGTTCATTTCTATCAGACAATGTGCTTCGCCAGCTAGTAGGGAAACAATAAGAAATAGGAAGTAAACTCCAGATGCCCTCAGCCTCTGCTAACCAGTGCTTATTTCAGTAACCATGTCATTGGAGAAAAAGGCAGAATTGATGTTACTTTTGCTTGTGGTTCTCAGGAATTTCTTAACACAGTCAAAACTCTCATGAGGTTTTGTGTATGTGTTTGTGTGTGTGTGTGTTTTTCTAGCTAGGGTACCTGTCAGTTTATTGAGACTTCAGTCTGTTAAAACAAATTATAAAGGCCAGGCATGGTGGCTCACACCTGTAATCCCAGCACTTTGGGAGACAGAGGCAGAAGGATTGCTGGAGTCTAAGAGTTCGAGAGCAGTCTGGGCAATATAGTGACACCCCATCTCTACAAAAAGTTTAAAAATTAGCCGAGCATGGTGGCATGTACCTGCAGTCCCAGCTACTCAGGAGGCTGAAGTGCGTTGCTTGAGCCTGGGAGGCAGAGGCAGCAGTGAGCCAAGATTGCGCTACAGCACTCCAGCCTGGGTGACAGTATTGAGACTCTGTCTCAAAAAAAAAGAAAAAAAAAAAGACACAATGACCTCACGAGCTCCACTGTGATCTACTGAGCACACAGCATCATTTCTGTGATATTCTTGCCAAAACTGCACAGCCTCAGTCAAATTCTGAAAAACAGAAAATCAGAGAATCCCAAATTGAGAGTCACTGTACAAAGTAACTAATCAATATTCTTCCAAAGTGTCGAGAACATGAAACCCGGGGAAGGACTAAGGAACTGTTAGCGAATGAAGGAAACTAAGGAGAAATGACAACTAAATGGTTCTCACCATTATGTCATTTTTATTTAATATATTAATATTATGGGAAGCTGGATGGGAGATATAAAGAGAATTCTGTACTATGTTTGCAAATTTTCTTGAAGTCTAAAACTAGTTCAAAATAAAAAGTCCTTTAAAAACTAGTTTTCATGGTTTGTTGTAAGGTCAGAGCACTTCAGAGTCAAGAATATTTAATTATTTCAATAAGACATTACATTTATCTTTAGAAAATTGAGTCATGTCAATGCAAATCCATTGTCTCAGTGTCTGATGGTTAAAAGCTCAGAGTCAAGCAGACAAGGTTTTGAATTCCAGCTCTGCCACTCACCAGATGCCTGAGTTTGGGAAGTCTGTTAGTTTTCCTGAACCTCTATTTTCTCATCAATAAAGATGGAATAATAATGATGATTAGATGATGATGATGATGATGATGATGATACCAACACCTACTTCATGAGGTAATTGAGGGATTAAATGAAATAATATTTGGTAAGTAGTTATCACAGTGGCAAAATGTCATAAGTCCTGTATAAATATTTGTTATTGCTTCTGATGATGTTGCCATTGTTTAAATCTCTTTTACTCAGAAGCGAAATGTAAATAATGTTACAAGTCTGTTACAACAGTATGTGTCCCTGCTACATAGCCAGTGATAAGCGAGGTATAATTACTACTGTCATTCATTCATTCATCCATCCACCCATCTATCCATTCATCCAAAAGTCCATCTAGTATTTTTGAGAGTCTTCTTTGTACCGGAGATTGGCATGTCTTTAACATGAAAATATTGCTATTAATCTTTCAGTAGCCAGAGTGATCATAAGACATGCCTTATCTCTGTACAACACACTACAATCCATAAGGAGCTTTCCCATACATTATTTCATTAGATGCCTTTGAAGCACTATGCTATAGTAATCAATTTCTGTTAATGGAGATTAACGTCGATGATGAAAATGAGTATAAGAGAAGTTATGAAACATCCTAGTTGTTTATGTAACTAGTCAGGGAATTGACAAACTCTTTTTGTAAATAGGCTGATAGTAAATATCTTAGCTTTGTGTGCCACATGGTCTCTTTTGCAACTACTTACTTAACTTTGCCACTGAATGACAAATGCAGCCACAGACAATAGGTAAAAAAAAAAATTGTGTGTGGCTGTATTCCAACATTTATTTACAAAAATGGGCAGTGGGTTAGATTTGTGGGACCACCGAACTAGTCAGTGGTAAAGAGTTACTCAGATTTCTGACTTGAAGCCCAGGCTTTTCATGATATACTATTTCAGCACAGTTGTTAGGCAGAGAACAACCACCTTGTACCTCCTCAATTTTACCTCACAAAATGATCATCTAGTCCCCACTTGTATAGCCTGCTTCTTGGTTATCAAGAAATACGTGATTATGGCTGGGCACAGTGGCTCATGCCTGTAATCCCAGCATCTTGGGAGGCCGAGGCGGGCGGATCACAGGGTCAGGAGATGGAGACCATCCTGGCTGACACCGTGAAACCCCATCTCTACCAAAAAAAAAAAAAAAATACGAAAAAACTAGCCTGGCGTGGTGGCGGGCACCTATAGTCCCAGCTACTCGGGAGGCTGAGGCAGGAGAATGGTGTGAACCCGGGAGACAGAGCTTGCAGTGAGCTGAGATCACGCCACTGCACTCCAGCCTGGGCGACAGAGCAAGATTCTGTCTCAACAACAACAACAACAACAAAGAAATACATGATTACATATCTGGCTGCAATCCAGATTCACTTTGCCTCTCAGTCTTGTTACCTTTATCCAAAAAGATATGAATGGGAGTTTATCTTAGGAAGCCCCTGTAACTCCTAGTGACAATTGATTTCTTTTCTAGATGGTCATACACTCTCTTTTAAAACATTGCATTCTAGAAATATTTTTGAGGGAACATGATAACCAGACTAAAAACTGACTTGTAACTTCTAAATGCAGCTTTTTCTTTTGATTTTGAAAATTAAAAACTCCTGACATGTTCTAAAAACAAACAAACACATTTTTCTGTTCTTAATATGGGGCCCCTCTGACTCATCATCATTCCCCAGAGTTTGCCAGCAAACTTCCACAGTCTCAGCTGAAGTCCTTTCATTACCCCAGGGTGTCATTTATTGCTGAGACTTGGATTTATGCAAAGCAGTTTGCTGATCTCCCTTGGGATCTCCTCACTTGTCTTGGGCTTCATGTTTTCCTCTTCTTTTCAACATGGTGATCGTTTGTCTTGATAGCAAAGGTGGAAGCGATATAGAAGTTGAATGGTTCTGCTTTCTCTCTAGCTTCTATTAGCATTACATCATCGGCTTCAAGCAATAAGACAATCCCATCCTTGTTCTCATATGGCTCGAAACACAGCCTTAACCTAACACTCCCTATAGATGTCATCAGTATTTGTAAGCCACAGCATACTCTAGACTTTTTGACCCTGTTTTTTTTTTTCATTTTTTAAACAGATTTATGCTTCTCTCAATTCCTTGATTATTTTTCTTCTTACCATACACTCCTTATGCTTATAGTTCTTTCTTAAGTGCAGAATCAAAATAAATTTACAAATTCAAAACTATAAAACCAATAGAAATCAAATATATGAACTGGATTTAATATAACAGATGGTGCTATTTTGCTAAGACATTTGCTAGACTTATTTGCAACTTGCATATTTGTTAATGGTCTTTTCCACTAGGAGCAGGTTCTTCTGAGTTTGGCTGTCCTGTAGACTCTTGTAATGGATGACAACCCAATTGTCTTTCCAATGTTCAACCCATCAAGCTACAAACTGTTAGTTTAACATGGGATTATATCATTTTGGCCTTTTCTTGTGGCAGGAATATTCCATTTATCCATTAAGCTCACGTCTGTTTTCTTCATTTTTAACAAGAGCATCATAAATAAAAGTGCAAAGAACACTGGACCACATGGCAGTATTCAGTCAAAAGTTGTTCACTAATACATTTAGAATATGCTTAGTATTTATTTTAATGCCACTGAAATGAGATTAAAAGTTTAAAGATATTTATTGAGACTTTGTGAAACCATGAAAATAGGACTTTCGGTCTTGAGGAAATCCCTGAGGATCTATCTTTGCAGCTCTGCTTAAGGAATATTGATCAAGACAACCTAATACTTTGACATCTTCTTCCTCTCCAAATTGCCCTCCTTTCCCTTTTACCTGTTCTTCAACTGGACATGGCTACTTAGGCACTCACATTCATTAGCTTTCTATGCAGAATTCCAAAGCCACTGGAGATCTCACTACAAGTTTCTCTGAATTAGAAGTAGGGTACATTGGTTGTGGGCTGGTGAAGCTCCTCCTCTCATCTCTGATGCATTCTCTTAGAAAAGCCACAACCTCTGGTTAACCATGTGGTAGGAGCCCTTGACTTCCTCTAAAGACCTCAGTAAGAAT
The DNA here is from genome assembly GCF_029289425.2 of Pan paniscus. Lineage (NCBI taxonomy): Eukaryota > Metazoa > Chordata > Mammalia > Primates > Hominidae > Pan > Pan paniscus. Next base: position 41,547,319 of record NC_073262.2, read on the forward strand.
TCTCCAGTCACCAGCATAGGTCCTTGTCTCCTGCTTGGGTCTGCCCATTGATTTCTTGCACCTATCATGTGAGTCTTCCCTATATGCTAGTACTTTTTTTTTTTTTAATGGGAAGACTTTCAAACAATGTATTGGTTCCAGTTGCTGAAGCTAAATTCCTTCTCCACTCTAATTTGATTAGCCATGATCTTCTACTCACCAGCCTTTTAAGGCAGGTATTATTTTCCTTTTATATTCTTACAAAAGTGTTCTCCCATTTTCCTCCCTAAATGATCATTCATTGTTTCCAGAAGCTCCTCTCCCTTTGAATCAATTGTAGTATAGAGAATAATCCCTTAAGATCTATCACGTGCTCTGACACTTTTCAGACACTGACTTGCATGTCCAGTATAGACTATTCTCGGCTTCTGGGAGGAGGGTACTTCATTGGCTCCCATGAGGACAATGAAAGAACTCCTTTGCTGTCCAGACTTACCAGATAGTCGACTAAATTGGAGTCCTTTGTCATGCAAGCACTGACTATGATCTTCCTCTTCCAGAGCATCTCACTGAGTCCCTCTCTCTCCTTCTCCTTACTTGCTATCTCTGTTCCTGTTAGATTTCTACACTGGGTACCCATGGCAACAAATTATCATGAGTGAAAACCACACACTCTTTCCAGAAATGATTGGTAATTTAGTTGTGTTTTCAGACAAATAGTTGCCTAGAAAATATTTCTATAATTAGTCTGCCTTTGATTTGAGATTTCACTTCTTAACTTCTAAATTTATCCTCTGGATGCCACTTTCCTGATGACAAGCTGCCGAATTCATCACAATTCTCTTCTGCCTGCTTGGGAAACTTCTACCTACTTGAATTGGGAATGTTTCTCTCTAAAAATCAATCATGATCCTGAAATTAGCTTTGCTGACCTGGGGGCTAAAGGAGAGGTTCACGTGCATTGTCTCATGGTATTTCATGCTTTTCCTCATCCTAGGCTGGTGGTGGGACGGTCAGACAAGAGAGGTATAAAATCATGACTTTGTTATATGGTGTGATATTTACCTTCTATTGTTCAATCACAGTCTTTAGTCTGAACTGCCTTTGACTAATGCCAAATAATCAATTTCTCCCTCAGTTTCCACCTCCAAAAAGTCTGTATAATTGAAGAATTATGAATAAACATTTTTGAATAAGGTGGCTATATCTTCTCTTAATTTCGCACAATAGTTTCACAGATTCTCCAAAATTACATTTTCAAGTTATTGTATAGCCAAATATATAGTACTAGTGACAGAATTTTAAGAGATGTGATTATAGAATAACTTCTTCAGGGTCTCTTCTGGTATTCAAAAAGAGTTACATTAGAAGTTCTTTCTAAATCATGAGAAATTGAACTGGTTGCACTAAAGTGGTTCACTTTAATGGTGAATTCAATAACTTTTTTCTGCTTATGTTATTTATAGACTAACTTTTGCTTATAGATATTCAAATATATGCAGTTGGTTATAATCCCAGAGAAAATATGGGCAAAAAAATGGATTCTTGATCATTAGTATGGAGAATCATCTCGAACACAATAGGTTTTCCTCATGACAAATCACACAAAATCTCCATAGCAACCTCACATAATTATGCATAAGATTTCAGTGTAGTAACAAAACTAAGCCCAGAATAAATTACAAAGAATAGTGATATAGGGTAAGACGGATGTGGGGGTAGGTGGCACACAGGAATATTGAAGTGGGGCAGTTGTAAGATGTGAGAAATGCACAAAGGACAAAGAAGATTGCCTGCTTTGCACTTTAGAGAGGACTGATTAAGTCACTGCATTATCTGGAAATTGGAGACTGGGAGCCGCAATATCTGATAATACCAAGGTGCCTGCTAAAACTACCATTGTTAAAGGAATGTCAATGTTTCTTTCATAAATCTTTCTTTTTCTGAGTTTGTAACAATTATAAGAAAGTCTACACAATATATTGGCCTTGAAAATTGAAATAAAGAAATGATTTTATAATTTTTTATGAATGTATAAAACTTGCTTGAGCTCTTAAGTTGAAAAAACAGTAGAAGTACTCTAAATATGCAAATAGTGTCAAGTTTAGTTACTACTAAACATAACTGAGATGCTTTAACACGTTTCTTGCAATGTAATTATTTCTTACAAATATTAGCACATGAAGCTAACTAATTCTTGAATATTTTTCCCACCTGAGTCCTCAATATACTCTTATTTAGTAACAGGTCAGTGTCAGCCATATGGCTTTTGTTAACAGCCATTTATAGTGTTACTACTCTATAATTCTGAAGAATATTAGTTTAGTTCAGCAGTTCACATAAGAAAAGAGAATGATACTTTCTGGAAACTCCCAGGCCACAACAGAACATTGAAATGATGGTGATGGGCAAAAGAACAAGATAATGTTATATACTCAATGTGGTTCAACACATTTTTTCAAGAGACAGGGTCTTGCTCTGTTGTCCAGGCTGGGGCACAGGGCATGATTATAGCTCACTGCAGTTTTGAAGTCCTGAGCTCAAGTGATCTCCCATATCAGCACTGAGTAGCTAGGACTATAGGCATGTACCACCATACCCTGGCTTTTTGTTGTTGTTGTTGTTAGAGATGTGGTCTCACTATGTTGGCCAGGCTGTTCTCAAACTCCTGCCCTCAAGCGATTGTCTTGCCTTGGCCTCCCAAACTCCCACTGAGATTACGGGTGTGAGCCACTGCACTCAGCCTGGTTCAACACTTATTGATTTTATTGGGATAATAACTGATTTCAAAATGGGTGCTAGAACCATAAAGATAACCATAAAGAGGTGTAATGGGAATACTTAGAGTCTAGAGTAAGAAACAGATACGTAACTGGTTAATTTCAATGTAATGCAGCAAATAATAAAATGTATGCAGACTTATATTGGACCATAGCAGAAGGCCATTTTAAATACCTCCTAGAGGAGACTTGATAAGTCTTAATGGGAGAAGGAGTCGCAAGGGGAAGACAGGTGAGGACAACACCCCAGGAAAAGGAAATGGTGTGAGCACAAGTACAGAGGCTTGAATTAATGCAACGTATTCAGCAAGGTAATCACCAGCTCTTTGGTATTACCACAGCACATAGCTCAAGGCAATGAGTGACATGAAATGAAATTCTATCTGTAGAAAGGAACACAGTTTAGGTCAGGCCTTTTATGCCAGTGAAATGACCCCAAAAATTTGCTCTAAGACAATAGGACTATTGAAGTACTTAAGTGTTTTAAGCAAGGAAGCTACATTTGAGATAATAACAGATACTCTGACTTCATTTTGAAGAATGGAATTTATAGGGCAAGATTAAAAACAAGGAGATTGATAAGGAGGTCATTTCTAAAGCAGAAACCTTTCTAGTGACCCATCTCTTTTGTCCCAAATATCAGAGGTAGGTACAAGCTTCATGCAAACCCATTTGTACCTTTTCTATCCATGAAGATCTTTACATAGATTCATTATTCTAAGGGTGATCTTAGCTGTGTCCTGTTAACATTAAAATGTTAATTAAATTGGTTTAATTTTGTATTACAGAAATTATTCTAATTTTTAGGACTGATTTACTCCATTTATTTGCTTTCAAGCAGAAAATCTAAGTTATTAAATGCACATAAGAATTTATTCTATTTTAAAGGCTATAAGGAAAGACCCTATATTCACATTAGCCTCTGTGTGTGTGTGTGTGTGTGTGTGTGTGTGTGTGTGTGTGTGACCCAACTAATAGGAATAAGTATTGGGTGACTATAATTTTGGAAGAATCTACAAGAAATAGAACAATATTTAGGGTCAGGCAAGCGTGCACTAATTTATTATTCCACGATCCATCAAATATTTTTGAGGGCCCACTAGGTAATAGGGACCCTTCTGAGTATAAATAAGGGGTGATATGCAGACATGAGCCTCACCCTTGTGGAAATTACAATCTAGCAGAGATGACATATTTCAATCAAATTGAAACAATTAGTTCAAATATATCTCGTAATGCCATTTATCCAAGTCTTGCTTTTCAAGGTGGTCAAGAATCTTGGTTCCTTGACATTTTCTAGCTATCAATTGTCTTTGAACTGCACGAGAAGGAATGTTGTAAAGGAACATGGCTCTCTGAATTCCCTAGACAGTAGTTTAAAGGCCTCCTCTATATAATGCAAGTATTGACGTTATAATATCTCTTGTTAGCCCTAAATTCTAATTAAGAAGTACAATAGACCCCAATCATAAAATTTTAGGTATTTCTCAAAAAGTGTAAGTATTTAGCTTTAACTCCTGAGTGAATGACTTTCTTCTTGTTGGGTATTGGGCTTTCTCAAAATTTCAACAAAAGCAATGAACTTCCCAAACATACAATATTGTGTTGATTTGGTGATATAACCCAAAGATGTCCTTTCCTACGGTCCTGCAGCTCCCATTCACCTATGAATCCTTTAACTCTAGGGAAGTAGACGGATTGGCCAGAAAATCAGAGTTCAGTTTTCAACATCATGCCATCGAATTCTCCCATTTTCCTCTGACAGCTCCAGGCAAGGACAGCAGAGCTGTAGGGAAAGTGGGGAAAATGGGGATTAAATGCTTTATATAGTTTCTCCCTTAAATCATCCATGTTTATCTCATATTACTATCTCTGCACAGACAGGGCCCCAATACACATAATATGTTTTGCTTTGCTTTTCTGAAGAGTTGTTGCACAGTACCCCTGAGAGGTTGTTAAAAACACAAGGCACAGGTCTGAGATGGGATTTGAGATATAAGAACACTGCTCCTAGTTGGGCGAGGTGGCTCATGCCTGTAATCCCAGCACTTTGGAAGGCTGAGATGGGTGGATTGCTTGAGTCCAGGAGCTCTTGACTAGCCTGGGCAACATGGCAAAACCCCATCTCTGTCAAAAATCCACAAGTTAGCCAGGCATGGTGGTGCATGCCTGTAATCCCAGCTACTCAGGAGGCTGAAGCAAGAGGATCTCTGAAGCCTTATGGCTGAGGTTTCTGTGAGACATGATCACGCCGCTGCACTCCAGCCTGCGCGACAGATGGAGACCCTGTCTCAAAAAAAAAACAAAAAACAAAAACACTGCTCCTTCAAATGTGAACAGCAAAATGATAGTTTTCCTGAGGGTACTTTTGCTCAAAGATCAAATTCAGAGATGATAGGTTAAAAAAATAAAAAGAAAATGCAAATATGTGAGGTGATTATACTCCACACGCAAGGTTTGAGGAAACTATGCTTTCCTAGGTCGAATTTAAGAAGGCTTCTTGGAAAAGCTGAACTCTGAGTTGGCCTTTGCACTAGAGTATCTGAGAAAAAGTTGATTTTTCCCAGGTATGTGGGTATATGGGAAAAGGATTGAAGACAAGTCAAGGTCAGACTAAAATATACAAAAAGAAAAAAAAAGGTTGGCAATAAGTAATCACAATACCGTAAGATCTTTTGACTAAAAACGAAACTCAGAATGCAAACCCAAAATCTGCTATATCTATGAGTAAAGACATTTCCAGCTGTATCTGAACATTTTGAAAACAAAATTCAAGGAAAGAACTGTCTCTTGTTGTATGTAATATTAACATCTTATATCTTGAGAAGTTCTGTTTGCTGATATGAATCATAATAAGTTGATTTGTCAGTAGGTATATGCAGAACTTTTTATTCAAATCTCAGGACATTTTATTTGCATATAAAGTGGCACATTTATACTCAACAGTAACTAGCCCTGAAGGAGTGACATTTAATAGGAGAATACAATTATCCCAGTCAGGCCATAAACATTTTCTTTAGGGCAATGGCTACAGTTTAAGATTGGCTTGTAATCACTCATGTAAAGTAACAGGCTGTTACCAAACCAAGCCAGAGAAAACTTAAGCTACAAAAAGATTATGATTTAATTTGGATAAAATATCTGTATTCTCTTATCCAGAATTTTAGAAGTTATAAATATAAAGGTCAATGAACCATTAAATTTCTGTTTTTGATTCTATGTGAAGGCCTCAAATGAGTATTTTAAATACAAATGTTAAAAAGTGTAAATATTTTATTCCACACCATATTAACCACCTGGAATTGTTTTATTTTTCAGCTAAGATGATGACATTATATAGAAACTCAGAATATATCTAGTTAATGATTCTGGTAATTTTAGCATCCTCTTCAGAATGTCTTTTTGTGTGTCTTATGTGCATTTGGCGCTATATTGACCAAGCATTATTTTCTAAGATTTTAGGATGCTTCCTGTATAACTATAATGTCTTAATGTATTAGAAGTTAGTTATAGTCCTGTGCACAAACTAGAAAAAATAGAAGTAAATATATTTCACCTATCCTCATAATTTTGGTAGAGGTATTCTGTTAAGAATCAGAGGGTTTGAGCTGTGAAATTGCTTCTATCGTTAATAAGTTGGGTGATGTTAGACAATTTAATTCCCTCCTTTAGAACCTTCTTATCTATTGGGTGATGTGTCAGACCAACTGCTAAGAATCCCCCAGGCCAAGCCTGATGGGGATTTTGTTCCTTAACCCAACATGATATGTAATGATAACAACAGGGAACCCTGTAGGCAAGAATCAAAAAGAGAACTGAGCCAGGCATGGTGGTGCACGCCTGTTGCCCCATCTACTGGGAGGCTGAGGTGGGAGGTTTGCTAGAGCCCAGGAGTTCAAGTCCAGCCTGGGCAACATAGAGAGACCCTGTCTCAAAAAAAAAGGAGAGACAGAAAAGGGAAAGAAAAAGGAAAAAAAAAAAAAACTAATCTACCAGAGATAGGAAAGGAAGTTTGTCTCTAAAGAAGAAGATTGAGTTAAGTATTATATAATGCATATAGGAGAGAAGAATTTGAAACGGGAGATGTGTGACAGGGCTGTGGCTTTCCTGTTCTGTCACCTCACTGCCCAAACCCCTGAGGGGAGGGGAACATGCAGACAGGTGCAGGAGCCCAAGTAGCTGTGTGTTACAATGTGCTCTTTTAGCCTGCCATTCACAGACGGCTTGAGTGTTAACCACCTCAATGGACCCTTTGCCTTTTTGCAGGGATAGAGGGCCAGTGTGACAGCTTTGTGTATCCTGAGCTCTTGTCCAGCATCCTGGAAGAAGCAGGTCTTGAAGGATGGATGGGGGTTTTACTGAGTGGTGGAGGTAGCTCTTAGTGGGATGGATGGGGAGCTGGAAGTGGGGATGGAGTCGGAAGATGATCTTCCCCAGGAGTTTGACTGTCCAGTGGCTGAACTCCTTTCTGACTATCCCCAGCTGAGCCTCTCATTGTTGAGATGTTCCTCTTCTCTCTTTCTGTGCTGCCTCATTCCACTGTTCTTCTGCTTTTCTCACCTCCTCATCTGCTTCTGGAGCCTGGGGTTTGCAGTTTATGTGACAGGATAGGGGTGTGTGTCAGGCCAAAAGGCAACTTTTTGGGTACAAAAACAAATGCCTGTTCCCACTTAGGGCCATGGGTCTCCATGCTTGAAGGTGGGGCTTTTGCTGGGAACCACCCTCTTCACCCAGCATTTCCCTGTCTCCTGTCTATATCAAATTGAGGAGAAGTCAGGTTGATGTGACTTCAGTATTCAGCAAATGCCCTGATGTTACCATCTCTGGCCAACTTTTATAGAGGACTGAGCTCAGAAGTCCAGGGTAGAGATAGATATGGGAAACTGGGAGCAGAGGGTCTCTAAGGTACCTTCTAGTCTTAAAGACTCCAAAAATGCCTTCTGTCTCAGATAGTAGGTGATAATCCCATTACTTCCTCCCACACGTGCTTCATACCTTTTGGTGACACTAGCATGGTTGGTTCCTCAGATTTGCAGGCTGATTTTACAAAGTCCCAATACTAATGCTCTGAGTTTTTGCTTCGCAGTTCACTTCCCTTGAGTTTGTGAATAGCTATATTCTAATGGAGAATTTAGTGACCACTACTCAGTCCAAGATTGTTTGAATATGGCCCAAAGTTTCCTTCAAGTCCTGTCCACTCAAGACCTTGGCTCAGGCTTCAGCTTCTAACAAGACAAGCTTGCATGTTTGGCAAAAGAGCTGTGGAGTCACAAGAGAAGCAGCCGACTTTAAATATTCCTTTTTGGCTTTTATTTTGCCAACATCTGGACAATGTATCCTGAGCCAGTACATGTTCTGGAAATTTCATTCAAATTGACAATGGGAAATGAGCTTGGCTAGTACTAAAAGTGCCTCATGTTAGCCCTCAGGCCAGTGGGATTTCTGGCCAGAGTCTTCTCCAGCAGATGTTTCCCTGAGTTTTGGCAGTCCACATAAATCTCTGTCTGGCAGGCCCACCTGGGCAGAGCATTCTCTGAATGTGAACACATGCTCTCTTGTACCTGCTCAGCCCTCAGTCCACCCATCCCCATGCCTCCATTACACTCAGCCACTCAGCAAGTCTAATGTCAGGGTCAAGTCTGTTTAGCCTTCAGGAGGCTAAGAGATAGCCCACCCCACCTAATTCTTTCTCCTCTTCCCCTGCCTCTACCCAACACACTCTAGAAAGGCCTTCAGACCTCTTCTCTATGCCTCATAACGTATCCCAAATTGTATGTGGAGGACAGCTCTTGCCCTGAGAGCAATGATGCCTCCTGCATTTGTGCATTAATTTATTCTTTTGTGTACTCATTCAAGATGTATTTATTGAGCACCTTATGCATGTCAGGCACAGTGTCAGATGCTAGAGGAACAGCAAGGACAGAACAGACAAAAATCCCTGCCCTCATGGGGCTTCCATTCTAGTCAGGGAGTTGGGCTATCAAGAATATAACGAAAATGTATAGAAGGTAATGAATGTTACGGAGAAATAAAACAGGGAGGGGGATACAGAGTGTGAAGGTTGTTGGTTATTTAGGTTTTAAATGGGTGATGGTGACAGTGTCTCCCTTGAGGGAATACCTGAAGGAGAGAGGTGACGAGCTATGGGGGATCCAAGAGAGGAGGCAGGTTGCAGGTCCTGTCACCCCTCCAGAGGCCAGTTGCATTTTTTTTCATAGAAAATGGAAAACCTTGGAGGGGCTTGAGGAAGGGAATGGCATGATGTGACTTACATTTTAACAGCATCATTTTGGCTGCCCTCTTGAGGATATTCTGAAGGACAAAGGCTAGAGAGGAGAGGCCCACTTGGAAGCTGTTGCAATAAGCTGGCAGATGGAGGTGGTGATTATGGGGTGGTGGGGAGTGGTGGGATACTGAATATATTTTGAGGAGAAAGCAGACATGCTTTCCTGAGATCCAATGTGTGGCATGAGAGAGAGTGGTCTGGCAGGTGCCCAGGTTTGGCCTGGATTGCTGCAAGGAGGATAGCACAGGAGGATGGGGAAGTCCTGGGGTGGGGGCACAGGTGAGGAGAGAGCCATGCCAGGTGAAGAGCATTACCTCCTCCTTGTGTGTCTTTTAGGAAACAAGGAAATCATCTTAGACACAGAGGAAATGATGTCTTTGAAACACCTTTAGCCAAATAGTAATAAGAGCTAACACTTACCTAATGATGTGTGTGTTAAGCACGGTACATTTTCTCATTCAACCCTCATCAGACTTTTATAGAGTAGATGACTTTATTATTATTAACACTATTACCATTACTCCTACCACTACTATTTACAGATGAAAAAAAATTAAGGCTCAAAGAAGTTATATTACTGGCATAAATGTCCTCAGTTTACAAGTACCAAGTTTCACACTTGGGCCTGTCTCATTCCAAAGCTTGGTTTTTAAATCATTAAATGGGCCATAGGGGTACCAGTCTGCAGAGAAAACCCTGTGAGTGGTTTTTATTTTTTTTTCCTTTTTCCTGAAGCTATTAACCAATTTGCTTTTGTTGTTTATGAACCCATCAACTAAGCTGTCATCCATTCAGTCGATAACTATAAAGTAATTGTCCACCAGCTTCATGCTGGCTTCAGGGATGTGATGTTCTACAAACACAAATACTCCCTCTTACCTTCTTTTAGCTCACTCTTCATGTATAGACACAGATGTCAAATTACAACTGTAATAAGCAATTCAAAGATGTGGCTCAGGGTGTTTGAGGGCATTTAATAGAGAGATGTGATCTAATCTGTGGAAGATTTCTCTGAGCTAAGACAAGTAGGAGCTGACAGGTGAAGGGGGAAGGAGAGAGAGGGAGAGGGTGTGAAGGGGGAAGAAATAGTATTCAGTCCAAGAGGAGACAACAACATGTGCAAAGGTCTTGTGGCTTTTGTGCATCCTCCTCCCATCCTGAGGACTAAAAGGGGGTCTGTGTCACAGGGGCTCAGACCAAGAAGGGGACAGGTGTAAAACAAAAGCCACAGGTCTGTGTAGGCAGGACCAGACCATCCAGAGCTCATTGTGGGATGACCATAATTTATTATCCAAACTACCACAATTTTGAGGGTGCTGACATGTAAAATGGGATAATTCATTGGGACTGCAGGTGGGAAACAGAACTGTCTTGGTCAAACCAAAGTGCTGGTCAGACTATTTGTGGACCAGATTAAGGATTTTGGTCCTTATTCTAAGAGTGATGGGAAGCTACAATACATTTTAGCAAAGTAGGGGAGGGGTGTTATGGTCAGGTTTCATATCTATTTATTTATATATTTTCATTTCTTTTTTAGAGACAGGGTCTTTCTTTGTTGATCAGGCTGGAATGTAATGGTACAATCATAGCTTACTTTAACCTCAAAATCCTGGGTCCAAGTGATCCTCCCACCTCAGCTTCCTGAGTAACTAGGATTATAGTTGTGTGTCACCACACCCAGCTAACTTTTAAGCTTTTTTGTAGAGATGGGATCTCACTATGTTGCCCAGACTTATCTCAAACTCCTGGGCTCAGGTGATCCTCTCACCTCAGGCTCCCAAAGTTCTGGAATCATAGGCATGAACCACCACTCCCAGCCAGGTTTGCATTTTTATAGGATCACTCTGAGTTTAGTTGATAGGATTGGACTAATATCCATTTCCTGAAGGTTATGCATGTGGTTATGTAGAATATTATCATGGGGAAAGCTATGTGAAAGGTACAGGGAAATCTCTGCCATGATTTGACAACTTCTTGTGAGCCTAAAATTATTTTAAAATTTAAAAAATATAATTAAGTTTACCCTGGTTGCTGAAAGTAGATAAGAGATAGGCCAGCCAGAAACACAGAATTCAGAGAAGAGGGTAGTTCTATAGACCAGGCTAGAGTTGAGGGTACAATAGTATGGAGGCATTGGAAGGAAGTGAACTGTTTGAAGAGATATTTAAGACATAAAACTAAGGGGCTACTCTGGACTTATTTCTTTGTGCTTCCCAAGAGGTTCTGCCAAGAGGATCTGTAAAATGCCAAACATGTGAACCTAATGGTTTCAAAGTGGAAGAAATGAGTTTCCATGATAAATGAACAAACAAAAAACAAGCGTGACAAGCTAATGGCACCAACTCACAGTGCTAGGGAAGGAGAAGATGTTTTAAAACTGTGTATTCTCATTAGGAAGCAGAATATTCATTTCTCCACTTTATCAAGTGCCGTCGAGGAAGACAGTGCTGGGGGAATTCAAGGAAGACTGCAAACTTGCCACTTGATCCAGGAACACAGGCGGTCAGGCAAGTGGGAGAAGGAGAGGCTGAGTATGAACCAGGTGTGTGCTGCTGTGCGGAGCAGAAGTCAGGCCCACTGTGGCAGCCTTTTCTAATGTGCAGTTTTCCTCCCGTTAACTGGAAACTCTCTTCTTCCTAGGGCAGCCAGGGTAGTGGCTGGAAAAAGCAAATTCACTCACCTTATGTTCTGTCTTCTAGAGAAACAAGATAGTGATTCCCCTAAGCCAAATGCTACAGAATGGGGGAATATAGGCCTTGAATTTACTGCCTAAAAATGATCAAAATATCCCCTTTTTGTGGGTAGAGAAAAAACAGTGAAAAGACTTGACACAGCATTTTTAGATTGTTAAGGAGTGTAAGATAGAGAGGGTTGTGTGCTCAAAGTAAACTGCTTTTGGGAAAAAAAGTGCTTGAGAGTTATATTTGGAAGGACATATTTTACATTACTCAGCATAAGAGAGAACACACCAGTATTGGAAGACCTCTAAGAAGAAATATTTTGGTATTTACTTATTTTCCTTATTTGCTTTATGTCTTTGGGAATTTTCTAAACTTCAGCTTTTCTTTGTCATGTGTCTTCTTATTTCTCGTAAATCCTTCCCAGCTGGGCAGCAGGTCACAGTCTTGATAAAATAAATCACCTTTACTGGATATTGAATTGTCCTTCACTTATTAACCATCAGCAGGAAAATGTTGTCTGCAATGTATTTTATAGCATGGAGAAGGGGGGAGTCAAGAGAAAAAGATTTTTTATTTTTATTTTTTTTGCTTCAAGGTAGTTTTTGGGCCTGCATTTCTCATGATCAATAGCATATAAATTGTAGTATGATGTGTGGGCTAATGGGGGCCACAGTGTGGGTAGTAGGGCCTTTGGGGATGTGAAAACATGGTAAAGTTGGCAGTAGTGGGGCTGTAACTATTCTTCATAGTTTCCAAAAACTACTCCCACCCCAAAAATGCAGTTTTCGTGTTTTTGTCACAGTAGATACATGAATAAAACAAATGCATAGTGATGTATAATATTGGAATGATTTCTAAACTCTACTCCCCAAATAAAACTACACACACAGACGTATTGAATTGCTCCCTGCTTATTAAGTGGTTATATTCTGAAGATCACTTGTTTGAAACTTGAATGAGTTTTTACTTCATTACAGAATTTTTAAATTTTTAATTCAGCAATGGAAGGAGGGAGAGAAGGGATGAGAGACAGGAACTTTCTAGTTTAAAGTGAGAGGAGCTAACTTGAGCGGCAGACACTCAGCAAGTGGTGTAAGCATATTGGGGTAATGGCAGATCTCTGAGAAGTCTAAAAACAGGGATCCTCATAGGTAGAATGCTATCCGTGTGCCACGTCCCTTTTCTCTCTGCCTGCTAAATTTCATCCTGTCCCTTCTGCAAGCCAGTTTTCTGTGTCTCCTGCCCCATCGCAGAAGGTAGCTGCCACAGAGCTCAAGGTTTGTCACTTTGGTTCAAGAATATATTTTAAACCCAATTATAATCTCTGTGATAAATTAAAATTACCAAAAGAAGGACTCTATCTTCTGGTTTAGCTGATTTGGTCAGAAGGCAGAGCTATGCCATGACATGTGCATGCTGTGGGCCCAGCCTTGTAGGTCAGAAAGCAATTTTCAGGGAAAGGCACTTGCTAAGAATTGGCAAATTCTCCCACAGGGGCCCAATACACATACAGGTCAGAGGGGAGGCCAGAATGAAAGGGGGACGGGGAGGGAGAGGACAGCAGCCAGACAACAATGGATGGCTTAGGACAGCCCAGATTTCCTTTTCAATGCCATTGTAGAATATTTATACTTTATTATATTATATTATATTAACTATTTTAATTTATTTTATTTTTTCGAGATGGAGTTTCACTCCTGTTGCCCAGGCTAGAATGCAATGGCATAATCTTGGCTCACCACAACCTCCGCCTCCTGGGTTCGAGCAATTCTCCTGCCTCAGCCTCCTGAGTAGCTGGGATTAAAGGAATGTGCCACCATGCCTGGCTAATTTTGTACTTTTAGTAGAGATGGGGTTTCTCCATGTGGGTCAGGCTGATCTCGAACTTCCAACCTCAGGTAATCTGCCCGCCTTGGCCTCCCAAAGTTCTGGGATTACAGGTGTGAGCCACCGTGCCCGGCTGAATATTTATACTTCATAATTAACTCCCCCCACACAATTTTGAAAGTTCTATGACCTTATAGTAGAAAGTTGAGAAAAGCACCAAAAAGAATAAAGAGAAAAAAATTCATTATCCGTAACATTACTACATTTAGGAGTATTTCCTTCCAGCCTTATCTCTATGTACATAGCTTTGTAGAACTTTTAACATAAATAATTTCACAAATCAGGGAGTAAGGTTGTTTTATATTTCACAGGTGGCTGTCAACCTTTGGTGCAGTAAGCATGTTCATTTTCAGGGCAGGGCCCACCACAGTGATGAGGCAACTACAATACTCAGTCCTCAACGAGTCTAAGAAAACAGTTTGTACTTGTCAGAGCTCACAGAAATTCACCCAGACTTCTATTTGTTAAAATGACTCAAGTCTTCTGCTGAGCAAGCTGTTGCTGAGTGTCATCAACTGGATGTGTTACTCAGTAATGCATACCAGGGTGATTCCCACTCTACTGGCAAGTGGCCCTCCTGTTGCATTGCTATCCATGGATGAAGCTTGGTTGCACACATTTATTCACAAGTTCTCATCCTTGTATTTTGTGAGGGCCATGGCCCAGTCCGATGACCGTATCACCCAGTGCTCCTTGCGTGGGCCACTTTGTGAACACATGCTCTGTGAGGGGCCCGCAGCCCTGGAAGCTGCCATATGGCTAATTAGAATATTTCAGACCATCACCCTAGGACTATTCTCTAAGAGACTATGAGACTAATCACATCTTTTCTAACATGTTTTGCCTTAGCTAACACCAGAAATTTAAGCAGCGCTGGAAATCCATTAGTACCCAAATCTCTTAATCTCACACGTCTCAGCAAACTCGTATGTGGCCCAATTTCTCATCCCCTCTCATCCTCTGAAAATCCTTTCAAATTCACAGTCTGTCATCATCAATCTCTCCTCTTCTTGGAATATACCACTTAATAGCCTTCCCTGCATATAGACCCCATTCTGAGGATTTTGCATCCCTGCAGCCCTTTCAAATAGATGTGTTTTTGCTCACTTCTTTGGATTCCTGCAAATGCATGGCTTGGATTTGAGGGTGGTATTGTCCCTGCTTTCTACCACCATATTTGGGCCATTTTATTCCTTCTCCATGGATAGGTAAGAGGCAAACGTTGCTTAGAGTGGGGTGGAGTGGTGGAAGTGATGAGAAATTGTCAGATTTAGAATATAATTGATAGGGAAACCTACCAGAAGTCTCTCGTTGATTGGATATGAAACTTTCAGGTTCAGTCCTGAATAAACACTTCCTGCTGCTGCTTCTTGCTGTCCTCAAATAATTGTTCTTCTTGTCTCCTCAGTCATTGAAGACTTTGACTCCTGGTTCTTTGGCTCAGTCATCTTCCATCTCTGTGCCTGCTATCATACCTCACACCCCAAACCTCCTAGGAATTTCCCAACACCCTGGCCTTCAGTAACTGCACTTCCTTTATCCCCAGTGATCTTTTGCTCTACTCCGTCTCCACTCCCATATTACATCTTGAACCACCTTCAAAGTCACAATGAAATCACCCCACAAGCGGATCACAACTCCTCTCTTATTAGAGGATTTGGCAAGTATCCTCAACATTATTGAGACCTTCAGCTCTTTGGTTCCATCACCATCTTTCCTGTCCCTTGTCCAGTTTACACCTTAAAAGAAATCCATACTTTTCACCACTGCACAACAATTAAACTAGAATCATTGGGGTGGGCCTCAGGTGTCAGCATATTTCAACTCTACTTGGTGATTATAATGTGTACCGAGGGTTAAGAACCATTGCTCCATATTCTGAACATCAAATACCCAGTTCTCTAGTCAAGTTGACAGGTGGGAAATCTCTATTAGTTTGTTAGTAAGTATTAACATGGATTTTAACAGGACTATGATGAAAATGGAGTATCTTTTTTTTTAATTTAAAAGTAAACTTTAACGTCAAAAACGCAAACTTGGGGAGGGCAGAAAGATCACACACAAGGCTGTCACTTCACACTTGGAGGGTTGCACAGTAGCTGGGCAAAGGCGCTCCTCACTTCCCAGACAATGGGGCGGCTGGGCAGAGGTGCTCCTCATTTCCCAGACAATGGGGCGGCCAGGTAGAGGCGCTCCTCATTTCCCAGGTGGTGAAAATGGGGTATCTTTTAAAGGCTGTACCTTCAGAAATAGGGAGAGCTTAACAGGAGATATTTTGGGGCAATGATTCACACCTCTTTCTATAAAAGGTTGCCTCCTCCCCAGGGGCCCCTTAAAGGCTGAATCTCTGTCATTATTCTCTAAGGCATTGGTTCTCAAATGACGCACTGAGGGCATAGTCACTGAAATTGATATTTGGATGACTTCCAAATTCATATCTTCATATATCTTCATCCCTGACTTCCTCTGACCTTTAGACTTTTGCATATCCTGCTACCTGCTTGACATCTCCACATGTCTGTCAATAATTCTAACCTAAAATGACCCAAACAGAGCTTTTGATTTTTCCTCTACACAAACTTTTGCCTTGGTCTTCCCCATTGCATCTAATGGTGGTATATATTATCAGCAAAAGCTAACTAAGAGTCTTTCTCGAGATTGCCTTTGACTCCTCAGTTACCCTCTTCACATCCAATCCATTGGTGACTTCAAGTAAGTCTACCTCACAAATGTATCCCAAATCTAAGCATTTCACATCACTTCTACTTCTACCACTCTGCGTCCAGCGATTTGCACTTCTTGCCTAGATGAATACAAACCACTCCTGATTGGTCATCCTGTTTTCCCTTTTGCAGGGAGTACCTTTGCTGCAGTGCAATGCAGTGCAGTGCTTCCTCTGTGCTCGGTGCTGCCTTTGTGCTCACTCTTCTCCCCCACTATCTTCAACTCCCTGCCTCGCATTTTTATTACCCGTTTTTTTTTTTTTTTTTTTTTTTTTTTTTGAGACAAAGTTTCACTTTGTCGCCCAGGCTGGAGTGCAGTGGTGCAATCTCAGCTCACTACAACTTCTGCCTCCCAGGTTCAAGAAATTCTCCTGCCTCAGCCTTCTGGGTAGCTGGAATTACAGGCACGCTACTACTGCCTAGCTAATTTTTGTATTTTTAGTAGAGACAGGGGTTTCACCATGTTGGTCAGGCTGGTCTCGAACGCCTGACCTCAAGCATTCCACCCACCTTGGCCTCCCAAAGTGCTGGGATTACAGGCATGAGCCACTGTGACTGGCCACATTTTTATTACTTCTTTTCTCTTTATTCAGATCTCTGTTCAAATGTCACTAATCAAAGAATGACTGACACCTGCCTAAAAGATCCACCATTCCCCGCAGTCTCTGGCCCCTTACCCAACTTTGCTTCTTCACATCACATTCAAGGGTGAGCTGGGGCTGGCTCATACTGCTCCGGAGAGTTAACTGTACACATCTCTTTCCAACTCCTCATCCAGTGACATCACATTGTTAGACTGAAATTGTCCAGGATGGGTGCACTTACACTATGGCAAAAGCTACAAATCACATCCTTCCGACTCCCAAGCTTGTTCAACATTTACACTACTGCTTATGGCGACATGAATTCAGATATAAACTTGTATGTTTGGGTCTGACTCCCACAGTAGAATTTAACCTCCGTGAGTACAGGGAACTTGGGATGTCCTTTACATATGATTACATCCTGTCTATGGCAGTATCTGGACATAGTTTGCATTCAATCAATATGTATTGGGTGGTAAATAGATGGATGGTTGAATCGATGGATGGATGCGTGGATGGATGAAATTCAGATTTTGATAGTCCCATCTCAGTTTTAGACATAAAAAATAAAATTTTTTGAAGAGTAGAATTTTTTTTTAATTTTTGCCCTTTTATATTTGCCTTATACTACTGGCCTCTGTGATAATCCTCTGCTCTGAGCACAGGTTTTATTCTTTTTTTTTTTAAACATGTGCAGATACATGTGTTTCTTTTTGTAGGCAATGTATTTGTCATTTTTTGCTACTAACATCTTTCTTACCTTCATGTATATGTGTATATTAAACCTATGAATTTTTAAAATATTCTTCAAAATAGCTATTAATCTGGAAACCCTGGGAAACATATGCAATGAATAGTATGCTGATACTACATCACATTGCATGATATGTTCAGTGACATAACATGATAAGTTTAATGTGCTGTCCCTTATGAGCACTGCCTAGCAGGATGCACTGTGCACTGTAACAAATGCAGCCATTAACACAGCATATCCATCAGTGTACCACACAATCTCTGATGCATTGCCTTGGAGGATTTGTGTCTCTGATTTTCAATGAATAAGCCTTCACCTTTAGTATACCTTAGAAGGTGGGATCAAGCAAGTTGAGATATGACGAGCCTGCAGCCCACTCTACACTACCTCCCATCTAGTTGTAGAAATCATCATTCACCTGTCCCTCACTGCTGTGACATGGAGAGATGTTGCACCATCCTGCAGGGATCATTCTGGTGTCCTCCTAGCCTGTCAAGTGTGGGCACTAATTAATCACAACACTGTGAAATCTGTCAAGAAGTCCCTTGTGTTTTCAGACATTGCAGCCACTTGAACAAAGAACACAGTGACCTCTGGGTGCTTTTGTCTCTGAGCACATTAGAGAACCCTTTTCCTAAAAGAGGAATACTTGGGAATGCAAGAGCTGAATGACTCCACCTTGCATGTACACAGTGCAGATGGTGGCTGGAGGGGGTATTGTTAAGTGGTAGGCACAAAGCTGCTACGGACTTTCCAAAGAACAAAATACCTCTGGAAAAAAAGCATACTAGTATAAGACCTGCTAAGGACAGCCATGCAAACTGCCCAGGCCTCTCTGACTCTGGCTCACACAGCCTACTCTGGATGGGCTGAAGATGATTTGCATGAAAAGGAGGAGTTGGGAGTAGCATTGTCTCCTGCTGCCTTCTAACTGACCAGAAGCTTATCCTACCCCTTTGTGTCCCTAAAGGCATCATTTGTCACAACATGGTCCGTGGGTCATCTGCATAAGATCATCTGCGATACTAGTTAAAATGCTGCTTCCTGGGTCCCATCCCAGACCTACTGCATCAAAATCTCAGTAAATCTTAGTTCCCTCCCCTCCCCCATTTCCTTTCCCTGAAGCCCTAAAGAATGTTTAGATCCCACTTTGGGAGGCTGAGGCGGGTGGATCACGAGGTCAGGAGATCGAGACCATCCTGGCTAACATGGTGAAACCCCATCTTTACTAAAAATACAAAAAAATTAGCTGGGCGTGGTGGCGGGCACCTGTAGTCCCAGCTACTCGGGAGGCTGAAGCAGGAGAATGGCGTGAACCCGAGAGGCTGAGCTTGCAGTGAGTCGAGATCGCACCACTGCACTCCAGCCTGGGCAACAGAGTGAGACTCCGTCTCAAAAAAAAAAAGAATGTTTAGATACTTTTTAAAATTCTATTCATTAGTCATGGCTTACAATTATTAGGTTGAACCTTATGAAATTGCTACTATGCAACCACAGTTAAGTGGCAAAAAATGGCAAAATGGCAATTTAATGTGGTTCCATATAACTTTAAAGTCCAGGCTCTGTCCCAGGTGCTGGAAATGTAAAGACAGGAAAGATAGGAGTTGACAATGTGGGTGGAGAGATACCAGTACAAAGATGGGTAATCTAGCGTGGTTAAGTGTCATGGGTGCTGTGCTACTTTACTTAACAGCTGGCAAATTTGGGAGGACATTTGAACATCAGTATTATGAAATATGGATAACCTTAAATTATATAGATACATTCTCACATAACAGATTGATAATAGATAAGAGAACATATTTTGGTACTCACTGAGCTTGATATCAAGAAGAAATATGTACAGTAGAGTAATAATTTTCAGTGGTGTGGACCTGAGGATGGAATGAATAAAATATCAAAATTACCTGAAGGTCTTCTTTGAATTACGTATTTCTCTTCCCAGTGGAGCATCCTATATTCCTCTAAGCAAGAGAGCCCACTCCACCTTATCCCCCTTAGAAACATTGCCTGAAGGAGTTCTTGTTAATGAGGGGAATTAGTCATGATCTTCAGGTGTGTGGGTACAAAAAAAAAAAATCTTCTCACTTCCAGAATGACAAGTCAAAGATAGGTCCTGTGTCTGACCCAGTTGGTCATTTTTATGTTGCTATATTCTGACATCTTTATAGCTGTATATATACTCTAATAAGTGTTTTTTTTCCCATGGGGTAAAAGAATGTGGTTGTAGGAGATAACAAGGAACCCATTTGATCTAATGGTCTTAGTGATTTCATTCACAGGTAAATGGAATTAATGGAATTGACAATGGTTAAAAAATGTCATAGGTAAATATTATCTGATTGAAAAGATGTATGAACAGCTAGAGTGGTTTGTATGAAGCAGGTGACTAGAATAGTACCTAAGTAAAACCATTTTTGCAGTGTTGCATGAGAAGTGTGGAAACAATATTACTTCTGAGGATGTGAGCTGGCTGCTGAGATAAGGAAGAAAACACAGGTGCAATAAGCATAAGAAACAGAATGCTTCAGTGATAGAATGTCTTGTTTTCCAAATGTACTTTTAAGATTTATATTCATCTCTTCATTCAAAAAGAAATCACTGCTTACTCTTGTAGTAGGGATTTTTGCCATCTCTGAACTCTTATTACCTTTATTATTTAATGCCACTCAAGTTAGGTTCATCAAGGATTATTGTTATAGGGCATTCATTACCTCATTCTTGGCTTGTCAACTTGTTTATAAGATCTTTACAGACAGATTGTGTATCTTACTTGTCTCCTCTTTCTTATGCATTGTCAAGGGGTATCCAGAGCCATTGTTGTAAGTCAAAATAATAGAATATTATGGCAATTACAGAGGATCCAACTTAAGGCAAAATGAAGTCTTAATAAATATTTGTGGAATGGAAAGAGAGGAGGAAGAAAAGAAGGCTAAGTCTTCCAATGTTTGAAATATCATGTGTTCTTTTGGTAAAACTTAGTCTGGCCAGAGGAAAGGACCTTTGAGGGGAAATTAGTTCTCTGCACATTCTTGAAGATGAGGAGACGAAGAGCTGCTTTTCATTACTAAAATGAGAGCTAGAATTTATTATCCTCAATTTCAACAAAAAGTCATTTACCTCCAAGCTACAAAAAAATTGCTAGTCAGCTCAAGATAGTTGTGAATAACTTGCTACTGCTGTGATCTGATGTAATTCTTAAATGATTCCGTTTTGCCCCGTGAAAAGCCGTCCTTGATATGTATGGCAGCTAGTATAATTTCAAAAACATAATAATTTGCTGGCCAGGGATCATATATTTTGAGAACTCCAGTGAAGAGAGTGTCTGTAGGGCACAGGAGTGGAAGTTTGCTTTCTAACACCCGGAAGCTAAACCATGTGACTCTTAGCAACGCCCATTGGATTTGCTTCTGAAACCATATATGTAAAACCAAAGACCACACAAAGATTTCTAGAATTATAGCTGATATCTACTGACGTTCTTTTAAATTGTTTTCCATAAAATGTATGGCCTACTTACAGGATGGGACAGAAAGGGCAGATACCAGTGAAAGGTAGTTTGAAAAGAAAGTGAGATTAGTATTTCAAATGACTAGCTATTCTTCCCCAAAGTTAACATGCATAGCACTTTATCAGTTGTTAATTGCAAACTGAAGAATCACCTGGTCAAAAGACAGCTATCTTTTCCATTCTGGCTCTAGATTTTCTTAATTATTTTTTCCCCATTGGTATCAAGGAGAAGGCCATCTGTCTTGGCAGAAATAAATTAATGGCTGCCATTGACCATATTACAATGCTTGGTTAAAATATGGCTACTCCATCTCTGTTCCTGGCAGCTTAGCCCACTTGTTCAATTAGGTCCCTTTCACACCCATAAAGATTCTCAAATGTCAAAAGTCATGGAATTATTTCATCTTTGAAAGACCTTCAAAGACCAGAGCAACCTATACACTTTATATGCTTTATTACAACTAGCCTGGGGCCATGGATTCACAGCCCAGGGGACCTGTTTCATAGAATTTTTTTTTTTCCCAGTGACTTGGCCTTGTGTTCTTTTTAAAGATCAAAAGAGAAAAAGTTCCATAAACTTCTCATTATTTCTAGGAGATTCTTTCTTCTGACATTTATTTTTTAAAAGGTACACAACTTCTCATTTCTCTCTATTGCTGAGAGACATAAGAAAGGAGAAACAAGGAAAATTGACAAATTCTCAATAATTTAGATTATATTAATTCTGTTGAAATTTCTTTGATTTTTCCTGCACATAACTGATTATAAGGCAGGATCATAGAAATGGGAAAGTTACCTTGTATTTTATTTTTATTTTTATGTTTTTTGAGATGGAGTCTCACTCTGTCACATAGGCTGGAGTGCAGTGGCAAGATCTTGGCTCACTGCAGCCTCAACTCCCAGGTTCAAGCATTCTCCTGCCTCAGCCTCCCGATTATCTGGGATTACAGGTGACCACCACCATGCCCAGATAATTTTTGTTTTTGTTTTTGTTTTGTAGAGATAGGGTTTCGCCATGTTGCCCAGGCTGGTCTCAAACTTCTGACCTTAAGTGATCTGCCTGCCTCGACCTCCCAAAGTGCTAGGATTACAGGCATCAGCCACCATGCCTGGCCATGGCCTTGTATTTTAAAGAAAGCATATATGTCATAGCACATTCTCTTAGGAAGAGAAAATAAATCTTTTCGGACTGAAACAGAAAATACTTGGTAGCTTGAGTATTGATAACACCATATAACAGGCCTCCTGCCTTAGCAAATCAGCTATGCCTGTCTTCTTATGTACCAAAAAAGAACCTGATACTCATTGTATTATTTTTGCTGGAATGCTGTGAGAAGAATTGATTAATGATGGTGCAATAGGATTTAATCTTTCAGAATGAAAGCTGCACTATAAGATGGGGGTGCATGATTCAGGTTCCTAGTATGTGAGTAAAGACCTTAGGCTCTGAATGCTTACTTACTACATTCTGTTACTAATAATTAGAATGCAATGACAGAATCATTCGTGTACATTTAGAATTGGTATGTTTTTATAGGTACTCTACATCTTTGAACATTTGTTGGGAGCCTTAGAGAATAGCATGTTGCTATTACTCTATAGATAGAATTTCACTCCACTGCTTCACAGCATTAAAAACCAAATGTCTGTGATGGTACTTGCTATATTTTTTCTTAACCAAATTATTAAATTCAAATATTTGATTTCAACAAACAAAAAATGCAATAAACCCATATAATTCAGCTTATCCTTCAATCATGCTCTATAAATATTCCAAGAAACTATTACTTGCTAATATTAAAATCTAGAGTTTTTGAATGTTTGATTCAAATGTTTGTACTTGAAGGAATAAAATGTTTAGATATCCGAGTATAGCCCATATTATATAGTGTTTATTAACTTTAGGGGCAAAATTATTTAAACATATGCATTCCGTGCTACAGCATGAAATTCATCATAAGAATGGTCCATTCTATCCAAGGAAGTTGATTATTGGTATAATGAGCATATTTGTTTGCTAGGGCTGCCATAATAAAATACCACAGATTGAGTGGCTTAAAGAACAGAAATTCATTTTCTTACAATTCTGAAAGCTAGAAGGTTGAGATCAACGTGTAGGCAGGATTGGCTTCTTCTGCAACCCCTCTCCTTAGCTGCAGATGGCCACCTTCTTGCTGTGTGTTCACACGGTCGTCTTTCTGTGCATCCACTTATCTCTCTCTGGTAATGTCCTAATCTTTTCTTCTACAAGGATACCAGTCATTGGATTAGGGCCCACCCTAACCACCCTATTTGAACATAATTACCTCTTTAAAGATCCTATCTCCAAATATAAGCCCATTCTAAAGTACTGGGGGTAATGTATGAATTTTACCCCGTAATAATGAGGGAAATTCTTTCTATGTCAGCCTGATTAGAACGCATCCCTATAGCACAGACATTTAGCAGAGCATTAATGCAGCACACAAGCTTGGTACTTACTTCCTCTTTAAGCCTGCATCTCAAGTTGTCCTGAATCTGGAGCATAAAGGACATGAGAAATCTCAAGCTAACGAGGACTCCAAGGCCAGAAAAGTTTAGAGGAAGTTCAAGAAGTTCAGCTACACAATAGCAGCAGCTGGATTTAAACCCAGGTATGCTGAGTGTGGGTCCATGTACTATGTGAAAAATTAAAATTGTCCTACTGGCATATTAATAATTTGGGTTCTTTATGATGATAAAATGAAGAAGAGTGGGGGATCAGAAAACAAATTGAAAAGAGGCCTGAGTTCTAGCTATGGCCACAGGAAGTCTGTTGATCTATGACCAAGCCCCTAAAGGATCTGACAATGTTCGTTGTTTGGTATTTATTATAAAAATGTCACTTATGTCTCTCTAATAGACACCTAGGATCATGGGGGCAAAACAGGGTGACAGTATTTAATGAGTGCCCCTTCTGTTCCTGTGGCAGTGAGACCCGGTAGGGATATACCTCTGCCAAACAGAAGCCTGCTCCCTGTCACTTTTGGAGATGAAATCAACTTTATCAGCCACCCGTGTAGCAAAAAGAGAAACTCTTAACCTAAAGAGCATAACCCTTCATTTTACAAATGAGCTGTTTCAGACTCAGATAGGGAATGTATTCAAAGTTTCCCGTTTTCTTATTAGCGGAGCTGGAATTGAGACTACCATCTTGTTTTATTTTACCAAATTTGGTTCTTCCTTTCATTTCACCTCATAATTCCAGTAATATATATGAAAATATTGTTTGTGTTTCTGCTTCTAAATGCAACTTCAACCTGTGGTTTCCTGCATCTTCCTCTACAATTCATCATCACCTAAAAACCAGGTGAAGGCATTAACTTTCTTTTGAAACATTTACCAAGACATTTGTGCCAAAGGGCAAAATCATCATGAAGCTCGAGCCTTGTGCTGAAATGTATTCACTTCAGCTGTTTGCACTTGGCCTGTTAAAGGAAAGGAAAAGCATGGCCTTGTGAACCTGCAGACTGGGATTGTTCCCAACTTAGCCGCTTACTTGGTGTGCGATCACAAATTAAATTCCTAGTCTGTTTGCTTCCTTATATGTAAGAGTAATAATAATAGTAATTACCTAGCCAGATAACCATAAGGAACAGAAAAAACATATATGTCAGGAGTTTAACACCAGGCACACTCAAGACAGTTAGTAAATGGTACCTGTCTTTCCTCTGCTTTTCTGTTGGGGCTGTAAGAAATAATGGCTATTTCAGTGGACAGAAGGTGTGATTTTCCACCCTCTGTACTGATTGAAGGCCCACACCTCTTAATTCTTGGAACTTCAGATACTGGAGACTCTGTAAAATGAAAAACTTATCCTACCTAGTTCTGACAGATACAGTAATCAGCAGTGTGTTCTCAAGAGCAAGATGCCTTGAGAAACAACAAATACTATATAAAGTGTCAAATAGGAAGCCTGACTAGCCATTCATTTTGTTTATAAAATTTATGTCCCAATTTTCACACTCTGATTAGCATATAAAATCAATTTTTGGAACTGAAATGGAAAATAAAATATCAGTTCTAATTACTTCACTTAGAAAAGCAATTCTTAAAGATGGCAATAATTTTCATAACAGGCAGTTGATTATCATAGTAATGTGAGCAGTGAATAATTATTTGAACTCAGCTTTTAATGGATCTTTTAATGGCAACATAGAATATGCAAAAGTAAAGATATGTATGTACAATCAATATATCATCAGGCAAAAATTTTTATTTAACTTTTTTGTGGTTCTTTAGTCTATACATTTTTTATAGAACAAGTGGCGGATTTAAAATGAAGGGGATTTACAGTGCAGGTAAAGTACGTAAAGGATTAAGGGGATTTGTGTAATTGCTGACTTCTAGCTCTCTCTGTACATGAATGGTAATATCCAAAATTTTCGCTTGCAATTATCCAACTAAAGGAAAGCAAAAGGTACACCCAGCCCAGCTAAAGCACCCAATTAATAGTCAAATAAGAACTACTAGCAATCTAATAATTCAGATTTGGCTTATATTTCTGTTGTCAAGTGTAGCAATTTGCTTGTTTGAAGCCAATTTTTTTGCTTTGATTAAGAGTGAGAGGGGTAAGAAACTATAACGCAGTGATTATGGCTCAGAAAGTAGATTGCCTACATTTGTATCCCAATACCACTGAGACATTCCATGGATACCAGGAAGGGTTGGGCAGGTTATTTTACTGCTCCGTGTCTAGATTTGGGCACTTAAACAATGGGAATGACAACATGCTTGCACCATTGGGCCGTGTGAAACTTAAGACATTTTATGCAAAACACTTAGCACAATGAATATCACACAATTAGTACTCAGCAAATGTGTGTCATTATTATAGAAGGTAGTGAATGACCTCAAGTAAATGGACCTGTGTTTGGCTTTCTATTCTTTTTGATTCACAGTAGAGACCCAGCTCAGCCACATGCTGTAAAGGAGCTAACCTGATCCTTCTTACCAAGATAAAAAAAATCTAACATCAATCAGTTCACTGTTTTCTGCACTGCAGCAGTGTGAGGGGCACCCTAATTCAGGAATTTTGCTAATTATTTTCTGGCAAGGCATCTGCTGCTCCACATGCTTCATTACTGCGATTCCACCTTTAAAACGGGCAGCAGCCTCCTTCAAGGGGGTAGTTATCACTGGAGAACAGCTTGATAACCAAGCCCAATCTACATATACTCAATAAAAGGAAATTCTTTTTATATGCAAATACGGAGAAATGGTCAAAGGTAGTGCTGAGGGACAGAAGGAACATGAACTTGGGAGCTGGACAGTCATGGTCTTGAATCTCCACTTTGCCAATGGCCACCTATGAAATGTCAGACAACATATTCAACTCTCGTGATCAATAGCTTTTAAAATCTGGGTGATAATATCTATTTGCTGGGAAGTTTCAATTAAATACGATGATGAACATAAAAGTGCCCAAGCTAGCATCTGTCGCATGGCATGCCCTCCATGACAGATACTTTACCACCACCGTGAGCACTTCCAATTCAGCTTTCAAAAGAAATGTCTAATACGACAGTGCCAGCTTTATATGTATTCATTCACATGATCCTCTGAAAAGCCCTATGAAACAGGAATCATTATTATCCCCATTTTACAGGTGAGAAACCTGAGACACAAAGTGACTGAGAGACTTGGTCTAGGTCAAACGACCATTAAGTCACAGAGCCAGGCTTTGAATCCACGCGAGATGGCTCCAGTGTCCACACACATAACCATTGAAATAAACCATCTCTCAACAGATTACTAATGGCCTTCTTCTCTTGCCTTTTCTTCTGATAGCAAATTGAGTCCCTCCTATAGCCCTTATCACAGCGCCTTCTATTAAATCTCCGTATGCACATAGGAGGTTGCAAAGTCCTCCCTTGTGTCTTTAATTTTTTTCCCTTCTATATGAAGTGCTTCACAAACGTGGGTGTCATCCTTGCACAGGGCCATCCAAATATTTTCTGTAGCATTCCAGTTTGTGCTGTTGAAACAACCACCTTCCTTGTGTGTTAATCACTGTCATTTCCACACAACACCCAGTGCAGTCCCTCACTGCGTAGGGGAGCAAAATCAATATGATATAAAAATGTTGGCAAAGGAGATTTGAGAAGTTTTCTCTTGCATGGTGTTCAGCAATGCAGTCTGATTGGCTCTAAGGACTTAGATATGATTTTGGAAAATGTTGAAAGTAAGTAGGAAGATGCTAGATTGTCACCACTCTCAATTCTACTAGTAATTCAGTGGTGGCTGACAAGGTAACAGAGTGTGGCTAATGTGGATAGTAGCTGTAGAAAGGTAGGACCGTTGAGTCTTTCTGTGTGACTTCACTTCCACACTCTATTTGTTGAGCTTGTCAAGGCCATGGCTTTTCCTCGTCGTGGAAGAAAGCAGAGAGCATTAACATTCATTGCTAATGCATTAAAGGCCCCAAGCCAGGCTTCAAACCCAGCCCCCAGTGACTCCGTAGCCTTTCCTCTTCCGACGTATCATACCCTCTGCTGACTAATGACCTCTTCAGACTTCAGGACCTGGGATTTATCTAAAAAAGAGGGAGAAAAGTACCTAAACATTATCATCTCCTGCTTTTTTGCCTGGAGCAACTCTGAAAAGAATTAACTTCCAATCTCCTATGAAGCTCTAGGAGCTGCTAGTCAGAGTAATAGAAAGTGCACTTCTGAACTAATTCTGGGAAGACTTAATTTGTGGAGGCTTTGTATTCATCCTTCCAGTAAACATTAAAGGAAAATTCAGAGCAAACAAAGGCACGTTTTAGATTCATAATTATTTCAAAAAAGAGCTGGCAAGGAGTCCCATTGCTGGGTAATCAAAGTTTCATTTCTTGTGACCAGAATTTTCCCTCCAGAGAGAACCTTTTGGAAAAGTGGTTTCAAGCAGTACACCTCTACAGTGATGGATTTGCCCATGAAGGGCTCAGTCCACAGCTCTGGTGTCTAACCCTGCATTGGGTATTGACATGCTGTCTCACTCTGAGCAATTCATTTGGCCTCCCACCTTGGGTCACCCATCTGTGAGGTGAAGGAAAGCTTCCAGACCTCCCCTAGAAGCAGAGCAAATAGCAGGGTAAAAGAAACACTTATTATTATTTTTTTTTCTGGAATACTAGAAGCCCAAGGTGTAAGGGTGAATATAAATTTGTTTACTTTATCATTAATCTCAGAATCCTTAAAAACTTTCTTTTCAAATACAGTGGACATTTTTTCTAAAACTTTCAAGTCTTAAGCACAAGTATACCAATAATTATATATATTGACTATATGATTATTGCCTCAGAATCATTATTCTAAAAACTCATTTTCTGTGTAAACAGGTAGATAGAAAATGCACCCCTGAGACAATTGGTTGCATAAAAAGACCTGAAAATTTTGTGGGGTTTTTTTGGCTGAAATTATTATATGCTCTTAAGTATTGGTTTTTTATTCTAAAAATGAGGTAGTGAACCTAATTCTGGTTAACTGGGTGCATTGGAGTGTTGGATTCTGGTTAATGGAGGCTTGCCGTATTTATTTAGAATGGAATCTTTCATTTGGTACATTGGTGGTGTTTATAAGGCAGTTTTCTTTAGCTCAGTGAAGAAAAAGGTGCATTTAAAAATGACTCAAGGGGAAATGTTATATTGAGCCCATTTTGTCAAGGCACTTGACTCTGAAGCTTAGAAAAACAATTGAGATGTCCTCATTAGATGTAAAGCTCCAAGGTACTATCTGAAGTCTCCCTGAGGGCACACTTTTTCTCATCACCCAGAATCTCCTTACTTGACAGTTCAGAGATGGTGGTGTTAGGGGTCTACACACGTGTGACACACATGTGAGATAAACATAGCTGTCTGGAAGAGGAAGAATTGTAATTCCTGACACTTGTGTAAATAGCATCCACTCCCACCAGCTGGAAACCCATCCAAGAAACAGCCTAACCCATCCAAGAAACAGCCTAACCTCCATGCCTGGGTCACTGTCCTCAAACCGAAGGACCAGGAAGATAAAGGCAAGATGCTATCTTCGCAGTCATTATTTGTCACTTTGTGTGTGGCAGTGTGTTGTGCTCCCTCCAGGGAGAAGTCGTAGTTACTGGAAGTCATTCTTGTCTGGCAGCTTTCCACACCTTTAATGGGCACCTCAGGTGACATCAACCTGTAGCCCAGCTGCTGTTGCTAAGGTTCAGCCACTTAAAACCGGTCCTGGGTTGGCTGTTTATGCACTTAAGTGGAAAAGTAGTACCCAAGTCATCCCTGAGATTTAGCGAGGACACAATAATTGCTTTCCTTTTAATGGCAGGTGACGCATTTGCCACCATGGGGCAGAACACATTGCTGCTCTCAGTCATAACGGGAACAACGGGAGAGGGACATGGGAGGAAACAGAAGATGTCAAAGAGCTCTGGGTTGAAAATTGCATTTTGCAGATGCCATTAAGCTCTGTTGGGAGAGAACATGAAAATGCTAATTGACAGATTTATTATGTTTTATTGTCTTTGAGTTGCTGAGTAAGTCATCAGATCATGTTGTTTAATCATTAATGTTAAACTTTAGAAGACTCCATCAATTGTTTGTTATTCATCTTTTACCCTCTCCACGAATCTATCTTTAACTATTAAAACCTGCCAACAAAAAAGGAGTATAAATATTTATATTTAGCCCAAGAACTGATAGAAGTCTTAATCAGCACAGCACAAGAATACTAATTATAGCCTAAAAAATTCTGTATCAGTCAAGGACAATTAGGATATCTTTTATTCTTTTACCTAAAACTACACATACACTCACATACACACACACATACTTTTGCACACATATTTGCTCATTTTTTGATCTGTGAAATAAGAATAATAATAGCACATGGTACAGTGGGAGTGTGTGTGCATGTATGTCTGTGTATGTATTAAATGAGTTAAAATTTGCTTAGAACATAGTATATGCTTAATACTTTATTCTTTTTTTTAATACAGGGTCTCCCTCTGTAGCCCAGACTAGAGTACAGTGGCATAATCATAGCTCACTGCAAACTTAAATCCCGGGGCTGAAGCAATCCTCCTTCCTCAGCCTCCCAAGTAGGCTGAGAGTACAGGTGCACACGACCGCACCTGGCTAATTTTTTTAATTTTAGTTTTTTGTACAGACAGGGTCTTGCTATGTTGCCCAGGCTGATCTTGAACTCCTGGCTTCAAGTGATCCTCCTGATTCAACCTCCCAAAGCCTTGGGTGATAGGCATGAGCCACTGTGCCTGGCCCTCAATATTTTTTAGCTGCTACTAATACCATATGATGCAGAAAGTTACATATCAAATAAAGTTATAATTAAGAGTTTTGCAAACTATGTTTTCTTTTTGTTAATAGATATTATATGCTTGCTACAACATGTATTTTTAAAAGGCAACACAAAACATGTCCTTTTTTTAAATAAAAAAATTATTGATACATTTAATAAGAAAAAAAAAAACAAAAACAATGTAAGCCAGGCATGGTGTGTCGTGTCTGTAAACCCAGCACTCTGGGAGGCCGAGGCAGGCAGATCACTTGAGCCCAGGGGATTGAGACCAGCCTCTGACACATGGTGAAACCCCATCTCTACCAAAAAAAAAAAAAAACAAAAAAACAAAAAATAAAGTAGCTGGGTGTGGTGGTGCATGCCTGTAAACCCATATTCAGGAGGCTGAGCTGGAAGGATCACTTGAGCCTGGGATGTAGAGGCTGCATTGAGCCATGATTGCACCACTGATCTCCAGCCTTGGTGACAGAGTGAGACCCTGTCTCAGAAAAAAAAAAAAAAAAAAAAAAAAAAAGGTCTTGCTTTCTTGGCCACATTCCCTCCAAAATCTGGAAAATAATGCTCAGTATTATACTCTTTATCTTTCATAGTGTCTTAGACGCTGGCCCCTCCGGTAAAAGGTTGTTCAGGGGTATATCTGGAGAGCCTTTAAAAAACTCAGATTCCTCACAAACCAGAAGAATCTCTCAGAATCCCTATTTTAAAAGATTCCACAGGTGAATTCATGAAGTTGAACAGAAGAGGGGTCTTGGGCAACCACTCATTTTTCTCACCTTTGGGGTACAGTGTGTGTCTTCTTTAGCATTTTTTAAATTCTAGAGAATTCAGGAGTTACAAAAGGTACATAATCTGTCTTAGCATTGGATGTGATAAGTAAATTAATATACTTATTATTTCAATGTGTCATGATACAGATGTTCTCCCTTGTGTGTAACCTTAATTTTGACAATTCCAGTGGGCTTATATAGCCTGCTCATTTGCTAAGCCCATCCTCCCTTTCTGTTTCTTTCCAAACACCTTGCCCATCTTTCAATACCCCCAACTTTTGTCAGATTTATTCTCCTTTTCTCTTCCATAACACTTGGCTATTCTTTATGAAGACCAGTGGTGTCCTTGGTAGGTAGATTCTACCTGGCACTCCCCTGTGTACATCTCTATATCATCTCTTTTTTTGCTAGGCCAACTGGAAACCTGTGAGATATTTAAGGCATGCTTGGTACTCCCTCTTCTTTTAGGTGCTTTCCCCAGCCCCTCCTCCCTTGCTCTCTGTCCACATGGCTGTCCCCTGGTTGTCCCCTGACCCCTCCACAGGCCTGTGGACTATGAGGTGGGAATAGCTAATAAGGTGAAAAAGGAAAGCAGACCCAGATCTGGATGGCTGCTGTCAGCGAAGCCTCCATCTCAGTATAGCCCAAGTGTACCACTCTCATGCCTCTTCAGCGAGGTGGAAAATCCAATTCCTCTTTCTGAACGCTTAATAGAGAAGTATTAATGGCAAGCTATGTGGGTAAAGGAAACAGTTAAAGGAAACTCTAAACACCTCCTTAGAATGAATTCCTTTTTATTGTCTTTCTTTTTCTTTTTAATAAAAGGCTCCTAGTAACTACAGGGTATTTCCACATAAAGAGTATTTTTTGTTCTAAGATTATGGACACCCTAGGGCAAACAAATTCTAATATTATGATTGCCGCAAGTTTTTCTTTCCATGAAAGTTCCCAGCATTTCATGACATTTCAGAACTGCTCATCTGAGGTTGAAATGCAAGTGTATTTTAAATTAAACATGAGGCACTGCAGCTAGTCTACCCTTTGAATAATATTTATATATATTTTTCATTATATATATTTTTCATCAGTAACCTCACTGAATAGGTTAGGTGCTTTCACTCCTTGTTACCAACATATCATAATCGAGTTCACAGTGTCTGATTTTTCCCATGCTCCAATTACATGTTCATTATCGAGTGCTCTTACATATTTAACACTTTGGCTCTCAAAGGATGTCAAGGACTGCCCAGGCAGTGGAGACTCCAGGAGCTCTACTTGGTGGCACCACAAGTCAGAAATTGTTAGTTACTTCCAGCCTACTTCTCCTTCTGCCTCTGTAGTTGAGTCTTCGGCTTTCCCCCCCTAAAATGTATTAAGTTTTAAATCTCTTGATTCTTATAAGAGCTCAGTTACTCTGTTTAAAACAAAATAGATAAAAATCCCAGTCTATGTCAACTCTCTCTATATTCTGCTTCCTCTGTTGCTCCAAGCCTCAACCCTCTATTCTCCATCTGAAAATGACATAATCAGAGCAGATACGCAGCGAATTTGGGGGACTGAGAACAGGATTTGCAATTTGCAGCACTCCAATAAATCAACACGAAAAAATTACCATAGTCTGCTACCAGTGGGAGTCAGCACGTTGGGATGAAAAGAATACAGCTCTGGAGGCAGAGGAACATTTTTTCAAATCTTGGTTCTACCAGTCAGGTAACTTGGGGCCAAATGTTGGTAGAGAGACAACAGGGTGATGATCATTAAGCTTTGAAGATGTGGAGAGTATTTGGTCTAGATCAACCTGGGCACTACTTGGGGCTCAATAATCTCTGCGGTGGGGGCTATCCTGGGCATTGTAGGATGCTTAGCAGCATCCCTGGCTCCTATCCACTAACAGCCAGTACCAGCCCCTCTCTCCCAGGTATGACAGACAACAGTGTCTCCTGGGATACGAAGTCATCCCCCACTGAGAATCACTGGTCTATGCATTCACTTTTAGTCTTCACATGAGGAGCCCTGCAGGTATTAATGTCGCTACTGTCTTATAAAAAATCCAAGGCCAAGGAAGGAAAAATATTGAAGCAATTAACAAAGATCCTAAGAATTTTAGGCAACTATATTATTTGCCAGTTTTTCAAAGATGTAGAAAACCTTAACAAATACTGTTTGCCTACATCCTAGATGGAGAGGGTTATCATTTTTATTCCTTTCTTCCATTACTAACACTGTTCTTGCATTTTGTCAGTCCTCAAGAAAACTTATATACTCAGACCAACCAGTTTATTAAGGCTACAACCTGCAGAACAACCAGGGCCAGGAATCTGCATTTTGTCTTCAAAACACTAACATTAAACAGCATTGCCACTGGGATGTGACTATTAACATATCTTTGCCTAGAACTGGGATTTGAATCCTTCCAAGGTCCTTTCTTACCTAACTGCATAGAGAGAAGGTAAAAAAACAATTCCAGATGCTGAAGACACAGCATTTGGTAGCAAGTCTTTGGAGGAACAAAAGGGAAAAAGAAACAGCCCTAGTGGAAGCTGTATTGTGCTTCCATCTGTTAAGCAACAAATTCAGGCAGGAGAAGAGCAGGCAGCTGAGAGCTCGGCCCAGAACTCTAAATTAGATTCCCAGTGTTTCCTCTGTTTGCCCATCCAGAAGAACCACCTGGGCTGGCTGTAAATACCAAAGTCCCTTTTCTGAAGATTCTGATTCAAAGGGTTTGAAGTTGTGCCCAGAAACAGGTATTTTGAAGAAGCTCCCCAACAGAACTTATGATCCGTACGGTTAGGAAACACTGAGGTCTACATTCCTGCTACTCAGAATGTGGTTCCCAGGCTGGCGGCGGCGGCAGCAGCAGCAGCAGTTGCGAGTATGTTAGAAGCCGATTCTTGAACAGATTCTGATTCAGTTGGTCTGAAGTGGAATCTGAGATGCTGCATTTCCAGCAAGCACCCAGGAAATGCTGCTGTTTCTGGTAAATGCACTCTACTGTGAGCAGCCAGGATGCTGTTGAATTTACGCAGGAAGAGGTATCAAAGATGAGTCATCATTAAATCCTGCTCTGTGAGTGACGTCAAAGCTATAACAGGTCATTAGAGATGGGGTAGAGGTCAGTGGAGATGGGAGCTATGGAATGATAGGAGTCTTTATATTAATAACCATAATGTCCAGAATTCCAGGTTTCTGCAAAGCATTTCAAATGAAGAGCTGGAAAATGTCTCCGAGGGAATGGAGGACTGTTCTCTGCTGTTACAGGACTCTTGCTGTGGCTGTCCCCAGTTTACCAGCTCTGTGACCAGCTTTGTTGTCTTTCTTTTTCTCTTTTTTTTTTTTTTTTTTTTTTTGTTGAGACTGAGTCTTGCACTGTCACCAGGCTGGAGTGCAGTAGTGGCGCAAACTCGGCTCACTGCAACCTCCAACTCCCTGGTTCATGCGATTCTCCTGCCTCAGCCTCCCAAGTAGCTGGGATTACAGGCATGTGCCGCCATGCCCAGCTAATTTTTGTATTTTTAGTAGAGACAGGGTTTCACCATGTTGGCCAGGATGGCCTCAATCTCCTGACCTCGTGATCTGCCTGCCTCGGCCTCCCAAAGTGCTGGGATTACAGGCCTGAGCCACTGTGCCCGGCCTTATTGTTTTTCAATCAAGGATATCCTAAGGGATTGCTGTTCCTCTGCCAGAAATGCTGAGCAATTCATCCCTAAAGTGGCCCACTGTCCAGAACAAATTAAAGAAGAGAGCTGCATGATTCTAGTTACGTATTAACAAGAAGTGCTGAAAGACAGCATCATTATTGGCCCTCTAGTGACAGCCATTTGGGTAGTTTCAGCTTTACCAACTCCAGCACACACCATCAACAACTTCTTTTTGATGACATCAGGCAAAAATAAACATTGCAAGCATTTTTAAGAGGGGGTCATATCCAAACACAATGTATGATGGGTCCAGGTGTCAGTGAGTACTCAAATGCTGAAGTTGGGAGGCCAAGGCTAGCAGAGATGCCATTCTCATGTTAGTCTCATTTGTTCTGATTAGGTCCAGTGCCCATCATTGAACCAGCTGACATCTCCAGGCAAATGTGGTGTGTTAACTAGCTTTCTTTCAGGTCACAAACTCTACCCTGGGAGCAGATAGAGTGCACAGAGCTGCGGGGGAGTGAGCCCCACAAGGAAGGGGGCTTGATGTACTCCAAAATAACAAATGTCCAGTGCATGCACCCAACAATAATTTTGAGCAATTCAACACCCGTAAAACCAGTATATGGTTGGCTGTAGAAACTAGAGATGCAAGAGCTTAGGGAAGGCTAGGGTTGAAATAATTAAAATGAGTTGCAGTACATGGAAATCCCTCAGGAAACATCTCAAAGTCCCTGTACTAAAAAGGAATGCCAATTTCTGTTAGAAGAGTACCTTATTCTCAGGTTTATGTAGGCACTCAGGGGAATATATAAATGCTATCTTCATAAGCTGGAGTCATCTAGTTTTCTTCTTCCTTTATGTTTGGATCCATCCTTCCCCAAAGGCCAGAGTACACACTTTAGAGACGCAAAATCCTGTTCAAATTTCTCTGGCTCTTTCCCTGTGTACAGTTGGGAAAGTGGCTTAACACGGTGAAGCTATGGTTCTGCATTCCAGTGCCTTCCTCCCTCCCAGATAGATTGAATACGGCAGTGATGGAAGGAGACATAGTCCATTTTTTTCACAGTTATA
The DNA here is from genome assembly GCF_029289425.2 of Pan paniscus. Classification (NCBI taxonomy): domain Eukaryota; kingdom Metazoa; phylum Chordata; class Mammalia; order Primates; family Hominidae; genus Pan; species Pan paniscus. The sequence continues at coordinate 41,583,278 of NC_073262.2, forward strand.
TCCAATGGCTCCTAGCACTACATATAACAGGTGCTCAGAAGAATTCGAGTGAATAATCAAATGAATACATTTTAAAAGTACTTGGCAGGCTGGGCGTGGTGGCTCTTGCCTGCAATCCCAGCACTTTAGGAGGTCAAGGCATGTGGATCACCTGAGGTCAGGGGTTCGAGACCAGCCTGGTCAACACGGTGAAACTCCGTCTCTACTACAAATACAAAAATTATCTGAGTGCCTGTAATCCCAGATACTTGGGAGGCTGAGGCAGAAGAATCACTTGAACCCAGGAGGTGAAGGTTGCAGTGAGCCGAGATCGTGCCACTGCACTCCAGCCTGGGCGACAGAGCCAGGCTCCGTCTCAAAAAAGAAAAGAAAAAAAAAAGCACTTGGAATACAGTATATGCTTTAGAATGTATATATATTTTCATAGTTACAACTGGTGCTAATGTGTGACTCTGCAACAAACTTTTATTTCGCTGAAATCAGGCCTTCTTTGTGACATCTAAGTGAAAACTTTAGAGGAAATTCTGGGAATTCCTCTGTGTGCTTCAGCAACTTGCCTGGGTTTCAGAACCACATCTCCCGGCCTCACAACTGCAGAGGCCAAAGAGAGGCTGAGGTTTCCCAAAGTCTTTCCGGCTATTCTGTCTGACTCAGCAGCCAGCTATAAAACAGACTTTCCTACCTCTGAAAAAACAAAAATCATTTAAAATATTTTTTATGTAATTCCAAGTAAATATTTTTAAAATGTTTTCTCAGTGAGTCAGTTTTGCTTTCACAAAATAAGCTTCAGAGAAACCCAAATGCCACTCAGGCCTCCTGCCCTCTCAAAGTGAGGTGTTTATGATCCCCTTGAGCCATCCCCAGAGGTAGAATGCATCTGTTTGCACAGCAGGCCTGGTTTACGCCTCATCCAGTTCTGGCTTGTGCCGGGATAGGTGAGGTAAGTTTCATGCAGTCTAGCCTTCTTTAAGTTTTCATCTCAGACTTTGGTTGTAGTTTGGAAACCTCCCGGAGCCAAAGGACATACGTGAAGGCAGGTATTTTTAGAAGCTGAACCTGGAAATGAGTATTTCTGTCTGGAGCTCAGAGTCTAACTCACATAGCTAGGACAACTTTGTGCCATCCCAGGAATTTTGGGGAATTTCTTGGGACATAACACCAAATTGCTGATGCCAGGCCCTGGGTGAGACAAATGGTTCTTATACTGAGAAACTGAGATCAACCAAAGGCTCAGGTCTTGTAGGAAAACATTAGGAATTGCTTGATTTATAACAGGTGTCCACAGAGCCTCAGCCTTTACAAATGTGATTCGGCTGGGACAGTGATTAAGTTCAATTTACCTCTCTGTCAGATTCCCCAGACAATCGCACTGGTTCTGTCCATTTTTTTGGCTGCCAGTAGCGCCCCCATCTCCTGCTCCAACTGTATGCCAAGGACATAGGTGGCACAGGAGAAAGGTGTGCCTTGAGATGCAGTTGGCACTAATGAGAGCTGGAACACACTGAAGGGCAGGGATTTTGTATTTAATCCATTAACTTTTGTTAGGAACCAGTCATATAGTTTGAATATAATCATTCTCTCCTCTTTAACCCAGCCTATCCCTGCCTCAGTATTACCGTGACCCAAGCCTTGCTAACTTCATCAGCTTCTCCAACAAAGGATGAGGAGGAAAACCCTGAGATGCTGAAATAGGATAGATGCTAGCAGCTGGAATAAAAATGTGAGAGGCAAAAGTGCAATATGATATGTAAATTGTTTCCATGATCCATAGAACTAATGTTTGCTGAGATCTCTGTGTCAGACACGGTTAATAATTTTTGCATGCATTTCCTGATTTAAATCATTTTTTCCTGATTTTACATGATCACGAAATAAAGAAAATGGCCAAATATCCATAAATGATATCAATTAAATAATTGAGATTTTTCCCTACTTTTAGCCAAACTGGGAACTATTTGAAGACACACTTGTTCACAAACCAACAAGTGTCCATTTGTTGAATGAATAGATGGAAGGATAAATGAGGGAACTCTTACTTGCAGCTGGTCTAGAAGTTAAGAATATTGTCTGTCTTTCCATATTCAAAATCCTAGAGGCCCTAAAGACCAGTCCAGTGGTTCTCAAAGTGGTCCCTGGACAAGCAGCATCAACATCCACCTCACCTGATAATTTGTTAGAAATGCAAATTTTCAGGTCTCACCCCAGATGTGCTGAATCAGAAATTCTTGGGGGTGGGACCCTGCAGTCTGTTTTAGCAAGCTCTCCAGGTGGTACTAGTGCTGGCTGAGGTTTGCTAACCACTGATCTGGCCCCATCTCTTCATTTTATATATAAGGAAATAGACCCAAAGTACTCAAGGTCCATATAGCTTCTATGTGTCCTAGGGTCTCATCCTCCAGGATAGATTCTCAAATGCAATTGTTAGAAGAATATCCTGGATGGGTGGTGAAAATTACTAGAAAGATAATTTTTCAACTTTTACTTTTAATGATTTAGTGTAACATTTTGTTTGCAACTACCCACTCAGATATTGTTACTTGAACTCTGTGAGCCCAGGTTTCTCATCAGTAATACAGAGACAGACACACTGTTTTACTGGTATGTTGTAAAAGATAATTAAGCAAACTTTGTAATGGAGTGTTGAAAATAAAGTATCATGTAAAATGTAGTTTATCAATTATCTTTCCACAAGCTCACTCTCTAAGCTTTCATTTTTACCTGCCTCTGGATCTCAATCACAGATGATACCTTTTTGCTGTAAAACGTCTGTATCACTTACTGCATAGAACTTTCTTGCATCTATGCTTTGTCTCATTCTCCTAGGCTAATGGTGATGTTTTTAGCAAAGTACTATTTGCATAGTGGGTACAAAAATATTTGACTTAAGTATTGGTGTTTTTACAGGTTGGAAAGACTATGCCTATTAATAAAATGTATTAGCCTTTCTGCTAAATAAACCTTTATAAGATGGGCTTTACAAAAGTGACAAATGAGGGAATGACACTCACTTTACAGAATGACTTATGAGACAAAGTATGAAATGGATAAAAACTAGAAAAATGCAAATTTTTATAGGTATATAATTTTTGATGTGGGCCAGGTTGCATGACTATTAAGTTTTACCTAATTAATATTGAGCTAAGACAAGGCATGGTTGAGAAGGCAGTACTAGCAAATGGAGTGAATTAAATTGATACTGTTTTGGAATTAAGAGTTCATCTGGCTATCCTGTTTGTGTTTTGTCTTGTTTTTTAGCTTAAGTGGGATAATGAGGAAAAGGGTTAAATACATTGTATGTGGCTAGGGAATATTGAGTTATTGAGCTTGGGCTTTAGCAAGAACGAGGTGATTGAGCTATTTATTGAAACCAATGGAGTCAGGTACTTTTAACAGCCAGCCTCAACAGAAAACTGGATGTCTCTATGGGCAGCCAGGCATTCATTTCCCGCTTTTCTCTTCTTTTATAAAACATTTCTACCATGTCTGACTTTTCAGTCTAAGGGATAGATGTAGTCTTCAAATGTATGGCTTTGGGTTCCTTTTTGTCCTAAAATCATGCTACTAAAACCTAGTTTTGTCATTGTAAGCTTAATATGACAAAGTACTTGACAACTCTAGATTCTATATCAACAGTATTTTGTGATCCTATGGGTAAAGACAACATGAATGTTCAGGTGCAGACTTCACTTTTAATAGTAGGTTGCAAGGTATTTTTAGGTAATAAACCTGGGACCTCCACAATGATCCGGTGTGGAGTAGGTATAAAGCAAGAATATAACTGAGCCTAACCTAGGTAAAGTGCTAGTCCCACTGAAGGGCACTGAGTCTAATCACAGATTGGGTGAGGGTGGGGTGGGGTGGGGTGGGGGTGGCTGTGATGCAAACTGGTATCTTTGAGGCTCTGATCTGGGGAGGTGACAGAAGGAACCCTCTGTCAGTGCTCAGGCAGCTGGAAACCCCTTTATTCCTGAGCAGTCCACCTGGGATAAGGCAAGACATGGGTCAGCGATCAGGCTCACTGGATGGAGCCTCCACTTCTTTAGTGGATAGCAGATGAGCATACACGATTCCTGGGGTTAGGGCTAGTCTGCAGCACTAGAGGTTATGGCTGAGCCTACTCCAGTGAGGAATTTGAAGCATAGTTAGGAAAACTGACACCCACAGGAATGGGCAAACAGCCTGGGAGTCATGGGGAAACGTGTGATTGTGGTAGAGTGACCAACTCACCTGGTTTGCTCAGGACTTCTCCAGCGTCATCACAGAAAGTTTCATACTATGGAACATGTCTCATTCCTGGCCAAATGGGAGTGGGCTCTAAGTGGCCAGGAGGCATAAAGGGCCTTTTTCTTTTCTTTTCTTTTTGTTTTTGTTTGTTTCTTTTGTTGTTTATTTGAGACAGAGTCTCGCTGGAGTGCAGTGGTGTGATCTCGGCTCACTGCAAGCTCTGCCTCCCGGGTTCACACCATTCCCCTGCCTCAGCCTCCCGAGTAGCTGGGACTACAGGTGCCCACCACCATGCCTGGCTAATTTTTTGTATTTTTAGTAGAGACGGGGTTTCACCATGTTAGCCAGAATGGTCTCGATCTCCTGACCTCGTGATCTGCCCATCTTGGCCTCCCAAAGAGCTGGGATTACAGGCGTGAGCCACTGCACCCAGCCAAGGGCCTAATTATTACATAGCCTGGCAAATATAGCAGACATAGGACTTTGACAGCGAGAGGAGGTCTAGAGAGCCCCGTGACAAGTGGGGACATTTACAGAGTGAGGCAGGAAGAGCCAACATGCTGGAAGTCCAAATTATCTCCAAATTGTCAGTCTGGGGCAGGAAGGGACTGAGCAGTAATTAGACTTTAGAGATATTCCAAAATAGAAGTTTGGCTTTGCTAGTCTGATAAATATTAAATGATAGCACGGAGTCCTTCCAAAATAATTAGAGGGTAAAAGAGTATCTGGCTAATGATAGCTGAGACAGCCTAGTCCAAAAAGCACAACGCTCCATTGCTTCTACTTCTTGTGATTTTTGCATCCATACACGTGCTGTCCAGAGTCAGAGAGCCCTCCCATCCCTTGTTGCAGTTGGTTTCGTTTGACCGGAATGAACAATAGTCCTAAAGGCTGGAATTAGATTCACCTGCAGTTTACCCTCAATTTGCAGTCTTTCAGTCATAAAAATGAGGGTTCTTTTCATGTTAACTAGCCTTATTCTTGAGTGTGATTCGTTATTATAGCAAATTTAATTTTGCATGAAAAGCATGATAACTAATTATATAGCATTTGCATACTCAGAACAAATTCCCAAAAATATTTGCATAAATTTCCTGATGTTCCATTTGACTCTTTAACAACCTCATCATAGTAAATTGCCTTCCTAAATTGATTTAACACATCTGCCTTGTCTAAGAGTGGCTGATTTTCATGAAAAATAAGGATTAGAATAGTTAAATTACTATCCACTGGTAAGTGAACTGTCTGCGTTGCTATCCAAATATGTATATTTTAAAAAGGAATTTCTGTCTTAGGTGACTGTCCCAATACAAAAATCTTACATGAGTCCAGGTGTCTCTTCAAATCCCAAATAGTGCATAGTCCACTCATTGAATGGTTTTAGCTGCATAAGTCTTTGAGAGGAGATACTTAAAAAAAAAAAAGTAACATCCCGGGTGCACCTGCATCATATTTATCACGGGTACTTCTCTCGTCCTGAAAAACAGCACCTAAATCATTAAGTACAAACATAGGCTTCACAGCAGGGCAGCTGTTGCTGGTTTTGCATTATTTTAATTAAACTTCAGTGTTTCACCTGATGCAAGGTCTGATTTCCCAGCCCTCTACCCTCAAAAATGAGATATTTTGAAAAGAAACCTTGAATTGTTCATCAATGCTGGCAGTAATTCAAATTCACTATAGCGTCAAATGATTTATCTTGAAAATGCAGGGGGTGGAAGGGGGCGGTGGGGGGAGGGGTGGCTCACACACCTGGAATGAATGATTGTAATGATGGGTTAATTTGACTATTGAACAGTCGTTCTTAAGGTTTAGTGGGATCAGAATCACCTGGAGGGCTCCTGAAACCATACATTGTTGGGCCCCTCCACCCCCAGAGTTCAGTGGGCCTGGGGAAGGGCCAGAGAAGTTGCATTTCTAATGAAATTTGCAGGTGATGTTAACAATGCTGGTCTGAGTCCATAGTGGGAGAACCGTCGCATTAGATCTTAATTGTCAGGATAATGTGTCTTTGTGAAGTGGGTGTTCAGTGGAGGCTAAGGGTACCATTTGGTCATCCCAGGTAGAACCCAGGGGAGCATACCAGCCGCCATCATGTGGGGCAGTGCTGAGTTATTGCATTGCACCATTGCTCTTCCAGGGTTGGACTGGCAGAGACAGGGGCCCTGGGCACAAGGGCTTTCAACTTAAAAGTTGCCGTATGTCCCATTTCTCTCCAGATTTTCCAATGAGAAGGTTCAAAGAGTGCCACAGCTATATTCCATCACATATTTGGTTTGGCCCCTCAGGAGAGAAGAAACTTTTCTCCTGAATCGGATTCTCCATTGTCAGAACAAAATGGCTTTCTAATTACCTTTCAAACAAGACAGCAGTGCTGTTTACCTCAGGTTGTATCAGCCCTCCAGGTTACCACCTATAAAAGCACTTTTTAATCACAGCATTGGTAATCATTTTGTACCACAAGACATTTGTGTAACTTCTGAGGATAATCTCAAATTACTTCACATATTACAAGCTAGAGTTGAGAGCAGAAGAAGCCAAGAAATAGATTGTATTTAACGTCAGTCTCTTTATTGGAAAAAAGAGAAGTATATGCTACTGAGTTGTTTATTTTGGGTGGGGCAGGGATGTGTATCTACTACTTCATAAATCCTTTCTCTCCATCTTCTTAAACCATCCTAAAATCTTCCCTGTGTGATTGGCAATTGACTCAGGCATGATTCTCCTGAAAGCTGTTTATGCTGGTATTAGAGAATAAACTATGACATAGGCTCAGTCTCTGGAGGTAAAGTTGAAGGAGAAAAGGGTTCTGTAGTATCAGGAGTTCCTGTTTTCCCACTGTTTCCCTTTTCCACATTCTTCCTTGACAGGGCTTGCTAAGATAGCAAACGAGAAAGAGGAGCTGCACAGTGAAAATATACACAGCCCCCTGAAAGGATTCCTCTGTTTCCAGGAGGCAGAGGCCCTCATTCTTACTCTGCCACCCTTTTGTTTCCAGCTTGGCCTTTTCATGGTCAGACGTAAAGATCTGAAATGAGGATTGCCAGCCAGATGGGTCCTGCTTTGCACCTATACCCATTATACCAGTCCTGGTGTTAGCATAGGGCATCACATTGAAATACCAATTAACCAGTCCTTAGGAAGCTAAGTGTCTTTCTATACAGTTGGCCTCTTTGTGGAGGATGTTGGGCAAGTTCAAGTGTTTTCAGCACTAAGTCGGCTACAGCTGGCGAAGGATGCAGGGCTCTCCACATAACATTAGAAGCCCTCTGAGTTGGCAGCCTTGACTGGAGAGCAGGTTCTATTGAATAGGCCTACAGTGTCTGCGGGGAGGTGCCCATGAATTCCAGCCCTGGTGACGCCTCCACACCTGCACAGAACCCAACCCCAAAACCCCACCCAGCCTCATGGCTCTACCTCCTTAGATGGAAACTAATCCTCAGTAGAGAACAGTTCTTTATCTTGAGTTCAATCTCTCCTACCACTTGCTGGAAGGAGGGGGGCGGCCATGGAATACCATACTTAAATATCGCACAGACGATTGCCCAAGAGGTCCCTCCTGCTCTTATGTTCAATCTGAGCTTGCAGTTTTTCCCAGTTCAGTCCTCATCTTCATGGTGATTTTATCCTGGATGTGTTTTGGGTTCTGGTTTTGCAGCTTTTGTCAATCAAATGGAAACTTCTTTCTGACTTCCAGAATTCTTTATGACTTTTGGTTTGCTTTCATGTTCTCTATTGGTGATACAGGTTTATTTTTTGTGAGGGCATGTGCAAAATACTAGGTCTGAGAGGGTCTCTTCAGGCGCTCCATCCTTTATTTCCTGAGGCCAGTGGCAGGGAAATAAATGCCTATGGTCTCCTTAGTATATCTCTTAATGTGGAGAAGAGATTTAGGGGTAAGAAGAAAACATGCTGGTCAGTCATGGTGATTCACTTGTTCTGCTGCCTTTTTGTTGGAGGAGAAGCAACAAGATAGAGCTAGTGTTTCTTTTCACCAAGACAAGTCAAACAGTGTTCAGCTGCTTAATACAAACAATAGCCTGCAGCCCATGACAGCCAGGAGAACTCAGATCTGGTCCATTACTTTTGTCTTCACATTTTTACCATGAAAATAGAGACATAAATGTGATCAGATCCTGGGCACCACCCATTCCCACCCAGCAGCAGTAGAGGCAGTCTTTGAAATACCTCACTCCAGGAGGAATGTTCGCTCCTCTTGGGTGATTTATGTTCAGTGCCCATAAGTAAGAAATGCAGTTTAACAGGCAACACACTGAAATCTGCACAACCACGAATGCTTTCTGGCTTAGAAAATAAAATCCAAGCAAGGTTTATGTGTTAGTGCATAAATGTATAATCTCCTCACACTGCAGGAAGTAACCTCTTTCTTGAGGGAAGTCTCTTAAAGATAAATATAAAAACGAAACAAAATTTTTAAATAGTTTGACGGTCCTCTTGTGTAGCAAAAGGAGTCTTCCTGGGATAGGCAGTCTAGGTTTTCCTAAAAGAGTTCCTAGATCCAACATGAGAAGCACCATCTGCTCTGTTTCTAAAAAGTCTTCATGTTTATCACCTTGTCCCCAATCTCATTTGAATGTCAAGAGACTCCAAGGCCCTGACTCACTTTGGTAGAATAGGTATTGGAGGTGTTTCAAGGAAAGGTTCAGTGTGTTGGTTGCATGGTGGTTGTGGCAGTTTGTTTGTTTTGTGGTGTTAAGTCATCGGAAATAACCAGAAATTCTGTTTGGGAGACCATTCTCCAAAAGTGCCCCAAGGAGAACTGGCAACATCCTCCTACAAGTTCTTGTTAAAATTACATCTCTGGGTCCCATCTTATTCCTAGACTTACTGAACCTGAATCTCTGGGATAGGACCTGGAATGCACCCTTTTCCCAAGGGCCTCCATAGCCCTATGGCCTCTTGGAGACTGATTTTCAAGAATCACATGATATTTATGATATTTTCTGAAAAAGCTTTGTTCTTACTTGTTCTCCCTACCCTTGGCATAAAATTTTGTCTTTATTCTTCACCTTTCCCCAACCTCTACCCCAAGTGAGGTATTTGGAAAGGCTCCTCCACTGAAACTGTTTTTGTCGGGCCACTAATGGCCACTGTATTGGCCAATTTGGTGGCCAATTTGGGGGCCTGTCTTACTTGACCACTGATTGTATTTAACACTACTTTCTTCTTAGAACACCTTCTCCTGTTCCTCCCTCACTGGCCTCTCCTTCATTTACTTTTTTTTTCTCCTCTCTACCTCCAAGTACTAGGTCCTTTTTTCTTTACTGTGGTTCCTTCCTCAGGTAATCTCATTCGATGTCATGGCTCCATGTTTATATCCATACACACTGGAATCCAAAATTCTTGAGCACTAACGACCTGGTTGACATCTACTCTTTCATATGTAATGACATCACAAACTTCACTGCCAAAGGAGAACAATTTATTCAACACCCCTTGCACAAATTTACCCCAAAATAGCACATTATCCAACTGCTCAGGCCCCAAATCAAATATTATCTTCGATTTTTATTTTATTTCATATCCCACATTGAATCCATCATGAAGTTCTGTTACCTCCATCTTCGAAACAGATCCTGAATCCAACAACTTAGCATGATTCTCCTGGTGACCTCCCTAGTCAAAGTGATGATGATCTCCTTCCAGTGGCCTCAGCTGCTCCTGCCCCTGCCCCCTATTCCTTCAGTCAACAGCAGCCAGAAGGATCCTTTCAAGACTTAAGTGATACCACTTGACTCCTCAAATCAAATCCCACTGCAATTGTTCCCTATGTCACTGAGAACAAAATGCAAAGTCCCTACAAGAGCTTATGCAGCTGTGATGATCACCCTCCTCCCCTCACCCCATCTCTGCACTCCGGCCACACTGGCCTCTGTGCTGTTCCTGCAGCATGCCAGCACATATTCCTGCCCCTAGAGTCCTTTACGCTGGTTTTGTCTGCCTAGAATGAGCCTCCCAAAGTAGCCACCTCGGTTAGTTCCATCACTTCCTTTAGGTGTTTGCTCAAATGTCTTCAGTGTGGTCTTCCTCCACCAGTCTATGTTAACGCCACCCCTCTACTTCAGCCCTTCCTTTTCTCTTCTCTATTTTGTTTTTCCACTTACCTCCACTTATTTTGTCTGTCTCCCTCACAAAAATGTTACCTTCATGCAGGCAGAGACTTGTCTGCACTGTACATGGCTGTATTGCCCAGACCTTGAAGAGTGCCTGAACATAATTAACCCTTGAAAATATTTGTAGAATAATTGCATCTGGCATTATTTACACTGGCCTTATTAATCTCTTTAGGAGGACAGTGGGTGGTAATCGGGGTAATCAGTAAACTAATCCTGGTTACCATAAGCCAGTGATTTGCAGAGTGGTCTTCAGACCAGCAGCATTAGCAACACCTGGGAGCTTCTCAGAGATGCAAAATATCAGGCTCCATTGCATGCCCACTGAATCAAACTCTGGGGTCAGGACCCAGTAATCTGTGTTTTAACTAGCCCACCAGGTGACTCAGATGAACAGATGGGAGCCATAAGTAGCAGCAAACAAATGTGTTTTCCCTACTTGATGCTGTAACCCAATTCCAGTTTCTAGAAACCCTGGTTTCTAGAAATGCCTTGCCATCTGTTATTTGCAGGTCTTGTGCTAGGTGCTGAGACTGCAAAGAATTTATAACTTGGCCTGTTCAGAAAAAGCAAGGAGCCTGGCTTCACTGGACTCCCAGGATAGCTTTGGGGAGTAATGGGAGAGAAAATTAGAACATACCTGGCCAGATTTTGAATGATATTGATAATCTAGGCTCAGGCGGTCCTGATATACTGTAGTGAATGAAATGGCAGTCCGTGATCCAGTATTTCGGTAGAAGGAAATGTGTGAAAGTACAGTGTACTGATGCAATGGATCACTGGTCAATTCCTGCTGTGTGTGGATGTAATGCTGGGATTTAAATTAGTCTTTGAACTTTCCATGGCCAAATTCTTTCATGTAGAGTAGCTGGGGACCTAAGACTTTTCACTCATATAAGGCTCTACCAGTGTTTCTCCATCAAATGAAAAATAGAGGTTGAAATGAGGGCTCTGCTAACTATGTCATTTGTATTTTTATGGTGACTTTTTTAAAACATACACAATTACTGCCATGCTAACAAATGATATGTTACTGACTTGCAGAACTTGAGGACAGTTGAATTAGTTTTTATTTCTACCTCAGAAAAAAAAAATAAGTGAACTTATTTTTTCCACCTAAATGAATTCCTTCATTTGACCAATGTATGTTTATCTCCCAAGCTGCTATAAAAACAATATTTAAGAAAATAATACAGGCTGCTGAGAAATACAATAGTTACTATTTTGCTGAAAATTAAGTATAACTCTTTTTACCTAAGAAAGAATATCTAAGTATTAGTAATAGCATCTTTGTCAAATATAACTAAAAATTGTTTAACTTTTGTGTAGATTTATTTCATTATTATTAATAGAATAGAATACTGAATGGGAGAATACAACTTAACTTCTGCCCTTACCCTCATTGCACTAGGGCAGGGAAATCAAAGTGGAACCAAAGCCAAACTTACACAGATGCCTAATTGGTAGAATTTGAAAATTCATTTCTTGATTTTTGTTTTATGGCTTTGCATCTAGCCAGATTCCCCCCAACACACACTACAAATTGGTGGAGAGGGCTGCGGTGGAGGGGGTCATTCTGTAGCTAGTTTCCATCTAACCAACATAAAATCCACTCTGAGGGCAGTTAGCTGTGGGAAGGGCATTCTTTAGGGCAGTGAAAAAATGTGCTGAACTGAGCAAAAACAGACTTTTAAAGTCTGTTATTGTCTGACCCTAAGCAAATTACTTAACCATAATCTGAGCATTAGTTTTCTAAATTGAAATGGTGACCATGACTCAAAGATGTTGTGAGGCTTAAATGTGAATGGATGTCAAAGTGCTTTGGAAAACTATAACATCTACAAACAACATCAATCAATAAAGTAATATAGAGATGACTGCTGCTTTGTATTTTGCAGTTTGCCATGTTAACTTTGAAAAGAATTGACCAATATTTATATTACTTGTAGCATAGGCTAGGTGTACAGTAACAAATAAAGCCCAAAATACAGTGTTTTAATTAAGATAGGAATTTATTTCTATCTTATTTAGGCCAAAGGGAGGTAGAAAGACTAGGGTCAGTGGATAGGTGCTCTAAGAACTATCACTTCAACTATCCTTAGCATGTAGGACTGTCTCTGAGCCCAAGGCTTCACCGTTTCTGGCCAGGGGAAGAGTGCACAATAGGCAGTGTCTTGTCTTTAGGCTGGGGATTTCCTGGATATTGCACAAACCATTTCTGCTTACCTCTCTTTGGCTTGAACTCAGGCACGTGTTCACCCCAAGAAGCACAGGAGACTGGGAAACATAATTTCTAGCTTGGGAGCAGTGTGTCCAGCTACAACTGGAGAGAGATGGGGGATTTTTTTTAAAAGGGGAAAAATATCTAATAGGGAACAGTTAAGCAGTATCCAACAAACTGAAGTATGTTTTACTCTGAAGATCTGCTAAGCTGTACTCATAGTCTGATCGGCATTAGTCTACTGCCTTGGTACCAAATAACAGGTCACGAGGCTTTTCAATGGTCTCATGTGCTATCTATCTAAATTCTGTCACTGTTAATACATACTGATGAAATTTACATATATGACAGAGGTTATAAAGACATGTTTTCACTCTGTGCAGTTTGCTAGTCATCATGCTTTCTTATCATCAGTTATCTCTCCATTTGAAAGCAAATTTTGGTTGTGAATTTTACTGTGTTGAAATCTTTGACAGCTCATGTGATTTACATGCCATAGATGAGCAATGTACCTAAATTTTCCTCAGAGTTGCAAGATTAGAAAAACGCACTGATTTTGTGAAATTATCAATAGTTTGGAATGTCATTTCTGGCTAGTACCAATAGAATAAAATCATGAGTATAAAGTAATTTAGAAAACTGCTAGGATTAAATATAGATATTCGGTCTCTGCTTCCCAGTCTGTGGCACAGAACTCCTAAAACCCTTGTAGATAGGGTACTAGGATAACCTTTTGTTCTAATATTTGGTCTTTGACTCCTGGTTTCTGACACAGAGATCCTAAAACCTTTCTTATTTTCTGAGTGATAACATCTGGCACAGAGCTCTTAAATCCCTTAGAATTTTCTGGGTGATAGGATCATCTTTTGTTCTATTTAGAAGACTGTGGGCTCCTGGATAGCCTCAGGATGGGCGCTGGTTGCCAGGGGAACCAAACATGTGATTAAAGGGTTGGAACTTTCAGCCCTACCTACCAAGCTCTGGTTGAGTTGACCACCAGTGGCCAATGATGTAATCAGTCATTCCTACCTAATACATCCTCCATAAAACCCAGGAGGACTGGGCTCAAGGGGCTTCCAGATAGCTGAACTCATGGAAGTTCCTGGAGGGCAGTGTGCCAGGAGAGAGCATAGAAGTTCTGAACCCCTTCTCCCATACCTCGTCCTATGCAGCTCTTCCATCTAGCTGTTTATCTGTATCATTTGTAATATCCTTAAAATAAATGGGTAAACCTAAGTAAAATGCTTCCTTGAGTTCTGTGAACTGCTGTAGCAAATTAATCAAGCTTGAGGATGTTGTGGTGGGAACCCTGATTTATAGCTGGCTGATCAGAATTATAGGTGGCAGCCCACTGTGGTACTTGTGATTGGTGTCTGAAGCCGGGGGCAGTCTTATGGGACTGAGCTCTCACCCTGAGGGATCTGATGCTATCTCCAGGTAGATCGTGTCAGAATTGAGTTAAATTATAAGACACCTAGCTGGTGTCTGCTGGAGAATTGTTTGGTTGACGTATAGGGAAAAATTCCCATTCATCTGCTGTCAGAAGCATCACATTGAGTGGTGTATGAGAGGAGAGGGAAAACAAAACAAAAACACTGTTGTCTGCCATCTTGTCATGACTACCTAATGTCTCTATGATCATCAAAACCTTTACAAGTAAAAGTTTTGGAAGACCAAGACCACTTATAGCCTAATCTCAGATTCTCTCATGAGCCTGGTTACATCCAGACAATTAATTCACTCTTTCACTTACTTAACACACCTTTGAGTGCTTGAGATGTTCCAAGGGCTGTGGTAGGTGTTGGAGGACACAGAAATGAAGGATGGCATACTCGAAAGAGTATGTGGCACATCCAAAGGGACCTGTTTGGGAAATAGCCAGACTCACAGGATTGGACCTGCAGAGCGTGATTGAGCAGCACAGGCTATGCTGGACCTCAGAGTGATGGAATACGGGGAGACACTTTCAGAGAATACCAGGGAGGGAGAGTATGATTTTAAAATGTGAAGTGCTGTAGGCACTGGTCATAAGATAAGGACCAAGCAAAATCCTGGGATTCCACCTTGCGGAGGCCATCATTTGCTCTAATGGGAAAGCTCCTCTAGAAAGTCTGCCTTAGAAGCCAGGTTGCAGCTGCATGAGGAGGCAATGGGAAAGAGGAATTCAAGATGGCTGATGCTAAGATGGCGGTGGGAGGATGGATCTGTTCAAGCTGGGACTCCTAAATTGATTTGCTTGTGGTGTTTAACATTTAAAAAAGTCTCCTCGGAAGAATTTATATTGGTACAGATGCCAGTTAATTATGAGACACCTTTCTATTTATTACCTTGTCTGTATAGTTCCCAAAGTGGGTATTTTCTTTGAGTTTTTTACATTCACCATGCAGGTATACCTTTTTATTAAGAGAAAAACTGATGCTCTCCCCCGCTTAAAAATTACTTTGTTGTGGTAGTTAGTCATTTCCTAATTGCAGATAGTTGTGTTGATTTGAACAGCTGGCCGCCTTGCTGGTGCTGCTTTGCCCAAAGGTGAATTGGGGATTCTATGTTACTAGTCACAAAATTGCTGGCAGGATTTCACAAGCTCTGCCATAAGTTATGCTGATTATAATACGAAGATTATTTGGAGGGATTTTTGGATCTCTGCAAGCTTTGATATACGATTTTATTTTAAACTCCACTTAATATGAATGATACTTAAGATCCTCACATCATTAGAATTCATTTATAATGGGCCTCTCTCAGAACTGACCTATTTCAGACAATAGGAGATTCACATTAAATGGGCTTATGCTACAAAGACATGCAATGTTCAGTGTATCCATAAACCTCTAATCACTTTAAATGTTTCATACTAATTGCCCTGAAACATGTGCATTAAAAGAAGTGAAAGGCAAACTTCCTGAAATATATCTCTAAAACGATTCTAATTTGCATAAGTTTTAGCCAGGGAACAGATGTCTTTTTAATGCTGTACCTTTGTAAAATTTTTAAAACATAAAATATGACTTGGTGTAACTTGGTGCCCCCCGCCTTCAGCCCCCTTAATCCTAACTTTGGTGAAATGCTTTTATCAGAACACTAACGAGGGCAAGTGGAAAGGGGGGTTCATTGTTTCAAACATGAGCCTAGCTTTAAAATAATATAAAGGAAATGGTTTCCTTGTGGTATTTCAGATCAAGCTGTCTAAAATTTATAATCAAATCTTCATGGACATTATTTTCTGGGACTGTGTTTTTCTATATAATATCCATTACTTTAAATTTTTATAATGAGCATATAGTTTTGTAAAACTATAGACAAAGAAAAAATATACTGAAGAAAATTAAATTAGCCCATAATATTACCATTTACTGCAGGATATTACTTTTAATCTTTCATATATATTTTCTAAATTGTGATAAGAGGGATTATGCAGTTTTTTATCCTTCTTTCACTTAGCATTACACTGTTTTCTACTTTATTATATATTCTTTACAAAGTTTAAGAATTGTATTTCTTCAGATGAAAAAAGCATGCTTTATTTTAATTATTTCTATAGTTTTGGAAAATAAGACATACCCAGTCTTTTCATATTGTCACAAATAATATTTCAATGAATATCATTTGCTTTCATCTGATTATTTCCTCAGGCTGATTTCTAGACAGGGAATTTCTAGATCAAAAGGGCACGGATGTCTTAAAATCACAACATGGATCACCAAATTGCTTTCCCCAATTGTACATACACAGGCAAAACACACCCTTATACTTAAGCATTTTTTATTATCAAGTCAAAAATAGAACAATAATTTCTTCCCCATATTCAAAGTGATTTATGCACCCTTCTATGAACAGTTCCCTCTTTCTTTCCCTCTTGTCCTCCTTCTGCCCATCACAAAAATAGATAATGTATATTCTACTTTTTCTTTCTGGGATTTTATGTTTGTTTTATAACTACTTTTTAAAACATCTTTTTGGGGGGGATGAACCTCCTTTGAAGCCTCTTTTTATATTGTGAATTCCATATTTTTTATTCTTTGCTCAGGTATTACATATGTGCATAGGTAATGCATAGTATATGTACATATACTTACCTGCACACAGACACCTTTTGGTTATACACATATGCATAAAAACATAAGTTTTTAATTAAAAGATGTAGGTCCTGTATTTTATGAATTCATGAATGCCTGAGAATGTCTTTCTGTTGCTTTGTTATATAGGAGCTACTTAATTGGGAATAATATTTATGGTTTGTCTATAAACTAATTTCAATGGGCATTTGGGGTGGCTGGAAGCTATGGAGCTATGTGGTTTTGCTCCTTGTTGAGCTACAAGCATTCAAACAAGTCCCCCTTTTTTTTCTTCACTATTTTTTCTCAACTCTTGTGCCAATAGATGTGTGGATTGTTTTCCGTTAACTCTACCTGGAAAGTGATGAGTCCTTTTGATGTACATAATCACGTCCTTATTTTTTCCCCTGTGCTGAAATATTTCTTTATCCCTTTGTTGTTTGCATTTCAAATCTTATCAAGTACTCAAATTCTATCATTGTTTGACAAACTGATATTTTCTGGCCTTTTTATCAATCACGTCTGCATTCATTTTCATCCTTATCCTTTATTTCTTAATTTAGTTACAGATTAAGTTTATCCTCCTTGGGACTGTATGTAAGTTTTCATTGTCAATTCTACTGTTTACTGTATCTAAGGTGGGTTTTGTAATTCTAACAGAAACCAGTAGAATAGGATGTTCATCAAGTTAGTAACAATAGTTTAATAGTATATTTGTGCTGAATGAGGTAGGAAGTTGCATGCTGAACAAAGCAAGGCTTGGGAAATTGATATTTTTCATAGATATGTGTTAGGAATAGTGAACACTGACATCAAGGGATATGTGGATATGGGTGTTTATTTTTTCTCCCTAGATGACAGCATGCTTACTCTTCACTAACTGAGTGATACGTATACTAATTGACTTACACTGTAGAAATAGGAGAAGAGGAGTATGTAAGTACCTGGCCTGGGTTGGGGAATTTGATTGTTTCCCAAATGAGATATTGAGAAATAGACTTTCATCTGTATGAACGATTCAGTACCAATACACCAAAACCTGTTGCCTGCTTTCTCTGAAGCACCATTTCATGGTAGGGAGAGTCACCTCATAATAAGAATCACAGGACAGCAATAAATAGATTTCCATTCTGCCTGTAAGGTGTATGTTGCCCTGAAATTCTTAGCTCACTCAGCCCTGTCTTTATTTTATGTCATTTTATTATCTTGGCTGCTCACCCTATTATCTTTTAAAATCTAATTCTGCTGTCTTTTCATCTCAACATTAAAAAAAAATCTTTCTTAACATGCGTCAGAGAGACCACATCTTTCTGGATACTAGTCAGCATGTCGGAGGCTCTTTCTAAAATGCTTACATCTTTCTTATGTAAATAATTTTCAGAGTCACACCCTCTTTTATGATTAAGGATCATGTTCTCTCTCTTGTCCTACAGTACTTGTTCATGGGTTCCATGTTGCATTTTTTCAGTTTACTCTGAAAAAATCTATCTGGACCTTTTCTTTCGCCTTTGCAGGCATGCTGGGATACTGAAGTCTCTGTACAATAACCTCCTGTATGTACTTGCTCCCAAAGCTGTTGCAGCCACTGTGCCAATAGCATTTTACTTATGGTGACCATAGTTTCCTCTTAACCACTGCCAGCCCCAGTGCTACCACCCTCCATTGTTTTCTTGGAGTTAATCTCCAAAGGGATCCACAAAATTCCCCCTAGGAGTAATCCTATTTTATAATCCTATGATAGTGTTTTCACATTAGGTAACTAACTTTTCCAGTTCAGGGTCCAGAAATGATACAGGTATGAAGGTACTTCCTATTTCAGGTTGAGCAAAAACAATTTCGCTTAACAACAAATGTATGTAAGATTCATGTCTCTTTTCCCAATCCATTTGTGTTAGCCTTATATTGAGGCAATACCTTAATAAATACGTAAAATATATTGAATGTTGGAAGTAAGAGTGCCATAGAGAAAAAATAAAGATGAAAAGAGGGATGAAGAATCAATAATCTTAGTTTCCCATTTTTAAGTGGTTTAAGATTTGTCATCATAGTTATTTATATGGAAAACAGGATAAAGCTAGTTTAAATGGAAGCAGCTAGTATTTTTATTTGAAATAGCTTTGAAATCACAAGCCAGTGACAACTACATTCAGATTAGAGATCAGTATTATCAATCTCTGCCTAACTGCCTATTCTAATATTTAGTGTGTATAACCTAAGAACTGTACACTTAAAAATCTTGAAGTTTGGCAAGAGAAGAGAAAACGAATAATACCTTCACCTTGTAAAGTGATCTTCCTTTTGAAAAGAGGTACATAATACTCTGAAAAAGGCCACGCTTCCTATTTGGCAGTCATGATGGTATGTATGTACTTAAACTTCTTGTTTAACACTTACAATGCCTCCATAAATGAAGCATTATTTATCCCTCTGAAGAAGATGAAGAAACTAAGGCTTAGAGAGATTTAATAATGTGACCAGGGGAACATAGCTAGTAAGTATGAAAACCAGGATTTGAACCTAAGTCTCTTTGATACTAAAGTCTCATTTGTCATCACTACACCTTTCAGCTTCAACCTCTGACTTGAGATAATCAGAATGAACAAAATGACAAGTCCAAGCTGCTTTCTAAGGCTTGCACATGATTTGGTCCTGCCTAACTCTCCAACTTCATTTTAGACTCAGTATCCCTGAGTCCCTGTTCCCAGCACCCACTGGCTTCCTTCTGTTCCTCCAACAGCACATTTCAGGACCTTTGCATATGGTGTTTTCTCTGCCTGTAGTGTCTGGCTCCCTTTTCTCTATATGGTTTCCTTCTCTTCCAAGTCTTAGCTCAAATATCACTTGCTTAGAGTTTTCTTCTGGAGTCTTCACGTGACAAAGCTGCTCCTCCCAAAGTCTTTCCTATCACCTGTTTACTTCATAGCACGTAACCAACATGAAACGAATCCGTTCACTTATTTAGTATATCCTCTTTGACAGACTGTAAGCTCCTTGAGGGCAGTGGCTTTCCCCCTCTTGGTGATTACTGTATCTGCAGCACTTAGAACAGCTCTTGGCATCTAACAGATGTTTAAAAATAGTTGTTAAATGAAGAAAAAATGAATAACTTTAAGATCTGTACATTTATTTCTACTTGGGTACAACGTATTTAGTTTTTCTTGGCTGAACATATTTGAGAATTCATGTATTTGATAGTGTCAAGTGTTCTAAATCATGGTTTAGCCTTGATCAGGACAGTTAAAAACGTAACCATGTATGTTGCAACTTCCTGCAGTAGCAGAGCTTTCTGCTTTGTTTTTAACATTCCCAGTGGTCTTCTTTAAATAACTATTGAGTAGTCACCTGAAAATAAATGTTTATTCAATAAGCATAAAACTTCTTAGCTAATTATCTATAACAGAATTACAGTATCTTAGAATCATAACAGTTTTTAGCTAGACAAGGACTCAGTATGCCCTCTAGTCTAACAAACATTTTGGGAAGGTAAAAAAGGCTTTTCAAGGCCGCATGGGTAGATCCAGGATCAAAAGAAATCAGGACTGGTCCCTTTCCATTATATGGGATCAACTCCTGTCTTTCTCCCAGCCCCTCACCTTATCATAGTGAATATTTCTATAAGAGCAGTATATTATGTATAGTATTTCATAAGAAGCCTATATTTCTGAAAGAAAAATGTCACTGTTAATCAAAGTTCCCAGTTTATTTCAAATCTATAGAAATGGAACTCTAGCTTTCTTGGGTGCCTTAACATTGAAATCGTTGCATACTGTTCCATCGATGGCTGCTATAATGTAGAAGCAGAGGCCTGCAGGGTAGACCTCTAAACAGAAAGGGAATAAAATACCAGATTCAGAGGAAAACAATACAAAAGAATTTGTATAGGTTGTATTTGCTCCAGGTTAGCAAAGGAAACACCATTGCATATGAGCCTCATATGCAGAAATCACAAATTAAAACCATTGTAATAACCTATGGATTTTTCTGCTTACTTCTCATGTAACACGTGAATTCTTTAATTTTTTTTCAGATACGTTTCAGGAAAATAGTTTGATTTAGAGAAATAAATTTGCATATACATTTCTATAGAGCAGAATACACCATACCTTTCAGGTCTTTTTAGAAGCCAAAGATTTATGTTTAAGAATAAAAAAAAAGCAAATACACTGTTTTGTGTGTATATATGGAGTTGAAGAAAAATGGACATGTCCATTAGTGTATACAAGTGCCCAATGAATATGGGTATATATTATATTTATATAAAACATTCTATATAGTTTGAAAACATTACTTTTGCTGGAACATGACTGTCATAAGACCAGTAAAATCAAGAACTGTTTTGTCTATTTTCTTTTTCTATAATTGGCAGAAATATTTATATACAGTAGAACACAGACTCCAGTTTAGATGACTATGAAATTTAGGCCTTTCTTCTGTGAATAAGAGGATTGTAATGCTGACTCAGTGTAATGACAGTTCTCTTCTGTGATTTGTTTACAAAACTATCATAGGACATGAAAAAATAGTATTTACATGTGATTGCAAGTCATAGAAGCAAGAGAATCCTAGAACCGGAAGGGAACTAGGGATAATGTTGTCAAAAATACTCCTTGTAGAGATAAGGTCAGGGTCTTAGGATGGTGGGGACTGTCGTAGTGAGTTTTCATCTGTCTTTGTCTGCTTGTGCAGGAATACATGGACTCCAATAAATACATTGAGCATCTGCTGACTCAGCTCGAGGAGCAACACAGGAGTCTCTGGAGGTGAGTTCAATTCATGTTCTTATTTGCTTGTTCAGGTAGCATCCTTTATAGCTTTGTTGATCTAAAATATTTCAGTTAGACTACAGAATATATACTAAGTCCTTGTCTGGCTAAAAACTGTTAGATTCTAAGAAACTATCATCTTGGAATGGCAAAATTGTAATGTGGAAACTAGAGCCCAAGTTATTTGTTCCTTGCTTGCTTCAAGATTTATTTAAGTTTTTCTCTAGTTAAAAAGTAGAACATTGCTGCTTCAAAGTCCTGCTTCTCTTCATATTAAAGGAGAATATTTTAATAATGCTGTTGTACAGCTATCCAATATTTAGTTTTTATTCTACATGGAGGGTTCTGACACTAGGTAAGGAAAATATCTGAGAATATTTCTGCATGCATATTGGAAATGGTAGATTAATATCACAGAAGTCATATTCCCAAGTTATTCATTCCTTGGGGCCTCTTAGGAATTGAGAGTGGCAAAGATGGTTGTAATATTATTATTTAGCTTTTTATGGCACATGCCGTTATGTTTTTTGTAGGTGCTACTATAGAACTTAAATTTCTTTTTTGAAATTCCTGTAGCTCTTACTTTTTGAAATAAATATGCTGGTGCTTAATTACGTGATGCCTCATATTGTACCGAAATTGTTTTATTAAGTACATTTGTCTCACCCACCCTCAGTAAGCCCCTAAAGTCATTGATTGATTGATTGATTGAGACAGAGATTTGCTCTTGTTGCCCAGGCTGGAGTGCAATGGCAGGAACTTGGCTCACTGCAACCTCCACCTCCCTGGTTCAAGCAGTTCTCCTGCCTCAGCCTCCCGTGTAGCTGGGATTACAGGTGCCTTCTGCCACACTCGGCTAATTTTTTTTTGTATTTTTAGTAGAGACAGTGTTTCACCATGTTGGCCAGGCTGGTCTCAAACTCCTGACCTCAGGTGATCCACCCGCCTCGGACTCCCAAAGTGCTGAGATTACAGGTGTGAGCCACCGGGCCCGGCCCCTTTATTTCTTTTCATCTCCTTGCGGCACGGGGAGAGTGCTCTCTCTGTACACAGAGATGGCAGGTAAATACTTACTAACTCTCTTGTTTTCTTGCTAGACCTCATCCAAATCCATCACCATGGGGCTCCTCACCAGGCCGGGTTGCCTCTTCTTGTTGCGCCACTGTAAAAATTCTAATAACCTCAAAATTTATCTTCTTTGAGGCGTTCTAGGTCTTGGGTAAAGTGCTATATGTTTTAATTTGTTATATTCTTATATTTGTTTTTATACTGGAAGACAGACCTCTGATTACAGTAATAGAGAATATTCTATTTCTATACATAGAAAAACTGCTGGTAGGATACAACAAAAATTCAGTGAAGTCTGTTTGACCCTAATGGACACACCAGTTAATTTTTATTTATTTATTTATTTATTTATTTATTTTTATTTTTTTTAATTATACTTTAAGTTCTAGGGTACATGTGCACAACGTTTGTTACTACATATGTATACATGCATCATGTTGCACACCAGTTAATTTTATGTAATTGATGCAATATTTGCTAGATTTGTCTTTGAGAACTATAACCTGATTCTGATAGTTTTATTTTGTGAACCAATGTATTAATTAAATCAGCAATAACATGTATGGTTGTATCCTTTTAATTATATCTTCCATAGATCTCTTGGAAAGTATATTTTTAAAACTGTATAACCGGTATAATGTTTTATTTCAACTATTTATACGGAATATTTTATTTTTCCCATCTTCCAAAAGAAAAATTTACAAAAAATAATGAATGCCATCTGATGAAAGAAATTTAGAGTTTAATTTGGTTAGTAAGTGTATCTTACACGCATTATTATAGATGAATAATGGTTTCATGGGCTCTTTGAACCAAAACAACCTGCATGGAAAGGGCTATTTTTCTTACTTTCTTGAGGTAGCTAATAAAAACCTAGGTCTTCTCAGATATGATTAAATTAAAATTCCATTTCAGGCATGGAGTTAACATAAAGTGAGAGCTTAGAATTTTGTGTACAGTTACTTCTATTTTCCTTCAGAAATGGAATTATTACTGCTGAGGAAGCAAAGCCTTATATATAGTGTCAGAGGATCTAATAAAAATGCTCCATTTAAATAACAATAGTAGGTAATACTGACACTTGGATAGTCAGAATAATTCCATTGAGAAGATGGAAATGGGTGGTATTGAAAGAAAATGAACCCCAATAATAGCAGATTTATATACTATTTATTGAATCATGAAATTACTTTTGATTATATTTTTGCCAACAGATCCTGACTTCACTGACTTAAAGTGACAGACTTTATGATGGTTGTTACAATTTCATAACAACAACTGTAGCCAAATTGTTTTTAGAGAAGAATATGTGAGTGACAGTAAACAGTGTAGGAAATCCTTTCTGGTTATGATTAAATTTTTAAGTGCTTGTTCATAAGTTAGAATAGAATCTGTGATATACAGGGGATCATGGGAATAGCATGTCATGTTCACAAGCACAACCAGATTGCCTGAAGTTAAACAAATGCTCCCATAAATCAGTATAGGCTCCTTCTCTGATTTTATATGCCTTTGATTTGTGGTTGCTACCATTGTCATGGAGTGGGCTATTTGTCATTGCTGCTAATGTTAACTGGTGGCCTTCCATTTATACTGGAGCTAACTTAGAGTCAAGTTCTGAATATCTAGATCTTCCAATAATAATTGTGGTCAGGATTAATTTATGGCTACCACCTTTGAGGACTAATCAGAAGCATGGTTGAAATAAGGCATACTCTTGTTGCCACTTGGTGAATAAGACTTGGATAAATAATATAGGACTAGGTGCAAAGATTAAAAAGTTTCCTTTCCTCCATGGAGGGGGCTGCTAGTCTTTAACCAACTTTAGTTGGTTCTTATAGCATAACCATCTGCTGTGACACAAAAATATATTGCAATAACACTCTTGAGATAACTGGTTATTTTGGGGTCCTGTCTAATATTCTGTTGAAATAGACCTATAATCTATCTCTGGGTTTTCAAGTTGCAAAGGAATTTATGGAGTTCATAAATAGCTGTCTAGCAATGAGCAGTCCTTTAAAAGCTCAATTGTCCTTTTGATAGCAACAAATCCTTTCTAAAGAGGAAATCTGAGAATTCATCTAAAGAAGAGAATGGAGTCAGAATCTAGAACTTAGTCTAAGACTTGAGCATAAGTCGGGGTGAGTTTAATCTGCTGTGTATCTCCCTGCTTGATTTAAAAAACACACATACACATACACACACACACACACACACACTGCGACAACCTGTATACTAGTTCAGGTTGAAACACAACCATAATTTCCTGTACTTCTATTTGTTCTAATGTGAAAAGTTAATATTAGGAGAAAAAGAATTTTTTTATATCATTTGTTGCTATTTCTGATTTGGCTAAATATATTTGTGACAAGAAACATAAGAAAAAAGTGCTGAAAATCTCTTTCCTAACAAGTGATAAAAAGGCTTTATCCATTTGCGGCCTCATATTAAGAGTTTAGAATAAACAGGTGGAAAATACAAATTGAATTTATGAATGCTTATGGCATTGAAATTACTTTCAAGCCACAAATGTACAATTATATATAAAAAAGTGAGAGCAGCATAATACTACACAATAGGAAGAAAACTGGACTGGAGGTTTTGGGGACTTGGACTCTTGTCTGGCCTGCATAAACTGGCTGCTAGATAACATCTCTGAAATGGAGTTTTCTTATCTGTGAAAAGAAGGTATTAATATAGCTAGTATTTAAGATTACTCAGCACTGAGATTATGAAATGGTGTCTGGAATATTATATTGCATTTATAAAACACATGTTTTTAAATAACACTTAAATATTATGCAATGATACAGCTACATAATACAAATGTCATAGAAAGCTTCAAAGAACCTATGAGTAGAAATGACTAATGGAACAATCTAACAACTTGCCAGTAGCTCAACTAGATAATGTCCAAGTATTCACTTAAGATATTCTTTCTTTTTGTGTTAATGGGAGACTGGAGTTTTACTACTACCCAAATCAGCCTCCTCCAAGATTCAGAGGTCAGAGTTTTTAAAAGATAGTTTGGCGGTGGGGGTGGGGATGTTAGAGAATGGGGAGTGCTGATTGGTTGTGTCGGGATGAAATCATAGGGAGTCGAAGCTGTCTTCTTGCGCCGAGTCAGTTCCTGGGTGGGGGCTGCAAGATCTGATGAGCCAGTTCACCTTTCTGGATGGTGCCAGTTGATCCATGAGAATGCAGGGTCTGAAAAACACCTCAAATACCAATCTTGGGTTTTACCATAATGATGTTACCCACAGGAGCAGCTGGGGATGTGAGGAATCTTGCGGCCTCTGGCTGCATGACTCCTGAGCCATAATTTCTAATCTTGTTGGCTAATTTGTTAGTGTTATAAGGGCAGTTGGTTTGGTCCCCAGGCAAGGAGGGGCTTGTTTCAGGAAAGGACTGTTAGCATCTTTATTTCAAATTTTCTTAAGTCAAATTGGTGACAGTTTTATCAAAAGCCTTAAGGTAATGAAGAATGAGTAATAGGTCTCCATGATCAAAATCAAATGACAAAATCTGAATGCAGAGTGCCAGCTACCAACCACAGATTCCAGATCACCTAAGCCTCATTTGAACAAGCTATATCTGCACTAGGGTTTCTCAACCAAGGCACTGTCGACATTTGGGGCCAGACAATTCTTCACTATAGGGGAGGATGTTTAGGATGATCCCTGGCTTTTATACCACCTGCCAGTAGTATCCCTCAGTTGTGACAACAAAAATGTCTCTGGGCATATTTCAAGGATTCCCTAAGGGACAAAGTCATCCCCTCTCCCAGTTGAGCATCAGTGGTCTAAATAATCTATGCAAGCATTTTCCTGAGTATATTCCAAGAAACACCAATACTCTGCATCACTATGTCATAGATATTTTAAGAAAAATGAGGGTACTCCATGGTCAAATAAATTTTTAAAATTTTAGGTAAAACCAAGCCTTAAACATTTTGTTTTTAATTGTAGAACTTCTCAGAGCCATTAATCCTGCTAACATGTGCTGCGTATATGCAAATATTGGATATAAAATTTCATTTTTTACTTTAAAAATAAAACTCCAAATCCTATCTGTCTTAGAGCATCTACTCTAAGGTTCAAGGAACATATCGAGGGAAGTGGTGATCTATCTAACTGCTATCCAAATATAGAATACATATGACTTGTACCACCTGCTTCACTGGTACTGGGCTGGGTGACTTAAGGGCATCTAGCAGTGAGTTGTTGGTAAAAGGGGAAAAGAGTCTGGGTTGTTGGTAAAAGGAGAAAGTCAACCTGTAGGAACCTCAATCCCAAGTTCCTCGCTAATTTCCTGAGGGGAAGTCAAAGCCTCAGTACAAACTTCCAAGAATCTAAACTACTGATTACAAACCATTTGCCCAAGTAAAAGACTTAACTCTTGCTTCCCAAGGCGGGGGAACTGATGGTTTCCTACATCACCAGGGGGAGTAAAAGACTAAATTTTAAAGCATGTATAGTCCCTAGTCAGAAGAAGATCCTCTAAGGCTCATCCCTTCTAGCAAAAAAAAAGATAATTACTTTTATATATCCAAGATTTTTAAAATGGAATTTTACCTTTCCTTTCTGGCTTGCATGTGATTCTTATTCTAAGAACAGAAATAGGAAAACATTGGGTAAAAACTTTGCTTTCATTCTCCTTATGATTCAAATATGTCTTAACTAAGTAGAGTGAACATTGAAATAAAATGATCCATGCTCAAAATGCTCATTCATGTTCTCCATAATTTTGATATATCTATACATTTTTAGCTAGAGGTTAATGGCCCTGGTCCCTCTAACGTTCCCTCCAGCTCTAAATTGAGAGAGAGAAATTGCTTGCTGCAAGGCCACACGTCATTATTCTATCCTTGAGGAAGAAATATTCTTTGCTAAAATGTTATCTAGAAATTATCTTGTAGTTGTAAAATACAGGTAAGAAGAAAAAGCTGACATGCTCTCTGAGAAGAGTCAGGCCCAGAGCCTCTTGAAGATGTACC
Organism: Pan paniscus; assembly: GCF_029289425.2. Lineage (NCBI taxonomy): Eukaryota > Metazoa > Chordata > Mammalia > Primates > Hominidae > Pan > Pan paniscus. The sequence continues at coordinate 41,610,739 of NC_073262.2, forward strand.
TTCTGTGTATCCTGTATCTTAGAATCCTATCATCCAGGCATCTTAAGAATTAGCATGCCTCTATCCTCATGGGGTTAATTTATGTAGACTAAGGGGACGCCGAGTATTAAACAGGTTGCCTTCACTGTAATCATAGACCTCCACTGGGAGCTCTTAATTGGCAACAAGTAAAATTGCTCTGCATGAATTCTTAATGGTGGACACTGAATAAAATAAGAACTATGATTTGTTTTTTAAATCCCTCAAGAGGAAAAGAGGCTGTCTCTTGGGGAGAGAATGTGTAGCAAACAAAGAGAGAGCTCAGTGCTCTGTAATAGCAATAAAAGCTCTGAAAGCAAAACATCACGCTATGCCAACTCAATAACAGCACATGGTTTCCTGTTCTGCATCCCTGATTCACCCTGCTGAGGTCAAAGGAGACCAGGGCTAGCGTGCCTCACATTATCTTTCCCTGTTCTCAACCCTTGGGATGAATTTCTAAATCATAGCTGTATTCTCAGCCAAGTGCAGACCCCAGAGCCACCCTGGAAACCCATCAAATGTCACTCCCCAATTACCCACCAGGAGTTGTTTCAGAGATGCAGACAGTCCCAGACCCCTGCCAGGATAAGAGTCTGGCCTCTCAGCTATGCCCTCTGTCCAGCACAAGGGAGATGAAACCAGGGCTCTCGAAATTGGGTATTGCCACATGCTTCAATGGTTATGTTATTCCTGAACAGTCGTAGGGAGAGCTATGGGATAAGCTATCCACCAAAGGATACTTATTATAGACTGCTGGTCATACTTTAGAGAAGCAAGGGAGTGTTCAGGCTTCTTATAACCATGAAGCCCCTGATGATATAACATCACTGTCTTCCAAGAACCTTTCTTCCAGCAACAACAGGGTTTAGTAGAACTAAGTCCAGAAAGACATCTGGTTTGATTGAACCAGATCACCCAGAAGATCTCACCTTGCACCTTGGGATCGATCTTCATTATAGTTTACTTAGGTCACCTGTATGTGATATGCATGTGTCTAATTAGGGGGTGCCTAGAATTTGAATCCAGGTTTTCTGGGGCAAGGAGACACAAAAAGGGTCAGGGTAAAACTCTGCACTCACTTTCTATCTGTGATTTCCTGTTTCTTATCAAATCTGCCCACTGTTCTTTAATTCATCATAGAACATACATTTAGGTCCTAACCTTGGGAGTTTATCCCTTCCTCTTCACTCTAAACCTTGTTTGCAAGAAACATTTCACATTTATCAAGATTATTCCACTGGGGCATTGAGGGATGGAGGGGGTTCTATAAAACACATTTTAGGAGACTCTGTCCTGCAGAAGTCCGAAGAAGGCTTCCCAGAGGAGGTGGCATTTTGAACCAAGGCTTGATTAGGAGCAGAATTGGAGTGAGGGCTGATGAAGAGTCAGTAATGGAATACATTGAATTTGAATTGTCTTTAAGACTTTAAGCTCTAACAGTACAGAGGATGACGAGAAATTCAGGACTAGGATCTTTATAGTTAATAAATAAACCACTGTATAGATGGAGTCACTATTAACCAACAAAGATATAAAATTGATCCCTAATGTAACTGGGGAAATATTCGTACTTAAAAGATAGATTTACTGCCACCTCAAGAAGCTTGGATTTGAATAATACTGTACAAGTAGGCCCATACATGACTTAAAAACTCCACTTCTAGTTTAAACAGGTTTATATTCTTCAAGAAACACTCCAAAAGTACCAAAAAATATCCCAACATCAATACGATTTGGGGGTCACCCAGAGAAATTTACCACTATTTAATCTAAAGACATTTAGCTTAAAACACACTTTTGTTATTTTTAGATCCATGCTTATCTTAATATGACAGCCAGGAACCTATGTGATTTATTTATCTGAAATTAAAATAAAAGGCCTCAAGCAAAAGGCATTTTGTAGATTTATTTGGGGTAATAAAGATTACAAATATTCCCTACTAAGTTGAAAGAAGAAAAACTCCAGCAGACAACAGTGTAAATGGCCCCCTTGACATAAATGCATGTATTAAGGCTGAAGTGCACTCACAGTAAGAAGTGACAAAGTGCCTCTTTTTTTTTTTTTAAATCTAGAAGGAGAAATGAAATGGGTAATTTACCATGGCCTTCTATTTAATTTTAATTTTACTGGAAAAATTCACTAACTTGTTAGGGCATGAGCATACTTATGACTTATTTTTTAAAAAGGTACCATTAGGATATAACCCTGTATCTCTCTCCAAATGGGTAACTCTAGATTAAAAATAAGTCATTTGTTTGCTTACTACCTCTGTCCCCCAACCCCATCCCATTCTTCTTAATTTCTCCATATTCAGAGGCCTGAGAGGGAGTTCCATTACCCTACCTCCACTCTCCTTTCCAACCCTTGGGAGGGGTGTTTGGGCCTCTCCAAAAAGAAGAAATACAAAATGCATTTTTTCCTTCAAGGTTTTAACTATGGTACACTGTATAATTTTGTATTATAAATCAGACCTCATAAGTAATCCAAAGAGCTAAGGATGGCAAGGTTCCTTGAATCAAAGAATCAGGAATAGGTTAATGGAAATGAAAAGTCATTGGTAGAGCTGTGTTCTAAGCTATCTCAGGGCGGAGAACATGTGTGGGAACGCAAACGTCTTTTGGAGGGTGGGTGAATTTTGCCTTCTTTGGCTGGTTTCACAGCCCAGGGAAGCCTCTGGAGTTTGCCTCAGGGGTACCTGGCTTACTTGGTGTCCGGGCTTTGCCTTCTCTCGAACACTCAGTGATTAAATGTCATAGATGTATTTTCTGTGGCAATTATTCTAGACGTTCACCAGGTGTAAAAGCCTGAGAGAGAAAGTTAAAGGTACTGAAGCTCCCAGTGCGGTGCTACCACATGAATCACATTTTACCAATAGGGGAGATCTGTCACCTGGACCCTGGGTTGCTTTGGTTGCAGCCCTCTGCTCTCCTTTCCTCCCGCCCCATCTCCTGTTGACGAGGACAATGCTGCCTCTGCGATGCTTCAGCAAAATACCCCAAACATGTAACAGTGACTCTGTCCTTACCTCCAGGAGCCTCTAAACCAGTTCCCAGCATGTTGCTCTCAATCACACTGACTTGTTTGTCTAATTATCTCATGAGAGCATGTTTTGTATGTTTCACATCTTTGACCTGTAAGACCAAGTCTTCCCATTCCTCTATCTCTCATCATGCTTGGCATAAAACACGAAACTTCAAACATAAAGTTTCACCCATCTTGAAAGCATAGAGACAAAAATTGGGGATGTGTTTTGTGTAACTTTGTTCCTAAGTGACTTAGCACATTATGGATACTCCAAACACTTTTCTTGAGACTTTACAGGGACTGTTGATGATTCAAGAGGAGAAACTGTCCAAGCATGGTGGCTCACTCCTGTAATCACAGCACATGGGAGACAGAGGTGGGCAGTCTGCTTGAACCCAGGAGTTTAAGATCCTGTCTCTACAAAAAATTAGCTGGAAGTGGTGAGTGCTACTGGGTCTCAGCTACTCAGGAGGCTGAGGTGGGAGTATGGTTTGAGTCCAGGACTCTGAGGCTGCAGTGAGCTTTGTTCCTGCCACTGTACTCCAGCCTGGGTGACAGAGCAAGACCCTGTATCAAAAATAAACAACAACAACAACAACAAAAAAAAAAAAAAAGAAATTCTTGTGGCCTCATATGTTCATTAGGGATGAGACCACCTTTATCTGTAAGTCCATGCAAGAAAAAAAGTCAAGCAAGCATGGCAAAAAGTCATTTGTCTCAGTGGCTTAAAAATGTTAAAATGAGATACACAATTTCAAGATACTATTAGAAAGTTTAAAGATTGAAATGTTTAATCATAAAGTGTTTAACCAAAAAGCAAGAAGTTTTAGGGCTTGTCATTTCTGTGAGCATGTCACTGCATGTCATAGTAAAGGCTCTAACCAGTAGCAATAATAATCAAATGTATATTTGTATCTCATAATTTTATTCTGTTGATCTACCAATTATGATTTTGAGTTACAAACAACCTTATCAGTAGAAGCAATGAAAGGATATCTCATGATTTTGAAATAACACAATGAAGAGGCAATTTTAGATTTTTTAAAATTCATGATGAAAATCAAGGCCTAAAATATTGTGTGGTTTTTTTTTTTCCATTTGGATAAAGCAAATTAGAGAACAATTGTAGACATGTAGATCAAGCTACTTTTACAAACATAATCAGGGCTTAACCTACAAGGCTTGAAAGTGGTATTTACAGAGAAGGTATTGATAATTTTGGCAAGACCAACATACACTTGAATGCAGAATGGAGCTTATATGGTTTGGATTTGTGTCCCTGCCCAAATCTCATGTGGAATTATAATCCCCAGAATTGGAGGAGGGGCCCAGTGGGAGGTGACTGGATCATGAAGGTGAATTTCCCCCTTGCTGTTCTCATGATAGTGAGTGAGTTCTCATGAGATCTGGTGGTTGAAAAGTGTGTAGCACCTCCACCTTTGCTTGCTTCTTCCTCTGGCCATGTAAGATGTGCCTGCTTTGGCTTCCACCATGATTGCAAGTTTCCTGAGGCCTCCCCACCCATGCTTCCTATACAGCCTATGGAACTGTGAATCAATAAAATGTTTTTTTCTGTATAAATCACCCAGTCTCAAGTAGTTGTGCTGTGTTTGTTTGTTTGTTTGTTTTTATTTTTTTTGGAGACGGACTCTTGTTCTGTTGCCCAAGCTGGAGTGTAGTGGCACGATCTCGGCCCACTGCAACCTTCACCTCCTGGGTTCAAGCAATTTCCAGCTAATTTTTGTACTTTTAGTAGAGACAGGGTTCCACCATGTTGGCCATTCGGGTTTCAAACCCCTGACCTCAAGTGATCTGCCTGCCTCGGCCTCCCAAAGTGCTAGGATTACAGACATGAGCCACCTCGCCTGGCTTCAAGTAGTTTTTTTATGGCAATATGATAACAGACTAATATAGGAGCTTAGCACAAATAACAATGACCCGGGCTGCCAAACAGAGGGTGAATTTTCACAGGATTAGTAACAAGAAAGACAATGGAAAAAAAAGGCAAAAAGATGAAAAAGGGAAGAACCAACAGTAAAAATAAATTATGATTATTTTATTACCTAGCTCCTTTAAATAGCTTGACAGTAAGTGGCACATTTTTTCTCTTTATCCCTTAAAGTATTACTGATATACACTGTAATCCAGTTGGGGCTGGTATTTAATGGCACACCAGTACAATCAGAGGCTGTATTCTAACTGTTTGGTGATTTTGTCATACCATTGCTAAGTTTTAAAAATATCATCCCTGGTTCATCTTCTGCAATGTGGAGTTTAAGTCCTGACTCTGCTACTTACTCTGTGGTCTTGCAAAAGTCATTTAGGCTTTCTGGGCCTGAGTTTCCCATTGGTAATGAGAATGGTTTGGAAGAAATGACTTCGGCAGTTGTTTCTTAAGAGTTAAAAATCTATAATTTTTACCTGTCATCTAGGTAGGCCAGTTGAAGGGTTGAATGATGAAGATAGAAGAGAAGTGATAGATGCATAAAATGGTTGGAAGTGGCAGTTTCCCTCCTTGAAAGAAGGCAGATATTAATTCTTTTATGAACCTAGCTTTCTTTATGCACTAACTCTTGGACTGTCTCTTGGCACCAAACCTTCCCGAGGTAATGAAACAGCATGCTGGCGGACCCAGGGCACCAGAGCAAGGTCAGGGCTGTGACCACTTTCAAAAGATTTTCCAGGAAATTATTCTATTGAATAATGTTTAAGTTTCCACAGAAGCTATAAGCAGAGTGTGCTGCAAAAAAAAGTTAATTGTACAATATTAAAAACCAGAGCAGCAACTGTGAGGTTATGGTCCCTATTAAAGGAAATTGCATTGTCTGACGCTGTCTCTTCAATATTCTCTAGAAATTCAGACTCCCTGGCTAATTGAAAGCCAAATATGTATTTACCTGGATTTATTCAGTTATATTGGCAAATTGATTTTCTTGTTTCTCTGCTTTGGAGACAGAAATATGGATGGTATCAGTTGCAGAAGACCACTCTAAAATAGAAATTCTTTGACGTCACAACTGAGCAAAAGTTCTTAGAGTTGGATCAGATGTACACATTTAGGACCTTGGCTTTTGGGACCATTTGTCCCCAAGATGACATAATTCAAAATGTACCAAAAGTCACATCTATCAAAAAACATTTCTTCTGCTGGATGAACTGAAATTCCCGTGCTCAGAATAAAAAAAAAGAATTGGTTATCCAGGAAGTCAGCCCTGAAATTTGCCATTGCCACTTGAGAATTCTAGCATCACTCTCTTAGCTCCTCATAATATCTCATCAGGGATTAGTTTGCAAACTAATACCCATGGAAATCTGAGTCCTCGAAGTTTTTTCTGTAAAACCAAGCATGTTTAGAATGGGAGAAAGGAAGTTGTAATAGAAATGTTATGGTACAAATCCAAATATTTCTATTTGTAACCACACACATGTCCCTACTAACCTTGACCTCCTTTATTACTCATTATTTCTACACACGCACTCCTTTGTGGCCTTTCTCTCCATTCCAAATAGACAAGCCCTAACCATCCTTCAAGTTTCCTGCCTCCCTACCTCTTCACATGCATTCCTCAGCCCACCTGGGCCCAGTCTTCCGTGCTGAACTTGAGACTATTTCATATAAGTATACATAATGATGTATATCTTGTAAAAACTCTAAAATTATTTCATGTGCCTTAGTATTGACTCTACAAATATTGTAGGTACCTGGCCTTACACTTCTGTTACACATCAAATGATGACTAACACAGGGTTGAACATAACAGGTGTTTAGCTAACACACATTGATCGATTTTCTTGAGCAGAGAAATTAAAAGTTGTCAGCAATCAGACAAATGCATTGTCTGATGCTGTCTCTTCAATATCCTCTAGAAATTCAGACTTCCTGGCTAATTGAAAGCCAAATATGTATTTACCTGGATTTATTCAGTTATATTGGCCAATTGATTTTCTTGTTTCTCTGCTTTGGAAATAGAAATATGGATGGGGTCAGTTGCTAGTTAGGCCATATCAAGAGCACTTAATTTGGATGTCAGTTACAGACACTACAATCCAAAGATTATCCACAAAGCTGGTGACTAAAATGGTACAAGGTTCAGAATACTGAATTAATAATGATGTGAGGAATTGGAGATGTTTGCTTGACAAATAGAAGACTAAGAGATGGATAGATCTAATAATTGTTTGAAAATGGAATGAGTTGTCTTGTGGAGAAGAAATTTAGAACTAGAAAGGGCATTTCTCATACTTATTACCATCCCAAGGAAGGTATTCTTGAGATAGTGAGTTCTGTACCACTGCAAATGTCAAAGCAAAGTGGTCATCTTTCAGATATAGTATGGGATGGATTCTGCTACATTGGATAGGAAGAGATCAGACATCTCTTCTATTGAATGACTCAACATCTGCCTTTCACCTTTTGGCTCTAACGCTGTCATCAGTAGCTCCACTTATAACATCTCCCTGTTCTGTGTACCATTCCTGTTAAAGGATTTATCTAAAGACAGTTTTTCATGTTTTTTTCACAGTCTTTACTGCTTCAAAGGAAGGTTCCTTCATTGGTCCTTATACAACTTGTTTTTCAGTCTTCATTTAGTCATGGCCACCTGTTGGACATATTCTAGTTTGTGAGTTTTCCTCTTGACATGTGAGGCTCCAATATAAACATAATATATTTTTATTATGACCAGATTACAAGTCCAGTTTTAATTATCCTTTGAGAGAGGGTTGTTATTCTAACTAACTTCATGATTTTTCCCCTAGTGGTACTAATTGTTAATAACCTTTAGGCAAAATACCTAAAATTCCAGCATTGCATCATGCATATCCAATTACTCTCTTGTGAACTCAAAGAATATAAGTCATTATTTCAGGAAAGGGCAAAGAGTGTTTTAAATTTAGAAAATCCATTCCTTTCTTTTTTCTCCACTACTCCTATACTTCCTCCACCCACTTTTTAATTGCCTTGTTCTGTTTCAGATCTTCCTTTTTCCAATGCCAAGACTTTATTTGTGGTTAAGAAGTCACAGAAGAGGCCGGGCATGGTGTCTCACACCTGTAATCCCAGCACTTTGGGAGGCCAAGGCAGGTGGATCACGAGGTTAGGAGATCGAGACCATCCTGGTTAACAGTGAAACCCCGTCTCTACTAAAAAATACAAAAAAAATTAGCCGGGCATGGTAGTGGGCGCCTGTAATCCCAGCTACTGAGGAGACTGAGGCAGGAGAATGGTGTGAACCCAGAAGGTGGAGCTTGCAGTGAGCCGAGATCATGCCACTGCACTCCAGCCTGGGCGACAGAGCAAGACTCCGCCTCAAAAAAAAAAAAAAAAAAGAAGTCACAGAAGAATTAATAATAATTACAAATAAATTTGATAATTCCTGACCTTTTATTAGAAGATTACTTTAGCTTTTGAAAGGAAGGACGTGAGTTTCAGCTCATCAATTAAATGAACAATAATTAATTTAACATGTATAATTTCAATGTTAAGGAATATTGGGAAGGATGGTTCTAGAACAAAGAAACAAAGCTCATGAGAAAATATGTACCTGGAGCACAGCCACAGCCAAAGCGAATTTAACTTTTGGGTGTCCTGCTGTAGACTGAGTTGGGTGCCGTAGGTGTTTACCGTGGTACACATTAAGATTCTTCGAGTTGCTCTCGTATTGTGATGGTGATACGTGCATTATATAAAGGAAGATCATTGCTTTTTGAAGATATAGTGTGCTAAGGGTTTCAGATCATTTATTCCAGAAATCCAATTCCACTATCCCCTCTGTGTGCCCCTCCCTCACCCCACCCCATCACACAAATCCCTGAGAAGTTTATTTCTGGCCCATTTACTACATTAGCAAGAGAGTTTATTTTTCTAGCTCATTGCTAAACCATTATACTATAGAAATTCCATTGCCAAGCAGTTTTAAAGCAGAACTGTTATCTTCCTCATCATAATTTTAAAGTTAGCATTTGAAAATCACTTTCAACTTTGGATAACAAATGAAACATGATTATGTAAAGTTTACATTCATCTTTGTCACATTGGTGAAGATTTTGCAATAAATACAGTATAGATTATTTTTCCTGTCAAATGCTTGCTAGACATTGGAGTACATTAATTAGCTGGACCACTGTCAGATGTGCTCTGTGATATTTTCACAGAGAAAGCATGAGCTGAGATTGGGTGAAAGGCAAAAAGCAGATTCACTTGTCAGCAGGAAGCATTCTGAAGGGGGCCTGTTAGGATGGCTTGGGAAGATCATTTTGGAAACAAGATATGTATATATGATAGAGGGTTTCTGACACTCCTGGGCTGGTGAGATCTTATTCCAAAGGAACATGTAATTAGGCTCACATTCCATTGTGGGTTGGGAATGGGCATGCTCTTGATATATGAATAACGTAAGGACATGCTTATAATGCAGTGAGAAGAGATTTTTGAATTGCTGCATGAATGTTTGCCTGTGTTGATGGGCAATCCACAAAAAGTTCAGAGGTTCAGGATGTCTGGAAGGTTTCCTGCTTCACATCTGAGCAAACCAAAAAGAAATTGTGGATAAATCCTTATGAAAACTTTCTCATGGGCTTTCAAAGTCCTGAGTCTTCATGTAAAGTTAGAATGTGGAAATGTCCCTTATGCTCCTGTTTGGGAATAAAATGTTAGATATAGTTGTCTTGGTTAATATACAGATAGAGATTGGTTCCTTGAATGTCCATCTTCTATTCACAACCCAGGAACCTAGCAATTTCTCATGACTTCCAAAACACAGCCTTTGGAGAATTTCACAAACAGAAGTAAGAATTGCCACTGTGCATCATGGCCACGTGCCATCTGTCTTTGGCAGAGTTGGCAAAGCAAGGACTTCTTTGATATCAACTTCAAACATGCATAACATGACCCACACATACTATTTTTTTCTTATTAACTGTGTGATGGGCCAGTCCTTAATTTATATAAGCCATTTAAAATCTGTTTTTATTTCCAACTTCTTCTACCTCCTGTTGGGTAAAGAGTTCCATCAACTTAATCCCTACTCTATGGGGTAGGGCTTCCTTTTATTTGCCCTAAACACACACACAAGCTTGAATTGGTGACTCCTCAATTAGACATTTTAGGGGTTAGTAATTAATTCTATGTTTATTCTATTTATATTATATACAATCATATATATATGTATATATATATATATATGTACACACACACAATCTTATAGGCATAATTCACCTTGCTTCTGACAAATGATACTCACAGAACAACCACAAGAGTAACCCTGGACTCATTTTTGTTGTTTTCTTGATTATTTTATCTTTTAAAGTAACAAATACATTCAGTATTAGGATATGAGTTGTTCAAGTTCTTGAGTCTGCCACTCTACAATCATGAGGAAATCATTTGATCACTGGATTCTTTATCTATAAAGCAAAAATTTAACTTAAAATTCCTTTTCAGCGCCGGGCACGGTGGCTCACGCCTGTAATCGTAGCACTTTGGGAGGCCGAGGCAGGCGGATCACCTGAGGTCAGGAATTTGAGACCAGCCTGGCCAACATGGTGAAACCCTATCTCTACTAAAAATACAAAAATTAGCTGGGCATGGTGGCAGGTGCCTGTAATTCCAGCTACTCGGGAGGCTGAGGCAGGAGAATCGCTTGAACCTGGGAGGTGGAGGTTGCAGTGAGCCGAGATCCTGCCATTGCACTCCAGCCTTGGCAACAGAGCGAGACTCTGTCTCAAAAAAAAAAAAAAAAAAAAAAAAAAAAAAAATCCTTTTCAGCTTTATTATCTTTTGAATTTGTTTTGTGGCCATCTAGAAAAATGTGAACCGTAGAACTTACATTTAAAGATTACAGAAATAAAATTAACATCAAATAGCCATTTAAAAATTATAGTTAATGTTTTGGGTAAATAAAAGGGAGTCATAAATATAAAATTATAGAATGATTTTAGAATTATATCTATAGAATCTATAGAATGATAGAAATACATACAATTATAGAATGAGACAGTCTAGTGTGTGCTGCTGAATTACTGGGGGTGAACAAAGGACAAAAGGAACAAAGGAACAAAAGCTTCCTTTTAAAAAAAAACTATTTCTCCTCTACCTCCTTCAAATGGTCGATCTTACCCATTTTCCTGGCTTCTCATGATATTATGTTATCTTATTCATTGTATCCATTTTCATCCCTTCCTCTTCTTTAAAATCTCATTTAAAATGCCATCTCCACCAAAACGTATTCCCAAATTCCATATTAAAAATGAACCTCTGCTCCTTCTCTACTCCCATAATGTTCTGCTTATGTGTGTAGTATAAAACTTACTTCGTTCTGATTTATGTTAAGGTAGGGTAATACCCTATGTCTTTCTTGTTAAACAATAAGCCCCTGGAAGAGGGAAATCATGTCTGTTTATCTTGGCATCTCCTTGGTGTCTAACAGTCAAGGATTGTTTTAATACATATGGATGGTCATGGATTCAGAGCAATCTCATTGCTGCCAGTACTGAGGAAACAGGAATTCTGGTAGGAATGAACCATGTCATTAGTCTACCGCTTGCTATGTTTCTACATAATTGTTGGGTTGACTTTCGCTTTGCTCCCATTTCTCTTCTTTGTAGCCGTAGCTCTTTCTAGTGGGAGTCATTTACTTGAACTCCTGTTTAGCCTGGTGTAAGCCTTCTAAATCACAGATTAGAAGAGATTCATTCATATACCGTATTACCCAAATATGCATGCTATATGATAGCCCTATTCAGCATCTTCCACTGATTGCATCCATGTTATATATTATATGACCACACCCTAAGTTCATCCTCTGGCCTTCATATTACAAAAGTCCTGTTTTCAGTTTAGGTGTTTTTATCCCCCTTATCTTCCAATTCCCATTAAAAATAAATCATTGCTCTGCTAATGGCTTGTTTCATACCTTCTGGATCAATGTTACTTATAAGGAAATCCTAGCATCTTTGATCTCTTTCATTTGGTCATGGGCCTTTTCTCAAGAATATCTGTTGTTGGCATCCCTACTGGGTCCAGGTCAGCATTCCTAAGACTGCCCACTTTTGTTTTTGCCCTCATCTCTGCTTTTGGCACTGAAGACCAGGGTGGCAGATACAAAAGTTAAAAAGAAATAATAATGCTTTATCATTATATGACAGTATTGTTCTAAACACTTCACAAGTATTAAGTCATTTAATCATCACAGTTTTATGAGGTTTAGTCTTCCCATTTTGCAGATGAGGGAAATGAAGCACAAACGTTAATTAACTAGTTTGTCTGGAGGGCTGGGTCTTTAATCATTACCCTAAACATTTAATGAGTTGTCACTAAATGTATCCAGCCCTCTTCCTTATAGGCACATGATAGAATTGCAACTCCTGCTCCTCTGAGGATGGATGGGGTCATGTGACACGTTCTGGCCAATGAATTGTTAGCAAAAGGGACACTCCAAATTGAAGCATTTAACTGTGAGTCTGCAACTGCCCAACATGCTTTTTCTTCTTGCATGGCAACCAGCAGCTCTCAAGATGGTGGTTTCTCTAAAGCTGGGGTCATAAAATGATTACCATGAGCAGAGTCCCCGCCAAAAGGTAGCATGAAGAAGAAATAGGCATTTGTTTCAAGCCACTGAGATCTAGGGGTTGCTTGACACCATGGTACAACCCAGCCTATCCTTCCAAAATATTCTGCCTACACAGGCCAAAAATAGTAGAAAGGCAGAACACATTCTTTAAGTTCCTAGAATATAGTTCTTAACTTTTAAGAACTTGTGATGGTGCTAACATTTTTCAATTCCGTAGGTATCAATTTCAGCTTTCGTTATTTCCTTTATGTTAATTTCCAATATCTCTCCAGAATACCTCTCAAAACTCTATTCCTTTCATAGGAAATTCTGAGGCCCAGGCTTCTTGATATTTTTAACGGTTTAATTACCAAATAGTGACTCTGTAATTTTAAGATTTTATAAGATATTTTAGAAATTTGGCAACTGTTGTAGTCCTAGTTCATAAAAATAAATAGATTGAAAAAACCCAAGTTTACATTTTGAAAAAAATATAATTTTGAATACACAAAGCGCAATTTGAAATGACATAAGCAACTATAATTGCCTTTATAGAGAAAGTTATAGTAGATATCCATTCATTAGGAACACTGTATTTTAATTATCTAGAAATAATCTTGCTGTAGTTATTGCTGGCTATAAAAAGTTAATTTCAAAAGTTAATTAGCTAAAATCACTTCTTACTGTTTAAAACGGAATGTCACTGACATTCAGCAGCAATGTATGTGCTGTAGAACAAGTTGTATCAGAAACTTGAAGACTCCTTAGAATTTACAACGTGCATTTAATTGCTCTAGTTGTGTCAGTATAACTCAAAATTATAATCATTAATAGTTTTTTGAAAGTATGCATTCATGTTTATGATATCTTGTAAGAGGGCAATATTTTCTGTAGCAGGGTCAGCACACTTTTTCTGTTAAGGACCACATAGTAAATATTTTTGGTTTTCTGAGTGGTACCCATATCGTCACTGTCACAAATTGCTCAATTTTGTAATCTTAGCTCAAGAACACCCACAAAGGATACGTAAGTGAACAGGTGTAACTATTCCAGTAAAGCGCTATTTACATAGAACTGGCAAGGTTTGGCCTGTGGGTGCCAATTCCTGATCTAGAATGAATTTTAAAAATTGTTTTCTTGGGATGTTTTGCAACCTTGATGTACTAACTCCTAAATAAGCAAATAAGAAGGATCTAAGTCATCACAAATTTGGTTTCCTGTGCCCATGTCCTTCTAAGCCATCCCCTGGAGCCACTCTGCTAAGCCCCGGGACCTCCCTACTCAGGAGGCTGAGGTGGGAGGATGGCTCAAGCCTGGGAGGTGGAGGTTGCAGTGAGCCGAGATCTTACCACTGCACTCCAGCCTGGGCAACAGAGTCAGACCCTGTCTAAATAAATAAATAAATAAATAAATAAATAAATAAATAAACGAAGGAACAAAAAACAAAAGAAGAAACTATCCCTATGCTAGGGTTAAGGGGTCAATAATGAATTTCTTAAATGCAAGTTTTCTTTAAATATATACCACCCTTCCCCCTTATGCAGCCATTTCAGACATGTGGATGCTAATCTAAGCCTCAATTGTGATGCATTTGGACAAACTTTAAAAATATGCATGTGTGTACATGAGGGAGAATTTTTTCCCTGTTTGTACTTAGGTTATTACTTTGCTTAAATAGAGGTCCTCAAATATAAAGGGAAGTATTCCAGTAAAAGTAGCATATAGGCATATAACAATAAATACAGGTACTATATATGTGTATGTGTATATATATGCATAGTAATTTCAGGAGACAGTCTAAAGAGGATCTGGATACAGATAATAAAATATCTAGAAGATGTATTATTAAAAATTGAAGTAATGAACCTTTTTTGGCTTAAGGATCATACACTTCTCATTCTAAGAACCTGACACATGAACCTGATTGTATTAATTTCCTAATGAATGATGGTTGTGTGAATAACTAAATTAAGACAAGAACATTCATCTTCAGAGTATGGTTGTGTATTTATTTGTTTTGTTACCAAGCCCCAGGAACTATTTAACCAGGCACTATTTAGTTGCATTCCATTTATACATTTCATTAATGACAATAATGCTATCATAGAACAACGGTGTGCTCAGTTGTGGCTGAAAAGTATAGAAAGTCCAGTAGAATCTTATTCTAAGTTGCTGTGCTGAATTCAGTTGGCCCTGGGCCATTGTCATAGAGGTTTAATTATTAAATAAATCTAATTTCCTTACTTAAGACTGGCTGTGATAAAACAGAAACTTAGTAACAACTGTGAAAAAAAAGTATATTGGACAACAATCTGGGTTAAATTCAAAATTAATAAAGCTATGTGATATTAGTTATGTAGGAGAACTTTTTTCCAAAATAAAATTTTTTAAAACAAAATGATTGTTTAGCCCTAAAAATGTTCAAATCAGCAAACATTTACTCAGTTCTATGCAGAGAGTGGTGTAGAAGCCCAATGAAGGACTGCAAATCTGAATTGTAGTGTACAATCCAAACCTGACGGATAAGCCATAAAATAGGGATACAAATGGATATATAGTGACCAAGGATGAGTTAAGTGACATTTTAAGCAACAGTGGGCAGTAATAGTGCGGCAATAAACAAAGTGCCTATGCACTTTTGTATTATTGGAAGTACACTTTCAGGGTTAACTCCAAAAAGTGAGAATGTGTACTCAAATGGTAAATGAAAATAGAGTTTTGCTTATTGTCAAATTTTCCTCCAAAATGGTTGAACTAATTTATATTTCTACCAGCAATGTATAAGACTGCATGATTACCCACAGTCTCACCAATAGAATAAAGGATCAACATCTAAATGTCTCCCAATCTGATGAATGAGAGATAGTATCTCAGCATAGTTTAAAACTTTATTTCTCTAGTTAAGAGTGAGCTTGACTACCTCTTCCTATGTTTAAAGGCCACTTGCGTGTCGTTTTGTGAATTGTTTGCCCATGACTATAGCCAACTTTTCTATTAAGTTTTTGGCCTTTCCCCCTTATTTTAAGAGGGTTTTTTTTTTTTTTTTGTAGTTTAGGGATGGATATTAGCCTCTTATTTGTGATCACTACAAATGTTTTCTCCCATTTTGTCAGACGTCTTTCAATTTATTTTAAAAATATTTTTTGGTTTGTTTTTGAGTTTTTTCTTGCTATGTGTGGTAGGAAAAATAATTACCCACAAAAAAAATACATATCGGAATGCTTAGAATTTTTAAAAATGTTACTTTACATGGCAAAAAGGACTTGCAGATGGTAAGAGCTCTGAGTTGAAGACATTATCCTGGATTAATCAGGTGGGTCCAGTGTAATCACAGGTCCTTGAAAACTAACCGCCATTCCTGGTTGTGGGCAGAGGGAGACGTGACTACAGAAAAGGGTAAGAGACATAAAGTTCCTGGCTTTTGAAGATGGAGGAAGGGGCCATGGACCAAGGAATGTAGGCAGCCTCTAGATGCTGGGAAAGGCAAAGAAATGAGTTCTTTCTTAGAGCCTCTAGGAAAAAATGCAGTCCTCCTGACATCTTCAGTTTACATCAGTGAGGCCTGTGGGGCTTCTAATCTACAGAACTGTAGGATAATAACTTTGTATTGCTTTAGGTCACTACATTTGTGATAATTTGTTACAGCAGCCATAGAAAGCTGATATACCATACTATTTTAAAAATTTTACATAGTCAAATTTACTAATCCTGTATGGCATCTGGAGTTTGAGTCATTGTCAGGTAACCATTCCTTTCATCCAGCTGATAAAGGAATTCACCTGTGGTTTTTTATTCCTTGTGATGGCGTGGTTTCATTATTTACATTTAGATCCTGGATCTATTTATTTATTCTTGTGTATGGTTTGGGAGGTATACATTTAATGTTATGTTTGGTCAAATGGCCAACGAATTGTCCCAGCACTGTTTGTTTAAAAAGTCCCTTCTTTGTGATTTGAAATGCCACCTTTATTGTATGTTGAATGTCCATAGATAATTGGATCTATTTCTGGATTTTCAAACCTGTTTCTCCCTGGTTGTCTAGACACGCACCTGCACCACACTGTTTTCATTTTAGAAACTTTATAGTAAATTTACTGTATACTTTATTTTCTCTTCCTGGATTCTCTTTCTTAGTGTTTTCCTGCCTTTTCTTGGAAGTTTCTTCACATAAACTTAAGTATTAACTAGTCTAGCTCCCAAAGAACCTTGTTATTTTTATTGGTATCGTGTTAATTTTATAAAGTAACTTAGAACGGACAGCTTTATAATCTTGAGTCATTCTGTTATAGAACAGCCAATGTCTCTATTACTTCACATCTATTTTTGTGATTTACAGGAGTTTTAACGTTTCCCCAGATAGGTTTTATACATTTCTACTTCTAATTTTCCCTACATATTTATTCATCTCTGTTGCTAATGTAAATGAGGTTTTCTCTATCAGTATATCCTCCACCAGTTTACTATCAATGTCTGTGAAAGCAACTGACTTCTATATATTAATTTTTACTGAATCTAAATTTTATCAAGTTAATTTTTTATCATAATTTTCTTCATTTTCCAGGAGTACTACCATGTCATCTACAAATACAGTTTTTACTTGCTCTTTTCCAATTATTATGCCTCCATTTGATTTATCTTGCATAATTGCATTGACTCCAATAAAATGTTTAATAGAAGTGGAGGCAGCGGACATCCTGGCCTTGTTCCTGATCAAATGGAGTGTCTCAAGTAGTTCCCCCTTAAGTGAGATACTGATGTTAGGACTAAGCATATGTGTGCATGATATGTTTTATGATGTTAAGAAAATATACATCAATTCCTATTTTCATCAGGAAGAGTGTTAAATTTTCAGTTTTCTCAAAGATTATTTAAACACTTGTGTAGAGAATCTTGTAATTTTTTTCCTTTAGATTTATTAACAGGGTGTCATATACTAAAGGATCAATTAATATTGAGCCAAACTTGCATTCCTGGATTAAATGTCACTTGGCCATGATTTTTTTAATGTACTGTTACATTGTTTTGGTCATATTTATTTACTATTTTTGCGGTGATATATATAGTGACATCGTCCTGTAATTTCATTCTTTTAAAACTGACTTTTGCAGGTTAAATTATCAATGCTATATTTGCTTTATAAAAATAATTAGAAAGTTTTTCTTCATTTTCCATGTCCTGGAGTAAATGTGGAGCATTGGAGTGGTCTGCCTTTGGGAGTTTGTTTTGGGCCTAGAGATGTTTTTCTGGGGTGGTATATATTTTTTTTTTCTAGAAGAGCTGATTAATCTTTCTATCTCTAACAGAGCCAATTTTGGTAAATGTATTTTCCAAAGAAAGTTTCAATTTTGTCCATGTTTTCAACTTTTTTGCATGTATATGACGTCTATAAAGTTGTCTCTTAATTTTTGTTTCTGTAATTAGTTCCCATTTGTCATTTCCTATCTTGTATAATTGACCCTTGAACAACATAGGAGTTAGGGGTGCTGACCCCTGAAGAGTCAAAATTCCCTGAATAACATTTGACTCCCACAAAAACTTAACTATTAATATGGTATTGTTGACTGGAAGCCTTACTGATAACATAAAGATTCTATCAACACATATTTTGTATGTTATGTGTGTTATATACTGCAGTCTTACAAGAAAGTAAGCTAGAGAAAAGGAAGTACTATTAAGAAAATCATAAGGAAGAGAAAATGTTTCCTATTCATGAAATGGACGTGGATCATCATAAAGACCTTCATCCTCTTCGTCTTCACAGTAAATGGGCTGAGGAGGAGGAGCAAAAAGAGGAAGAGTTGGTCTTGCTCTCTCAGGAGTGATAGAAGTGGAATGGGTGGAGGAGGTAGAAAGGGAGACAGGCATACTCTGTATAACTTTTATTGAAAAAAAATCTATGTATAAGTAGATCTGCACAGCTCATACTGTGTTGTTTAAGGGTCAACTGTTTATTGGTGATTTATTCACCTCCCTCATTTTTTTCATGATTAAGTTATGTAGTGGTCTATTTAAAAAAGAAAGGCAACTAGATTCTGATTTGTTAATTTGTTACTACATTTTACTGTTACCCTTAATTCCTTTCTTTTGGTTATTTTTCCTTTTGTGCCTTTGAGCTGAAATTTTATTTATATTTTTTAATTTTCATTGATACACGTGCATAGGACTGCCAATTTTTCTGTAACCACTGCTGTAAATGCATCCGGTAGTTTTCACTGTCATTTTTCAGAAATTTAGAAATTTTGGTTTGTAATCTTTTTCATTGAAGAGTTGCTTAAATGTTAGTTTTCTATTTTTATTTTTAAATAATTTGTTTTATTGCATTGTTATCAACAGGTGGTATTTATAATGGTTATACTTTCCAGAACATACTGAAGTTTGAGATTTAATATAATGGATTTCGTGCGAGTTCCATGTGTGGTTGTGTGTATGTGTGTATGTGTGAGCCTTTTCCGTGAGTACATAGATATGGGGTTCCTATGTCACAGAGTACGAACACCTTCAACTTAATAAATATATCCAAATTGTTCCCACCTGCAATGTGGAAGAGGTCTTTCTACACATCCTCACCAACACATAGTGTAATAAGAATTATATTTTGGAATTATGATAGGCACGAAATGCTACCTCATTGTTGTTTTAATTTGCATTTCCCCAGTACTGATATTAAGCAGTTTTAATATAGTTATTGCCACTTAACTATCTTCTATGAACTGCCTATTTCTATGCTTCCCCCCACTTTTTTTTCACTTTTCCCCACTGATTTGTGGTTCTTTACAAATTTAGGATATGTATTCTGTTTATAATACATATTTTTCATGGTTCTTCTAGTCTATGCCTTGACTTTTCATTTTGTTTATGGTATTTTTTTACAAAGTTTTAAAATTGTAATACAGTAAAGTGCTTCATTATACTTCCCTGCCTGATATGAAAGTATCCTCCAAAGCATTCTTCAAAAAGTCTTATAAATTTTCTTTTTATGTTTAGTTTTTAATCTGAGTTTAGGTTTTGCAAATGGCCTGAGGTAGGATTCTAATTTTTTTTTCCATTATCACATAGAAAGTTAACCTGGTGCCATTTTTTTGACAGTAATCCTTCCCCAATAATTAATAATGCCATTTCTTTCATATACCGTGAGTCCATAAATGTGAGTCTGTTTCTAGGGTCTCTTTCTATTCCAATTAACCCACATCTCTTACCTGTTGAATTACATTGTTTTATAGTAAGGTACCTGACCCTTTTTGAAATGTTAGAGGTTTCCCATTTACTAAATATATTTGGCTAATTTGGGCCTTTTCCTTTTTTGAAATAAATTTAGGACCAGCTGGTAAGTTGAGTGTATAAATCTGCTGAGATTTTGGTTGATAATGTTTCACATTTCAAGATTAAGCCAGAAGATTGAGTCTTCCAATCCATCACTTTTATATGTTTTACTATTTACTCCATTCTTTTAAGCCCTTCAACAAAGTGTTCTCTATAAAGGTGTTTCACATCTTTAAGTTTATTCGTATCTTCTAAATTTTTTTTTCTTACTATTTTTAAGTGGGATCTCCTAAAAAGTATACACTTCTAATAATTTGGTACATATCTTAGGAACACTATCCATTTTGGTATATTGTTCTTTTATCTAGTAAACAAACTGCTCTCTTACTATATCTGATTTGCCTCTGGGTTCTCTTCCATTTTCTGTGGAGATGCTGATAATACTGGTGATAAATAATAACTGCTCTAAGACCTTAGAGAAAATGAAGTGGTGATGGAAGGATCCTTGTCTAGAGGGAAAATTTAAAGGAAATGTTCTTTGACTTAACTATTTAATATAAGGCGTGTTATAGATTTTTTTTTTTTTTTGGTAGACAAACTTTATCAGGTTAAGGGCATTCCCTTTTATTCCTGGGGAGGTGAAATGTTTTTTAATTTATTTTTTTAAACCCTGAATAAGTGTTGAATGTTATTAAAATTTTCCATCATCTACTGAAATGATTATCTTTTTAATTTTTTTTATCTTCCCCCAAAGATTTTTTTTTGGAAATTAATAGATTTTTCTAGGGCCAAATCATCTTTACATTGCAGGATAAATCTTATTTAGTAATACCATTTAATTATAACCATTATTATTACTACTGTTATAATTTTCCACACTGATGGATTAAGTTTTCTTAAGAATTTTTGAGAGCCTCCTTAATTTTCCTTTCCCATACAGCCTATATTTACTTTTGGTATCAGAGTCCTTCTAACCTGATAAAAATCTTTCCTCCTCTTCCCTTCCCCTAGTTTTCTGCTTTCCTCCTCCTATTCTTCCTTCTTTCTCCTCCTCCCCCTTCTAAAAAATTCCCTGTAACTCTCTGTGAGATATGGGTTATTAGAGTTTCTGTATTTTTTCAAGTTTTGTGAAGATTGGGTAATGAGCCCCTGACTCAACAATCAAAAGACAAATAACCCAATGTGAAAATGGACAAAGGAGTTGAAAAGAAATTTCTCCAAAGAAGACACATACAAATGACCAATAAGCACATGAAAAGATACTGAACGTCATTAGCCATCAGGAAAATGCGAATAAAATTCATGAGACATCACTTTACATCCTCTAGCATGACTATAAACAAAGGATAATAGTGTTGGAGAGGCTGTGGAGACATTAGAACGCTCAGACATTGCTGGTGGGAATGTAAAATGGTGCAGCTGCTTTGGAAACTAGCTTGGCAGTTCCTCAAAATGTTAAACACTTACTATAGGACTCAGCAATTCCACAGCTTAGGTACATACCTAGAAGAAATGAATACATATGCCCACACAAAAACTTGTACATGAATGTTTACAAAAGCATTATTTATAATAGCTAAAGAACAGAAACAACCCAAATGCCCATTAACTGATGAATGGATAAATAAAATGTGGTACATGAGGACAGTGGAATATTATTTGGAAATAAGGAATGAAGCACCAATACGTGCTACAACATGGACAAAACTTGAAAACATTATGCTAAGGGAAATAAGCCAGAGAAAGGGCTAAACATTGTATGATTCCATTTATACTAAGTGTCTAGAAGAGGCAATTCTACAGGGATAGAAAGCAGATTGTTGGTTGCCTCTGGCTGGAGAATGAGGAGTGAATGTTAATAGGTACTTTTTGGGGGTAAATAAATTGTTCTAAGGGGATGGTGATGGTTGCATAACGGTGCATATGCTAAAAACAAATTCAACTTGGGTAAATTTTATCTCAAGGAATAAGTTTAAAATTTTGGACCTATGTTTATGCAGCAGTAAATTTTTTTTCAACTACTGATTCAATCTATTTGATTGTTCAAGATTCCATGGATTATTGAATTTTATTAAAAGTTTATTTTAGGACATTGATCACTTTATGTCAATAAGTTTGAAAACAGATAAAATTGCTCATAGTAAAGTATTCCTATTTTTAAAATCTATTTTATCCTTAGTTATATAGTCTTTATTATCCCTAAGCTTATTGATTTATGTCTCCACTGTTTTTCATTCATATAACCAGACTTTGTTTTATTGATCCTGTATTGATTTGTGTTCTCTTTTATTAGACTTTGATTTCATTTCTTTTATTCTATTTTTTTTTTGTTCTGTTTTGTTTGGGTACTTTGAACATTTATTTCCATTTTTCTTCATTTCTACATGTCCACTAAAATTATTAATCTCCTTCTACATACTCCTTTCTTTCCATCTTATAATTTGGATATTTTTGAGACATCAAGTTCTAAATTTTTTAATTTTCCTATAATTACTTTTTGAGCATGGATTTTTATAAGTATATTTTGCTCAATTTTTATTAAGAAAAATTTCAAATATATAGAAAAATTAAAAGACCAGAATAATAAAATATTTATCTGCACACAACTTAGCATCAACAAATGTTAATATTTTTACTTCACAGATATTTTTTCCAAAATGTGTGGTAGATACCATGATACTTCAACCCCAGATATTTTAGTATGTGTCTTTTAAAAATAAGGACTACTTTCTTTATAACCACAGTATCACTTTTACCCCCAGAAAAATTAATGAAAATTCTATTATATCCGCTAATACCAGTCTTATTTGAATTTCTCTAATCATGTCCCAAATGTCTTTTATAGCTGCTTATTTTGCACTGATGCCCAGTCCCATTAGTTGCATTTGTCATGTCTCTTTCAATCTATGATAGTGCCTCTACTTTTTTTATTCTCTATGAACACTGACTTTTTGAAGACCTCTAGCAAGTTCCATATTCCGCTATGCCTAATGGTTTCCTTGTGATGTCATTTATCTGTTCCTCTATCATCTTTATTTCCTGTAAGGTGGGAATTATAGCAAAGGCCTTGCTCAGACTCAGATTAAACATGTTTTTTTGCAAAAATATATTGCAAAAAACTTTTCATACAGCATCACATAAGGAGAAACATGTCAGGTGATTTCTCCCTTGTCTAATACAGCTTTTCCCCTTCGCAGTTAACAAAAAGTCAGGAGGCAGTATTTGTAGTTGGAATATTCTATTGTTACTGTTGGAGTGTGTCCAGGTTCTTGGCTTCTTAAGCAAATAACTTGATAAAACACACAAAGCAAGGAAAGAATGAAGCAACAAGGCCGGGCGCAGTGGCTCACACCTGTAATCCTAGCATTTTGGGAGGCCGAGGCTGGTGGATCATGAGGTCAGGAGATCAAGACCATCCTGGCTAACACGATGAAACCCTGTCTCTACTAAAAATACGAAAAAAAAAAAAAAAAAAAAAAATGAGCCGGGCCTGGTGGCGGGCCACTGTAGTCCCAGCTACTCGGGAGGCTGAGGCAGGAGAATGACGTGAACCCGGGAGGCAGAGCTTGCACTGAGCTGAGATCATGCCACTGCACTCCAGCCTGGGCGACAGAGTGAGACTCCCTCTCAAAAAAAAAAAAAAAAAAAAAAAAAAAAATTGAAGCAACAAAAAACAAAAGTACACTCCACAGGGTGGGAGTGGGTCCAAGAATAGGATCCAAGAGCCCCAATACAGAATTAGAGTTTTCCCATTGGTTACTTGGTGTACACCCTATGTAAATGAAGTAGTGGCCGGCAATCAGTCGGAGGGAAGCAACCAATCAGGCTGAAGTGAAGTTACAAACGTTACACCCTATGCAAGCATCTGATTGGTTGTGGAAAGCAACCAATCAAAGATACTTTCAATTCTCCATCTGCCACGCAGAAAGGAGAGGGTGGTTTGTAAAGGGAGCAGCCTCCAGTACTTTTTTTACTTAAGTGTGGGAAGTTGGGGTTTTCCTTTTGATTTAGCTTTAGGAAGTCAGCGTGAATCGGCCTTAGGTTCTCTGCCTCCAGACCCTATTCACCTACCTCACTATTTTCCATCAAACCCTTACTTAATGGCTTTAGCATCTATTGGTGATCTTTATTTACATCAGTTATTTCAATGGGTATACAAAATGGTGATACTTCCGAAGCTGCTGCTTCTCAGATGGGAAAGTTCCATATTCTCCCTTTTAAAACATGAGAGTAAGTTCTTTGTTTTTTAATAATTTTTTTAAGGTTTAGTTTACGTACAATAAAATTCACCAATTTTTGAGTGTACAATTGGATTATAACAAAATATAGTTTTGCAACTACCACCACAATCATGGTACAATTGTCTATTCAACATCTCATTTTGGTTGGCAAACATTAATAACAATAATAATCACCACCACAAACATTTGTATGGCACTTACGAAAAGTCAGGAACTATTCTAAGAGCTTTACGTAAGTTATTTTTAAAATTTAACTTAATAGGCATTCCAGTCTTAACCCATATAAGCTGATTCTTCCACCAAAATTTGCTCCACCCATAGTCTTTCTCATTTCAATTAATAGCAACTTCATCCTTCCGGTTGCTAGGGCCAAATGCTTGGAGTTACTCTTTACTCCCTCTTTTCTTTCGAGCCACTCATTGTTGGCTCTACATTCAAAGCAATTCAAAATCACCACCAATTCTCATTATCTTTCTTGCTATCACCCAGTCCAAGCCATCATCTCTTACCTAGATTCTTGCAATAGCCTAATAACAGATCTCCCTGCTTCCTTCTCTGCTCCTATAATTAATTCTCAACATGGGAGCCAGAGTGATCTGTTAAACAAAAGTCAGATGATCATGTCACTCCCTCTGTGTCTTGTGTCCTCCGCTGTCATTTGGAGTAAAATTCCAAGTCCTTTAATTGGCCCCACCCAGTGATCTGTCTTCTAAGCCTACCCTCATTGACCCTCTCCCTTCACTGTGTCCTGTTCTCAAGGCTTCATTAATGTTCCTAGACCTTGCCAGGTGCAATCATATTTAAGGGCCACTTACATCTGCTTTTCCCACTTCCTGGGACCATCTTCCCAGATATTTGCATGGCTTGCCTGCTCCCTCACCTCCTTTAATCATTCATTCAGGCTTAGCATTCTCAATGAGATTTTTACTGAGCACTTTTGTATTTAAACTTGTGCACCACCCAGCCCACTCTGCTTTATTTTTCTCTATTGCACTGATTACCTTCTAATAGACATTATAATTTACTTATGTACTCTTTTCTAACTTGTCTTCTCCTCCAGAATGTAAGCTCCACAAGGTAAAAAATTTTTGTTTGATTTTTCCTTCATATATTCCAACACTGACACATAGTGATTGTTCAATAAATAATTGAGTAAACATGAGATGATATATTTTGAAGTTAAGACCAAGGAATTAATAAATTGGAGGTGGGCCTGTCAATTTAGGCTATAAGTTAGCTGGGATGCAACTGAGACCACCAAGCTAGGAAATAACACAGTAGAACTTATCAATTTCTTGTGCAGGATGGTGCCAGAAGCCCAGTAGTTGACACTCAGCTCAACTCTTCTCTTCCTGGACAACAGCAGTTTCCTGGACAATGTTAGTTAAATTAGTCACCAGCATGATACTTCATTCTGTAAGAGAGGACCCTTTTTGAAATACTCATTTCATGGCACCATGTTAATTTTAGCAAAATTTTTATTGAATAGTAATAAACACATTAAACAAATTATCAATGAAAAACTCTAAACTTAAATATTCATAAAAATTCTGTAAAATCGGCCGGGTGCGGTGGCTCACGCCTGTAATCCCAGCACTTTTGGAGGCCGAGGCGGGCGGATCACAAGGTCAGGGGATCGAGACCACGGTGAAACCCCGTCTCTACTAAAAATACAAAAAATTAGCCGGGCGCGGTGGCGGGCGCCTGTAGTGCCAGCTACTCAGGAGGCTGAGGCAGGAGAATGGCGTGAACCCGGGAGGCGGAGCTTGCAGTGAGCTGAGATCTCGCCAGTGCACTGCAGCCTGGGAGACAGAGCGAGACCACGTCTCAAAAAAAAAAAAAAAAAAAAAGGCTGTAAAATCTAACCAGTAGTTGTCCTTGACTTACATGATTTGCTTACTGGGAAAGTAACACTTGAGCTCCACTTTGCCTCAGCTATAAAGTCACCATGATGTATGTAGTTTTAATTCTGACCTGTAAATCAAAATTTCAAACCATCAGTATTCATAGAGTGTCCATAGTTGCCTAGTGCTGTTGTAAGCACCCCGGGCTATAAAATAAGTGGAAAACACAGTCTCTGCCTAGATAAGTGAGTGCTTAATGTGGCTTGCACACATTTCTCAAGTATAGCATAAAGCAAAAGAATGATGTGAGCCCTAATTTAGAATTTTATTCAGTTTTCACAGTAAATTATATTTATTTTTGCTTAGCTCTTATACCTATCTGAATAAAGGGCTTAAAATTTTCTTCAACTTTTCCACTGGTGATTTGTTTATCCAACAAATTATTTCCCGAACAAATACTGTCATTCAAGGTAATTGGACATTTCCCAGCACTTGAGAAGAATGTATAAAACTAGACATAATCCCATTGGTTGTGTTCTTCCATGCTTTAAGACTTGTTTGTATGTCTCTAGGACTACTGCCATTTATATTATACTTGAAAACATTTTTTTGAGATAATCCTTGTGAATCTATCACCAGTACAAATATATGTGATTGTATTAAAGTGGAATTTTTGGAATGGTTCAAAGTATATTATTGAAAGGAGCATCTCATTTCATCTACAGGTGAAGCAATTTCTGCTTGGAAAATTTTCAATTTTTGAAGTCATTATTTTCTAATAAAATAGCATTTCTTGAAAAATAGTATTTTCATGAGAAAAAGAAAAAAAATATGCGAATCTTTTAAATTCAAAATGAGGCTAAGGGGAATTCAGCGTTTTCTTGCCCAAAGCAGATTTCCTTTTATCTCTGGAAATGCCAACAGGAGGCCAAGGGCCAAGCTTCCTGGCCAATTACACTACACTACACGGCCGTTCTCCCCCCAAGAGCTTTATTCCCAAATGCACTTGGGAACCAACTTCTGACTCCAGACAAATGGCTGTTAGTTCCAGCTCTTACCTGCCAATTATGATACTTTGGATATCTGTGCCAGTCTCTGGGTCAGCTCCATGATAAGATTAAGAGACCTGTTTGTTTAGTTCATTAGCAGACATTCGTTCCACCCAGACAGAGCTGAGGCTGGGGGTGGGGGCGTGAAGGGAACCAGGGACCTGCGGGAATAGATTTTTTTTTTCTTACTAGGAAATGAAAGCACTATTTCCCCTTCTGGATCCCTGCTTCCCTTTTCAGTTCCTCCGTTAGGGGCAGACAATAGAAGCCTCCAGGCCCCCTCTCAGGGCGCCCGGTCCCCATCGTCCCCTCACCCCCACCTCCCTTCCCCGCCCCTCACTCTCCAGCTTCTCCAACTCCAGCTCCAGGCGGAGATTTGTCAGAACCGTTCGGTTGAGACTGATTATGATTGCAGCAGATGGGCTGGATTTGACAGCGCCGATCCTAAGCAGCTTCTGATGGGGGGGCCCGGCGGAGGGGAGGGGAGGGGGAGTGGGTAGGGGGTGGGAATCGATGGGCCCCAGCCTCCTCATCAGAGCGCAAGCCGAGCCGCCCGCCGGGAGCTCCCAGGCAGCTCTTTAACGCGCGCCTCCAGGAGGAAAGTGGCACTGCCCACCCGAGGGGCCTCCCTGAGCGCCAGTGAAACGTCCCGCGGCAGGAGAGGGCTCGGGGACACTGGCAGGCAGGCGCAGGGGGACTGGCGGCGGAACACAACAAAGCGGAGGAGCGCGAGGTGCCCGGGCTGCGGTGCGCGCGTGGCCCAGGCTACCTCCGCGCTCTGGACATGGCAAGTTTGGCAACTCCCGGCTCTGCAGCGCGCGCCTTGCTGCCCCCGAAGTGAAGGCGCTGCAGAGTCAACCCCTGGGGACGCAGCGCCCACCCCGCCCCCAGCCCGCAGCAGCATGCTCCACCGAAGGCCAGGTAAGGAGACGCCAGCCCACTCCCCGCCCAGGCGCGCCCCCTGCGCGCCGCCACCCTAGCCCCAGCCCTTCGGCACCTGGCTCCCACTACCCCGTTCAGTCGTTGTCCCCGCAGACTGTATGCTTCCGCGCCTCCCGCCTGGGTTTCCTTGACCCCTCTCTGCCCTCTGACTCAATGCCTCCCTCAAGGTCCTGCGTCCTGTCCTTTCCCCTTTACCATAGCCCAACGGCAGGGGGAGAAGTTTTGGGAGGTGGGGCGAGGTTAGGGGCTCTCTCTTCCCTGAAAGCCTGCACCAGGACACCTGAAGGGGGACAGTCTGTGGGAGTCGGTCCCTGTGTGCGCATCCCCGCCCAGCTCCCACGCAGCCCGAGCCCCGCTCTACAGGCGCGCACACACGCCCTCCTCTCCACCTGTGGGGCCTCGCTTTTGTGTGGGAAGCACAAATGAAAACACACACACGTGCAGAAACACTTCCACGTTGGCATCTTCCAGAGACTCCTAAAGGGTGGGGGCGTAAAGGGGCTGCAGGGGAGGGGCAGATCTTGAGTTCTGTGGTCCTCCCAAGCAGAGGGCCAGCGCCTCTCCTGTCGCTTGGCCTTGACTCCAGTGTCTAGGGGCCACTGGAGTGGCGCCTTTCCCGGGCCGGGAGGCCATTGGGTTTGGCAGGGGCATAGCTGTGCCACTGGGAAAACTCCCTCCCTGCTCCCCAGCGAGGTCAGAGGCCTGGGCCACTCCCTGGCCCGGCCCCAGCAGGGCGCGCCTGTCCCCACCTAATGCCACGATCCCCCCTCCCCCACCCTCCGCACTGCCTCCCTTGCGCGTGTAGGGGAGATCCCTGACCTTGTCTGCCCAGCTCCAGGCCACTTGCCCAGGCGGCCCCTCCCTTGTTGCCACCTCCCACCCAGCTCACCAGGAGCGTGTGCCCTGTTGCTACTGGCAACTGCCTGTGCCTAAAGCTCAGCCCCCAAACTGGCTTAATGCTGATTGATGGTCAGAAATAGGATATTTTCTGGAACAGAGCGGAGCGCTGGTGCAAGGCCCTCCCTGCTGCTGAGTCCTAGGGACCTCCCGGGTGGCAGGCCTTCCTCCTCCTCTCCTTTTGGCCCCACCCCACCCTACACTACCCCTTAGAGAAAAAGGGCTGTTAGGACATCCTCATCTCAGGTTAAGTGCTGAGCCAGCAAGCCAGTGTTCGCTTTCTTGCTGAGTAACAGGCAGCCACCCCGGAATTTCTCTTCTTATCCTTGAGGCTTCTGAGTTTTATGAATGAGGCCCGTGTTGCTGGACGCTACCACTTCCCTTTTTATTTTCATCCCCACTAACTTGTTCACTCGTTCACTCCTCCTTATACATAGGTACCTAAAATAGACTACCCCTCTAGTAACCAGAACTATTCCTGCAAACGCTTACAAGAGCATTTTCCAGAAATAAATCATTTCATATCAGTATCCCTTCCTCAGTCATTTCCCGGCTTCATGCCACCTCCCTCCTAAGACACAGAATTGGTCATTTCCACCACTTTAAAGACATAGTCTAGATAAAAAGCCTGCATTTATAATGTTCTTTGCAGGAGTAGCTTTTGCCTATTTTGTGGGGGTTTTGTTTGTTTTTTGTTTTCTGTTTGATACTCCCTCTCAAACTGCAGCCTCCCTTCCCTTTTCTGGGATGGCAGCCTCCTTCTCTAAGCCATCCTGGACTAACATTTTCTGGACTAATACATTTCTGCACCTGTCTCTACTCCTTCTCCTTCCCAGTCTGACTGTAAAGGACCAGATTTCATTATCAAATCAATTCTCTTTAGAAGAACTTTGTTCTGTAGCATTTCTTCCCAGCACCCCAATATTTTTGGCAGAGTATTTTCATTATTTAAATTGTCGTACTTAGCTTCTTTTTGCCTATGGACATTACTTTGGAAAACCATGTGATGTTTCTGAGTCACTGATTTGTTCCTCCAAACAAAACTTCCTTGAGAGGCTCCCATATGTTGGGCACCATTGTAGGCCCCCGGGGGTGGGAATGGAGCAAAGACAAGACCCAAATGGGTTTCAGCATTTTAAAGCCCCCATTACAGCTGGTTTATGGTTATTGCTATGATGGTTAATGTGATAACAGCACACTACATTTGACTAGGACTTTACAGTTTACAAAAGGCTTTCAAAGACATTATCTCCTTTAATCCCAGCAGCAGGAATTTTAAATAGCAAGGATTCCACCAAAAGGCCCAGTAATGCTCACCAATCCTGCTTAACCAAAAAGAAAAATATTGCAAATCATCCTAACAGCTGATGGAGCTTTAAAACACAGAATAAACAATTCATAAGAAGCTTCTGAAGCTTAGTTACTGGAATGTAACTTGGAGAAGATAAGTGAAATGCACGTAACATGTATATTACCAGAAGGGTGTCTTGGAGAGAAACTCCATCCTGGGGCTTCAGTGGCCTGGTGAACTGCTGGAGGTGGAGGCTTTCCAGGGCTCTGGACTATTGCCTTATCCTAGGATCTAAAATGGGATGAAAGTGTTAGCACAAAGTTGCTGGGAGACTAGCAAATTAAGCAAAATGAGTAGGCAATGATGTTACTTTCTTTAGCTACAAAGCATTCTTGAGATATCCGCAAGTTTCTAGCATA
Organism: Pan paniscus; assembly: GCF_029289425.2. Lineage (NCBI taxonomy): Eukaryota > Metazoa > Chordata > Mammalia > Primates > Hominidae > Pan > Pan paniscus. The sequence continues at coordinate 41,641,276 of NC_073262.2, forward strand.
TATTTACTTGAGAAATGAAGCAATTTTCTGTACTTAGAATATAAAAAAAAGAGTTTGTGTGCCTTATGTGAGCCATAATGAAGACAATCAAGGTTTTGGTCATTTTTACCCATTACTTTGAAAACCAGTCATATCTCACGTGGATAAATGGCAGTTTCTCTTTTTTAAAATAATTTTTAGGGAGGATGTACAGAAGGCCTTTGTGTAGATTCCTTTTCTCCACTCCTTGAACATGGAGGGCAGCCCTTCTGACTTGGTAGTTGTGAATATCATTCATGACTTTCCTCCAAAAATGGTTTTTATAATGCTAGCTGATAGTCATAAATTTTGGTTTGCATTTCAGATATCATGCTGATCTTGTGTATCATTTTGAAAACTTTTGTTCAAAGAAGTTTTACAAGCAGGGTGGTATATCATAGGGAGATTATTATGGCTGGGGGCTGGCTTTGGGTATGACTAGATAACAGATAAGCCAAGAAGTAATCCTAGGGCAAGGTCTGTTATGAGGAAGGTTCAAGATGCCCAAGGGAGCTTTTTATTGTTTAATAACCATGAAGGTTGGTGGCAAGTTTTAGACATGTAGACTTTTTTTTTTTTCCTAGAGAGTTTGTTTACTCAAGCCTGTGACTCTGTATTTGGCATTCCTGGTTATTATTTTCATTCCTAAATATTACAGCATTTTAGTTTAGAGCTAACCTAAATCTCTAGGTTGATTATATGTCAATGAAAAGCACACAATGCAAACAATGTAGATCTATTTGGGAAGTTAGATTGGGCATAGTGGGGCGGGTGAGCCCTCTTCTGGCAAGGGACTTTAGTAGCTTCAGGTTTTCAAATGAAGTTGAGAGAGAGGTGAGGCTGATTCCAACCTTAGGCATACTCCTCAAATTTTTCTATAAAACATGAGAGACTTGAGCAGGGAAAGTTAAGAGCACTGTGCTGATGGCTAACATCATCCGGGCTCAGGGGTGTCAGTCTTCTTTGTAACCCCCTAATCAGCGGCCCTATTATTTGTGCCATCACCCAGTAAATATTTACCAAGGGGCATTTTTGGAGAACAAGCCTTCCTGCTTTTTATGTGGAACTGTGCCATTTCATACTTAGCTGATACCTTGTTCCTTTAAAACGTTTAATAGTTTTGTCCTGTTGGGTTTCTGTAGATGAATAAGAATGTGGGTGGTTGAGACTTTCTTGCTGCAGGATAGAGGTGCAGTATTGCTCCTGAAGGCTGTTGCCCCGACTGGGATTGCTTCCTGGATATTACGCCCTTCCATCCTCTTTCTCCTAATAAACACTGTTTTCACATGGTCCTTTCTCTCAGAGAGTAGGTGGCATAAATAAACAGGCTCTGTGAACTTGTTACTCATCTCAGACATGAACATAGCCTACAAAGTGCTTTAAGAAGCATGCCGGTACCTAGATTTCCAGGTACTGTAGCAGGTGGGAAGGGCTTAGAGAACGGGAGAGAAGCTAATCATTTTGTGTTGTGTTGAAAGGTCTTGAACATAAGTCATAGCACTTGCTGCTATAGGTAAAACTATGGCCTCTAAATAGCCGGAGATTTGGGAACTCAGAATGTTGCTAAGAACACATGTTATGTGGGATTACTCCTTCAAACTTGGGAACATGTAGGTCTGAACTCAAAGCCTGATTCCCTTATTTATTATTGATGTGATTTGGGGCCAGGTTATGAATCTCTCTAACCTGTTTCATCATCTATAAAAATTTAAAAAATTATGTGCATTTATAAGATGTTAAGAATAAAATCTAACACATATTAGGGCATGAGACAGTGGCCCCCACACAAGAAAGCCAACAGATGTTAGCAGCTATGGTCTTTTAATATAATTTTCATACCACTTTGGACTGGATGAGACTGGCTATTTCACATTAACCTCGTCTCTCAACCTCCTCCCTGCACCCTACAGAGAACAATCATTAATAGGGAAGTTATAACCTGAAGCAATTACATTGGCATTGGCATTACATTGGCATTCCTGGGTATTATTTTCATTTCTAAATATTATAGCATTTTAGTTCAGAGCTAACCTAAGTCTCTGGGTTATTAAATATTACTGCAGCTACTTTCAGAGGGAGTGTGGCCCTCCACAAGTATGATGGAAGATGATACCTATTCTTTCCTTGAGATACAAACAGATCAGTTCATGAGATAAACCAGTTTAGTTTAAAGATAAGCTTCGACATTTCAGTTAACATTAAATTCATCAAATGCTTGTAAAAAGTCACTGTGCTTGGGCTGCAAGGGATGCAAAGATGAAGAACACAGTCTTATTCTCAGCTGGAAGAGGGGTTTGTATGATAAGAAATAATAATAGCATTATAGTAAGGAACATCATCATAATAAATACATCTGTCACTTATTAAGCCCTGGTCTGTGTCAGAAACATACTATATCTTTGGACCTTTTCAATGACAGCAGTATTGATATCTGTGAAATAGATATTTTCTCTGTTATGTTAGAATTATTATATAATAAGGTAAACTTAAGTGTTATAGCGGTGTTATTAAATAAAACACTGTGGGTTGCAAAGGAGAGAGTTATCCTATGAGATAAGCCTACCTCGGGTGGTTTTTGCTGGTACTTTGAATCGTTTGGAAAACTTGAAGGTGATTTCTGTAATAACTACAATATACAGGGTTGTATTTGGGTTCAACAATCTCTTGATCCCCTACACTCTGTTCACAGCATTATAGAAATGCGAGAGAAAAGATTGGGCTTTTTAAATCACACAGCAAAGAATTTATTCTTTTCCATTTCTCAGTTCTTTGCTCATTTTCATTGCAAATACCTCCTGGGAAAAGATCCTCCTCACCTTCCTTGTAAGGTTCTTCCTAGTCTAAAGACCACATTATCATCAATAATTTTTCTGGTTTATTTTTTCTATTAATGAGATGTAAACTACCAACATTTTTTTCTAATTTAATTTGTATCAAGTTTCACACATATGCCCACATGTGCCAAATGTTAAGCATGGCATTGTAAGTAAGATAAGATGAATTAATTCAACCTACTGGCATTACAGTCAGATTCAATATATAACACACAGTTCACCTGATGCAAATTTGTATCAGCTTGCCTTCTCCCAGACTGTTCTACTTTTGTTTTTCCTCTTAGTCACTTTTTTAAAACATAAACTTGTTAAAATACTAATATCGTAGTGCAGTTCTTTTTACCTCCGCCCGAGGGACAGGCGTCCAAATTCAGCTGTCACTCGCTCCACTGTTTTTTCCTATTGTGATTGTATAAAATGGACTATTTATTCAAAATTCTGGCATGGTACTTTTATTGTAGGAGTCCTAAATTTGCCTGCATTACTGTGACATGGGAGAAGAATCATGTAGGGCTATCTAAATATTTTGTTTCACCTATGAATTTTGATCTTCAATAAGAATGTTTTTAAGGGAGTTGTGAATTAACTCAAGAAGGCATTGATTGATCTGTATAACCCACCCTTCACTGTGTTCCAGTGTAAAGGAATTACAGCACCAAATAAGTTCCAACTAAACACTGCATTTCTGTGCATAGGTGGAAGGCCTCCTTTCCTGCCTTTTTTCACTCATCTGTTCATTTATTAGTTTACTCAACAGATGGTTATTAGGTGCCTACCATGTGTCAGGCAATGTGTTGGACTTAAAAGAGTGATTACCACTGGTGTTCTTTATTCTAATATTGAACATTTGGCAACAGAAAGTCACTGGTTCTTGAAAGAAATGAAAGAAACACATAAAGTTGACATCACATGCATCTGCCCACTTATGGCTTTTGACAGCTTTTAGATGAGACTTACTTATTTTAGGCTGCCTCATCCTCATTGCATTAATATACTTTAAAAAATTGCTTTCTCATTTTACTAGGGCTTTCAGAAGGAAGAAACCTTTGTGTCTCTGTACCTCATACTTTATCCCAATTTTCCCCAAGACATTTCCAGCTGCCTTTTTTTCTCAGTGCCTGATACCTAGTAAGTGTTTAATAAATATGTGTTGAATAGAAGACACGTAGAAAGGAAGGAAATTTGAGGATTTACTGTATTAGAAATTAGCAAATTATCTGATTTGGCACTTAACAGACCCCAAAAGACCTGTCCCTCTTTTTCTTCTCTTCCTATGAATCATTGTGTCTACTTTAGATCAGATTAGGGAATATATCCTCTTTTATCATTGGACAGTCAATTTTAGGGCTTGGTGCACACCACGACTTTGTATCTGTGGTTTCTTGTTCAACATTTTGGCACTGGTGATGATTTTGTAGAACTTTGGAATCCTGATGTTGCTTTGAGGACATCCCTCAGTCACTCTGCTAAATTACATTACTCTGAGATTTTTATTCTGTTTTGACATGATCTCCCTCTTCCTCTTGCTACACTGACATAGTTGGAGAAACTCATCTTATTTTCATTAAAACATACCATTTATTTAACATACGTACAAGATCTTAGGTTTCATGAGTTCATAGTAATTATTTATAAAATGTAATTAGTTATAAGTTAGTTATAAAATTATTTATAAAATACAAATGCCTTCAAGGAACTTAAAATTTAGGTGAAGAAAAAGGACACAAAGCCTATAAGATTCCCCCAAAACACTTAATGTGGAGCTGGGAATTAGAAGAAGGAAATCAGTGGAATGGGAGATTGGAAGATAAAGTGATGGATGAGGCTGGTGTGGTTGGGATAGGCCAGCTGGGGGAAGGAGAGTATCAGCTGACCCCAGTGGGACTTAGACATGAGGAGGGAGAGCACTCTACCCCGCAGAGGGCTTGAGCTCAGGCAGGGACCTGAGCACCTGGAAGAGAGGGTGGGAGGTGGAGGTGGAGCGGTAGCAGAGACCCATTAATATGGGTCATCACATGCATGCTAAGGAATTTGAACTTCACCTTTTGGGCCAGCATTTCCCAAGACCCCTCTTTCTGGAAGGCTAGTTCTATTGGATATTGTAGAACTGTTAGTCAAAAGAAGTCCCCATGGTTGAAAAAGTAAGAAAAGCTGGGAGAAAGTTAAAAAAATGTTTCTCTCCTACAGAAGTTCTCTCTAAGAATTTCTTAAAATAGTTTTGATCACTGAATCTGTTACTTTTGGTTTTCTTCTTCTCTTCTTCTTCTTCTTTTTTTTTTTTTAATTGAGACAGGATCTTGCTCTGTTGCCTAGGCTAAAATGCAGTGGCACAATCTCGGCTCACTGCAACCTCAACCTCCCTGGGCTCAAGTATTCCTCCCACCTCAGCCTCCCTAGTAGCTGCGACTATAGGCATGCACCATCATGCCTGGCTAATTTTTGTATCTTTTTGTAGAGACGGGGTTTTGCCATGTTGCACAGGTTGGTCTCAAACTCTGCTAGGCTCAAGCAATCTGCCCATCTCAGCCTCCCAAAGTGCTGGGATTTCAGGTGTGAGCCACCATACCCAGCCACTGAATTTATTCTTAAGGGAACATATTGTGGGGGCTGTTTGTAGAGGCTATCTTGGGAAATGCTGTTGGAAGCCATTGACAATTTTGAGTCAGAGGTGATGTTGGGTAGGTGGTTTTAGGAACGTGAATCTGAAAATGATGCAGAGGTTGGATTTGAGTGAGGAGCAAGGAGTGATTAGGGGCCTAGTCACAAGTAGTTCGGATTTCTAAACTACTTCTATGCAGTAGTCAAAGACAGTGAGGTGCTCCAAGGGTATTCCAAACCCAATGAGACAGGGATGTCTTTACAAGCATGCGCTGTTTTGTTTTTGGTTTTTGTCTGTTTGTTTTTGGTGGGCACTCTATAGTCCAAATGCTTTCTCAATAAAATGCACTTAAAACACAACCCAGCTAATTCAAGCCAAAAGTCAAGTGTAAGTAATAGTGCCCTTAGTGACTCTGTGCAGTCTTTAGCGCTTCCTGCACTGGAATGGGCTTATGTAGGCTGAGGGAGTATCTACAATGTGGAAAAGAGACTCTACACCCTACAGTTGGGAATCTGGTTCTTTGCGTGGCCCAGGTGCACTTTTGCTGGTTTTCCTCATCATGACCTTTATCTGAAAGGAGAGTGGGCACAGTATAAAGGTCACACAGATGTTGCTGCCAGCTCTTTTGAGTTTATTCATTTCTATGCAAAGATTTTAGCACATAATGTTGGGTCCCTTCATTTGTCTCTCTGGTCTCCAAGAACCGGCCTCTAGGTTTGTTCACAATCTTCATGTTCTCCTTTGTCTATGTACACAAAGTTAAGCATCTGGCCTTTCAGCTATTTATGTGAGATTACACAGAATAATGATTTTCTTTTTCCCTGATTATTTTCTATTTTTGAGAAATGTTCTCAAAATTTACAAAAAAGGCAGAGGAATAAAGCAATACTGTATGATGAAAAGCTGTGCTGCTTTTTCTCTAGAATTGTTTATCAGAGTAGTTATCATAAGTGTCTTAGTTTTCTTATATATTTATGAATATAAATGCATTTAGCTGCTTAATTAATAACTCATTTGTTCTCCGTATTTGCTTCTCTCCATTCTTACACCTGTTATGATTCTGTTCCTGCATTTGGGAGCTTACAAATGATTCAGACTAATAGTTATTAGTGTGAATATTTCTGAATATTTTTCTCTTTTGTTGTTTGCAATTTCATAAAGTATCTGGATCCATTTTGTTCCTAGTTATATTGCTTGTTGGCGCTTCACATGGCCTTGAAAACCTTCAGCTGTGTTTCTTTATGCTCTTGCTTGACAGGTTTCTGACCACTGGTATCTTAATATTAAATTAACTTGTGCTACATAGACATATCAGTGTCCTTGAGCATGTTGACTACTTCAAGCTGAAAAAGTTCGTATTGATTCCTGAATTCTTTTTTGGCTGTCTACATTAGATAAAGTCATGGTATAATTGCAAAATTCCCACTTTTCTTTTGTGAGTAGTGATTGTGTGCGTGCATAGGTCCTACAGTCTGTAGAGGGTAAGTAGGGAAAATTATGATGTGTCCAGCCTCATTATCTAACTATTGTCACTGTTTGACTGGCCAAGATTAAATGGTCTTCTGTCACTATATGAATCTAGGAGAGAAGACACAGAGGATGAGGGCTGCAGCCCCAAAGGGCACTTACCTGAGCACATTTATGTTAATAAATGGCCTCTAGTGTACTAGATTGAAACAGGAACTTTCACTTTGTTTTAAACTATTGACTGTACATTTCTTCCATTAATTGTAGAGTGATAACCAATGAATGTGAGGTAATGATATGTCTCTACTGGTTCATGTGGGCACATTCATTTTCTAATTAGGTGGTTATAATACACTGAAGATATTTTATATTTATCTATTTTCTTAAACTACAAATTGTGTATGCTTGTGAGAATATTGACCTTGCTTTTTAATATGTGGACTTAGGATAATTTTCTAAAGTTTCCTAAATGTTATTTGATAAAAATACAGATGTAAACATTATATATTATTAACATTTATAATAAAACAATTATAAGCAATTTAGGAAGATTGGAATAAACATATGCCAAATGAGCCATAATCACTCTACAGTGGTTATTTTGGGGTCACAATTTTTCCTAATGGGGTTGTTAATTCAGATGAAGGGTTTCATCTAGATGCCTCAATGTAATTTCTATTTTTATATTATCGAGTTCAATAGAGGGGGTAAGGCTCCTATTTGTTCAATGATAATATGTCAAACAAGTGAGAATATATCACATAAATATAAGCATACAATTATTGTACATATTAGTGTTAGATTACTACCATTAACCCCAAACTAAGTGAAAAACTCAAAATTAAATTGATCAGATTATATTTCTTTGGTTTACTTAAAATTTCCAATTATTTCATCAAGCAGATTGCTTTTTTCGGGTTTAATTAACCATCATTCCTTCCACTTTGAAATAGGAAGCACGATGTTTATTTACATAATAGAAGATATATATACAGACTTGGGACCTTTGGAAAAATAAAATTTTAAATCTTTAAGGGAAAGCATGTTCCTTACTCCCTGTCAGTTCATACTTATGAGTTTGCACATAATTTGTTCATTAATTAAACACTTGTTTTTAATTCTGTAATGTAAGCTTTGTATACCCATTCTGATCCTAGATTTTACTTCCGATGACAGAATGTTACATAAATTGCTGAGACTACCAGAGATACCATTTGGTTTCCAAAACAGGATAAAAGCTGCTGCAAGGATTCTAAGCAATGGTTGGCAAGGGCTATTTTAATACTCTTAGCTGCCACTGCCCACCCAAGGGGCAGAGTTTGTCTTTATGGGACATCTTGTATCTCATTCCACTGAACAGAACAGCCATTATCTATTGTAGACCTCATTTCGTATCCATTCGCACTAGGAGCCCTCTGTTTGTCTGTGTCAGGACTGTATTTGTACACACATTCCCTAAAGCTGTCACTTACACCCCTCCCCCCAAGGAAACTAACATAAGTGAGTGGATCAATGGGGTGGGAAAATGTAGCTATTCAGTAGAAACCACAGGGTTTCTGCTTTTCATGGCTTTGCTTCCAAAAATATTAATAAAGAAGTGATGTATTAAATAGTTGTCTTTCAGTTTATTTTATTTTGCATTTTTAAAAGAGTGATGTGTCCCAAGGCTCTGGAAACAAAACAGTATTTATAAGAACATTTATCCTGGAAGGAGGCAGGAAAATACAAATATTTGGGAACTGAATACTTCCGTGGTAACTGTGAAGTGGAGAACTCTCAAGTTAATTCAACAGCTGTTCTTTATGTATCTATAGGACATTTTTCCTTTTTTCTTTCTTTTATTTTTGTTTGCAGAAGTCCTTTATGTCCAGTATTTTATTCTGACAACCACCACAAAAATCTAAGAAGTTATTTTATTATTTTATAAAAGAAAACCTTTTTTCATAGTCAAATTGCTTGTTCAGTTTCACACAGCTAATGATTAGGTCAGAAGTTGAATTCAAGTTCCAGGCTCCTAACTGAAAGCTCTTTTTTCACTGTAATACATTGCTTCCATTTACATTATTTATTATATTATTTAAAATAAATGTTTAATTAGTAACGCTTCTTTTTTATTCATCCCAGTTCTTCAACTCTTTAGAGACCAGTAATTCTGTGATATACTTTATGAAAAACGTAACAAGAATATTGAGAGAATGGGCTTTGCAGTTACAAACCACAGCTGGGTTTCAAATCCTGACCTAGGATAACTTACATAACTTCACCCAACCTCCTATAAATTGGTGTCCTAATACCTATCTCAAATTATTATAGTGAAGATTAAATTAGATTATGTATGTGAAGGACGAAACCCATAGTAAAGGATCAGATGATGATACCTTTTCCTCCTTGTTGATATTATCTGTTGCTGAATAACAATCTCCAGACTTAGGGTTTACAACAATATCAACTGTACTATCTCTCACAATTCTGAGAGTTGATTAGACTCAGCTGGGTGGTTCTTCTGCTCCTCATGATATTGTCTGGGACTTCAGTCACCTGAGGGCTCAACCTCGTCGAAGTATCTGAGATGGGTCACTCCCATGTCTGATGCTTCCTACTGAAGCATCAGACATGGAAAGCTGGGCTCCTCTGGGGTGACTGGGTGTCTTTTTCCTTCCATATCATCTCTCCACATGCTCTCTCTAGCAGGACTACTTACATGGTGGTTCAGGGCAAAAGTGTAAACTTCTAGACCTTCCTAAGGCTTAGTCCTGGAGCTGGCATTGTGTCACTTCTCTCATGTTCTATAGATCACAGCATGCCACAGGACCAACCTGTTTTCGCTGTTGGAGGAGATTACACCAGGTCATGAATATTGGGAGACAGGGGTCATTGGGGGCCATCTTTGGAGATCAGCTGCTATAGTTATCATCATCTAAAATTTTTTAGGCATGTTTCCCAGGCTTTTGCAGTGGAGCAATGAATGAGTCAATGCCAGTGAGAGAAGTGAATTTCTGCTTATTTTTGTTACTCCTGGAGTTGACGGAAGGCAGATATCCTGGTTGCTCTTTAAAGAACATGCTGGAGTCCAGCCTTATCTCTTATTCTGAGCTCCACATTGTAGGGGAGCTGGTGGGACATGTCTGGCATGGGTCCTTCAGTGGTTTTGTGATGACACTTTCTCACATTTGAATTTATAATTTTAAAGCACTTTTACATATATTTTCCCTTTTTTTTCTCACTAAAATACACATTTGGCCTTGGCCTGCATCTTCATTTTACATATAAGGAAACTGAGACTAGGAGTTTAAATGATCTTTAAAATGTCACCTAGCTTGAAAAAGGCAGAACTCAAGCTCTACCCCAGAGTTTCTACAACTGGAATATTGCTTCCCCATCCTGGTTCCATTCAAGGGATAAATATGATGAAACGGGGGGTGAGGGAGTCCAAGGCATGGGGGCATTGAAAGGAAGCCTTGGGTGGTAGAGAGGGCATAAATCTTATCTAGCTCTGCCACTTTCTGCCTTTGTGAAACCCAGTGATTAACTTCTGTCTTCTATAGCCTTCATTTACTTAATTTGTGGGATATACTGCCTCTTCCATGAAATAAGGAAGAACAATACTTGCCTTAAGCTCTTTGTAAGCTTATCATCAGTGTTTGATGAAGTAAGTTATGTAAAGGTCCAGCAGAATGCCTGGCACAGAGTGGGTCTTCTAGACACATTAATTCTCTTTCCCTCTCTCCCAGAATTTCTTAAGGAATCTGCTTTCTGAGCCACAGAGCTGAACCTGGGTTATATTTTGAAATGCATTGGGCATTCTTGGTGTACTTTGCATCGTTGAGTGGAAAAGTTGGGGATTGCTTGCCTGATTGCCCAGCAGGAACTCTGTTATGGTTATTCACTTTAGCAAGAGGCAGTCTTGGTGAGGTTGGCATCTTTACCCTGAAACACAGGATTCATTATTCTCTAAGAAGCCTGGCGAAGTGAATGAATGGGACTGACAGAGTCTTCACCTCACGTGCCACAAGTTGCTATCTGCAGACCCCCTGAGGCTGGCTGCCTGCTGAAGGACAATGGTAAAGGGTTGTGGCTTGCTTTTGTAAATGGCTGCTTCAGCATATTATTCTGGACATTGGAACGAATTCTGCCAGTTGCAAGTAAGTCATGAATTTAAATTTGTGGGCATCATGCACTATAACTTTAGAACCCTTGTAGACCCTATTTTTGGCTGGCATTGAGGAAAGCTTTCTCCATTTGTCTTTGGTGGTGCCCATGGGAAGCCTGACTTTGGCCTAAAAAACCTCTGGTCTCATGGGGGCTCAGACCCCCAGGGGCATAGAAAAATCTTAGGGCACCTTCTTTTGTCTAAATCAGTGACAGGGCAGAAGAAACATGCCATTGGAGTTTAAAAGGGACTGCTTCACGGCAGCATTACTGTACGCAAAGACCTCTCGTGGTCTGATCTGACAGTCTCTGTGCTGCTGAGGGGACCCAGCTCCAGCCAATGGTAGGATGTCTATGAGTTGTGATGTTGTTGGGAGCTTGTGCTTTTGTGTTTTCTACTTGGCTGTGACTAGAAAGAGAGCCCCATAGTGAAAATGGAAGTTCAAGTCATCTCTTTTCTGCAACTGCTTCTAGGAATGGTTACATCCAAACAAACATGAGCAGATGGATTTCTTTCCATTTAAGGGCCTCTGGGCAAAGTGATTTTATAGCTCTTCTAAGTAATCTTTACTGCCAGGAACTCTCTCCTCATTGATAATAAGCACCTCTCCCATCTGAAAACCAAGCTTCTGTTCTCTTGTTTGTTTAATCAGGAGATGTGGGGATGAAAATGTCATCATCCTCTGAATAATGATGCTTCCAGTATAGGAAGGATACTTTTAACTCACTGAGCCTATCTTTCCCTTACCTTATGCAGTTCCAATTCTTGGACTAAAGGTCTGTGAAATATTATTTTTCCTAAAGAAATTAAAATAAAAATTAAAATTTTAGTGGGTTATGACTGTGGCCAAACATTAGGAGAGACTTCCTCATAGTTTCAGGGCCTCTGGCCTCAATTTCAAAGAACCACTCCAATAAACAAAATGCAGTTGATTACTCTTGGGGCAGAAATATGCATTTGGATTGTGTCTGGTCTTCATTGCTGTTAAAAGGAATATGCTTTTTAAGATAAATGTTGAGTTCATGTTTCTTTACAGTCTATACACTGATTTCACTTATATTTTCTTTTTCTTTTTATTTGTATGAATTACTGGGATGCAAGTGTAATTTTGTTAGATGCATATATTTCATAGTAGTGAATGAGGGCTTTTCTCATCTTCACATCTATTAAATAAGAACTATTATTGCATAGCAAATCTCTGCTTTAGGTTACAGTTTGATAGAGTGCCTTGTAGAGTCAATAATGAATGATTTTATATGCTTTTTTTTACTTTGGCATCTGCTATGTGCTAAATGCTGTGTTTAGTGTTGTCATCCTCCTTAACATTCCTGTGCCCAATGAAGTCAAAACCATGTGGCCAAATAAAGTCCGGCAAATTCATGCAAGGCTTGGCCTATCTTTGGGGGAGCTCAATGGCAGTTTTAGGGTCTGGGTAAAAAAACATTTGTCTGTTTTCTTTTCCACTCCACTGTATGTGGCTAGCAGCAGATACAGGAATCCCTCACTGTGCTCAGGGGATTGGTTCCAGGACCTTTCACCAGTACTAAAATCCATGGATGCTCTAGTCCCCGATGCCAAACCACATAGGATTTGCATATAACCTACACACATCCTCCTGTACACTTTAAGTTATCTCTGGATTACTTATAATACCTAAAACAATGTAAATGCTGTGTAAACAGTTGTTACACTATATTTTTTCTTTGTGTTTTCTTATTACTGTTTTGCTCGGTTTTTTTTTTTTTATTTTTAAAGAATGTTTTCAGTGTGTCGTTGGATGAATCCATGGATGCCAAACTTTGAGATATGGAGGGGCATATATTTTCTTTCTCTTTTAAGAAGAAAGTATATTTTCTTTTCTTGTTTTTGTTTGTTTGTTTGTTTGAGACAGGGTCTCACCCTGTCACCCAGGCTGGAGTGCTGTGACATGATCAAGGCTCACTGCAGCCTCAACCTCCTGGGCTCAAGCCATCTTGCTACCTCAGCCTCTCAAGTAGCTGAGACTACAGGTTTGTGCCATCATGCACAACTAATTTTTTGTAGAGATGTAGGCTCCCTGTGTTGTCCAGGCTGGTCTCAAGCTCCTGGCCTCAAGTGATCCTCCCTCCTTGGCTTCCCAAAGTGTCCGGGTTACAGGCATGAGCCATTGCCCCTGGCTGTATTTTCTTTAAATGCTTTTTAAAAATTGTGAGAGAACCTGTTTTCAATTTAGAACCTGTTTCCACTGAGAAAATAGCAGGCAGTGAGAACCTCAGGAGAGCAGAGCCTGCCTCAGAAGCAGGTGGCCCTGCCCTCGGCTGGCCCTCCACATGGTGTCAGGAACCACACCTGCATGCTGTCTTACGTGCCCTAAGCTGGTGGTGGGTACCCAGGATGAGGCAGAGGAACCACACCTGCATGCTGTCTTACATGCCCTAAGCTGGTGGTGGGTGTCCAGGGTGAGGCAGAGGGCTGAGCTGTCCAGGGCTCCAACCCATAGGAAATGTACGGTGGTGAAGCAGATCATCCGCTCTGCCTGCCCCGCTCGCCTAGACCTGGGCTGTTCCCTGGCTGCCTCACCCTCACGTCAAGGTCCTGATAAAGGTTGATCACATAGCTGTGGATTAATAGGTATTCCTTCCTGGGGAATATCTGTTCATTGAATCAAAACCTCAAAGGCTTGGACCCATTGTTTCTCCTTGTGCTCTGGCATTCCTTCCCTGATGTCTCAGGATCCTGATGTTTTCAGATTTCCTGTCATTCCTCTGTTTAAAACCTCTCTTCTTAGGTTGCAGTAAAATAATAATAATAATAATAATAATAATAATAATAATAATAATAATAAAACCCTTGGTGGTGGCTTTACATGTTCTGCCTTTTCTGTCTTCTTTCTTCACCTGCCTTCTTTACGTTGCTTCAGAAGCACATTGCTGGCTGCCTTGAGTCCTTTCTCCAGGATACTGCCACCTCATCTTTCAGGACTTAGCTTCAACCTCCTTCCTCCAAAGACTAGGTTAGGGCCCTTCCCAAACCGCCCCCACCTTGTGTTCCCTTGGGCGTATGTGCTTCCTTTGTAGATCTCATTATATTTGTAGTTATTGGTTTCAAGTCAGAATTTATTGTCAGATTGTCAGCTTCGTAGACATGGAGCTTGAATCTGTGTTGTCTTTTGTTCAGAACCCATCACAGAGCTGGCACATAGGAGGTCCTCAATCAACAGTTACTTTGAAGGAGGAAGGGTGACTAACATCAAGTCAGACTGAAGGTGGTTGTACCTAGAACAATCGGAGATAAAGTGTATTGGTTTCCTGTTGGTGCTATAATAATTTGCCACAAACTTACTGGCTTGAGACAAAAGAAATGTATTATCTCATAGTTCTGGGAGTCAAAAGTGCTAAAATCAAGCTGTTGGCAGGGTTCCATTCATTTTGGAGGTTCTCAGAGAGAATTTAACCTTCCCCACTTTCTAGTGGTTGTTCACATTCCTTGGTTTCTGGCCTCTGGCAGAGGTATCACTTTGACCCCTACATCCATCCTCACATCTCTTTCTGAAGCTTTGACTCTTTCGAGTTCCTTTCACAAGGACCTTTGTTAATTGCATTGAGCCCTGCCAAAAAAATCCAGGATAACTTCCCCATCTCAAGATCTTTAACTTAGTTACACCTGCAAAGTTCCTTTTACCATGTAAGGTAACTCATTCAAAGTTCTGGATAAGAATGCAGACCTATTGGGTGGGAGGGGCAGGGGCAGTGGCATAAGTAGGGGTGATTCAGATAGTGGGATGGGGGAGGGGAATGGCTAAAGGGGAAGACACGGTCCAGGTTAAATGAATTTAGAGGCATCTCTCCGGCAGACGCTGAGCAAGAAAAACAAATTTAAAAGTAAGATACCAAGAAATGTTCAGGGATACTGCCAATTTAAAACTGAGTAGTGAGGAGCAGATGATTTTTCTCAGGATAAGATGTGATAAATTGGAACTCAGGAAGGAAGGAAGAAATGGACTTTTCCAAGGACCAGGGTTGGGTCTGTTGATCTGGTGGGGGAACGAACCGGAGCAGTCAAGGGTTAGACATGTGCTCTGGGCTGGATCAGTCTGAGTCAAGGATATCCCTGTAAAACCATGAATTATCCAACTCTACACTGAAGAGAATTTAAAAGCTGCAGTGCAGCTCAACATTGTCCAGTCTTGTCCCTATATTTTATAAACTAGGAAACTAAGACCTAGGAAAGTTCAAATGGGTTGAGCAAGGACACATAGCCAGTTGACCTCAGAATTTGGACTAGAAACCGGGGTCCTGGCACCAGTGCTGCCTTTTTCCCAGTGGACCAGAGGCCCTCCTCTGAAATCCTCTCACATGTTATATTCCCTGCCCTGTTTAGTGCACACTGCAGAGGAAGGGCATGAGAGAGGAGCCCAGGGCACATGCCCAGGATCTCCATCTAAAAATAGCAGGTGGCCTTGTGATGGAACTCTGGGTGGTTTTGTTTGAGGATAAGGTAGAAGAAAAGAAACCCTTTCTGAATAGCATAGGGCGGGAAGTGGAAGACGCCCAACTTCTGTGGCGTGGGGTGTAGATTTAGGAATAAATAGTCCCAAACAGAGGCAGTGCAGATCACTCACCACACTTAGTCAAGGTAGCTTTATGATTCCACCACCTTCTCCCAGGGGCTGTAATGAAATCAACGAAAGTTGTGTGACCAGCTGATATGAAAGCAACTGCACATGGACAAGTTCTAGTTTTCCCTTTTAGCATGCAGCCAACTTCCTTCCTAAGTAATAACAAACAGTTTCTCCAGAATATCAATGCAGCTTTTTGGGATAAATTTCTTAGTTGCTTTGAACACTTCATCAGTAATGTGACTAGTCAACACATGACCTCATTGGCAGGGAGACTGCTAATCCCCTCATAGGACTTTACAATTTCCAATTCCCTTTTCCTAGTATAGTCACATATGAAAATACTTTAGGGTAACTCTGGAACAAGTAACATGAGACACACATGACTTGAAGTAGCCGCAATAGAAAATAGGATGTGGAAGGGAGAAATTGCAGAACTATGGAGCATGGAGAAAGGCTAACCTATGCAAAACAGGAAGTGAATATACACTTGAGAGATTTCATGCTGCCTACTTCCGGGTTGCCAGGTTTCAGAATGAATGAAGGCCTTCTCTGCTCCTAGGATAAGCTTCTATAAAGAAAACATATTCATATTTTTAAGTGGGTTTTTAACTATTCATGGATGTTGTCCCACAATAAATACTTTGTGTGGCTGATTGGAATGCTTTTAATAGCGTAAGACCTTGGGTTTCTAGTGAGTTTCCCTTTTAATTTAAAGTGGTGGGGGTGGAAATATGGATGGAGGCTACTTATGGGATTTTAATTTAATGCTGTAAAATGTGAAGGGGTTTGGAAATTCTTATGTGATTTTAATTGAATGCTGCAAAATTTTAAAGGGGTAGGAAATTAACATAGAATAAAATCACTTTATGTAAAAATTTATTTTTAATGCTTCTCACAGTTTTTATAACAACGTCATTAATGAGACTATCATAAAACAGCCATTAGCCACCCTGAAGCTAGATTTGTGTGTTGAAAATCAGGAAGAAACATGACAAATATCAAGATAATTTAAAGTGAAGACATCTCACAGTTCTGCCCCAAATTGCCAGTTATTTGATTCTTTTTAAGCAGGGCTGTGTGTATTAGGTGTTTATAAATGGAACAGTGTTTAAAAATACAAACTAACATTACTTTAAATAGTGCATGTGATATAAATGATTCTATTTGCAAGGCCTCACAACGTGCTAGATAGATCAGGCAGGCAGGAAGAATTGGATTTAGGAAATGGTTAAATTCCAGCCTCATTTCATGTTATTGAAAGGAATGCTGGATTGAGTAACTTCTGGGATACAGGGAATCCAAGGAGGAGTAAATAATCCTAAGGCTGAAGCACAACCTGGGGAGGGTCTAAATGTCTTAATGTAGACTTTTAACACTACCTGTTTGCTCATTCATTTATTCTGCATCTCCTCATTTAATGTTATTTGGGCATAGACTCCTTGTTCAAATGAATTCTGCAGAACTCCACTTCTGGAAGAATATTTTTCAGACTTTCTTGATTGGAAGCCGCAGTGAGAAACACATTTTATTTTCAACGCGGTACGCATATAAATGCAAATATATACACATACACATGTAAATCACAAAAACAAAAATTTCAAGAAACAATGCTATTTCACAAAATGAAGCTGGATGAGGCAGCCATTGTATGTATTCCTTACGTTGCCCACACCATGTCTTACCCACTGATTCCAGCAACTGGCGGCAGCATCAGCTGGAATACGTACATTCTTGCTAAGGATCTGTGTAGGGCACTGTGGTGTTTTCTGCTTTTTTTCTATTTCACTTTTAGGGAAAATGGGTTACCATACATTATAGCGATTTTACTCCTTGCTAATTTGCTGTGACCTACAGTTTGAAAAAGTTTCCAGAGACAAGCAGTATTGTTAAAGGGATACATATTTTTAACAAGCTTTTTTCATGTCATTGCTCCATTTGAGGATAGACAGTGATTTTTTTTTTTTTCCATTAGAATACAGTTTGGTTTTCAGCGTTTTCTTCCCCAGTGACTCCTCTTTACCTACCTCACCAGGAAAGCTCCGTCTACTCAGTTACCATTCATTTTGCCACTACAGCCTCCCTCCCTGGAATCATTCCTATTGCTGGGTCCTCACACTGTGAATTCAGATGCTATGCATGTTTCCACTCCACGGTCACATTCGTCTCTTCCATGAGGCCTTTCTTGATAATTTCAGACCCCAACCATGATTCTTTCTCAATCCCCACAGCACAGCTGTTGCAACATATGCTAGTTGACTGCCCTAGCATTATAATCGTTTAGTGTCTGCTATGACTCTCCCCACCTCCATTTTTTTTTTTCTGATCAAATCAAAAAAATCCTTTTTTGCTCTGAGTTATAAACTCCTGGAGAGCAGGGGGAGTTTTTTCAATACTTATAAATGTTTCAATCACTCCTAAAATATTGGCCACAAGCATAGGAATTTGCTGAATATGTGCTGATTGAAACTACTTGTGGCCTGTTTCCTGTTAACATTCTCCTGTTTTTCCTCCATGTTTTCTGGTTTCAAAATTTAATTGTATGTTCATTGAAAATAGGGATTGTGCCTTTAATTTAAAAAAAATTTATTGAGGTGTAACATACATACGGAAGAGCACACAAATCAAGTGTTAGTATACTGGTTTTTCACAAAGTGAAAACACCCATGTAATTAGCACCCAGGTCAAGAAAAAGAATCCAAGTATTCACTCCATGCCTTGTTTGTCATGCACAAATACTATCCTGATTTCTGTTACCATAAATTGGTTTTTCCCATATTAGACCTCTGTATGAATAGAATAATTCAATACAAATAGAATAATTCAATACTTATGGTTTGTTTTTTTCTCGCTGTTTTTTCATTCAATATTATATTCGTGATACTTACCTATATCATTGCAAGTAGTCGTAAACACTTCATTCTAGTTACGGGGCAGCATTTCATTAAATGAATATAGCATGATTTATTGATGTAGTTGATCGTTGATGGACAATTGGGTATGTCCTGGTCTGGGTCTTCTGTGTAATGTGCTGCTATGAACAGGTTTGTACATATTTTTGGTGAGTATTTTGTTGGCTCTTGGGTATACACGTGTTCTATCAGTTCCCCAAAGTGTTTGTACCAGTTTACACTCCCACCAGCAGTGGAAGAAACCTCTGTCTTCTCCACATATTTGCCTACAGACACTTGGTATTTTCAAGTCTTTAACTGGGTGTAGATATTGCAAATACATTTTCCCTTTATAGATTTATTAAAATTAATAAAGTCCTTTATGCTTAGTACTTGCTATGTGTTAAGAAACCTTTGCCTCTTCCAAAGTCATCAAGATATGTTCTTATGTTCTTGTTTTATTTTTTACAGAAGCTTTGTTATTTTCTCTCTTATATTTGCAGTCCCTCAGGAATTGAGTTTTGGTTGTGGTATGAATTAAAGATTAAGAGTTACTTTCCTTCGTATGGGTGTCCAATTGACCCATAATCATATAGTGAGAAGACTTTTCCCATACTTTCCTTGTCACTCTTGTTGTATATCAAGTGACAGTCTTAACTGTGAGTCTCTTTCCAGCTCCTCCTTTTGTCCCATGGGCCTGTTTTTTTTAATATATATTTATATGTTTTGCTTCAAACACACTGTCTTAATTCTATATCTTTATGGCATTTCTTAAGGTGTGGTTAAGACCTTTAATTCTGTTGTCCTTTAGAATTGTCTTGGGTATTATAGCCCTTAATTTTTTAAGATTCATGCTAACTGTGCATAAAATAGGGTTATATAAATACTATGCTACCAATAAATTGTATGAGACAGATTGGAGGTTAAAGAGAAAAGTCACACTGAAAAAAATCAGTGAGAAAAGTTAATGCATGTTGGAACTAACAGTTTGTTGTATTTTGCATTTGCAAATCTCAAAATTTTAGGGAGGATCTTACAAAGAGATAGATTACAAGGGGATTTGACAATAAAGATGATGAAATAAGGTGATATTGAAGTAGGAAGCTGTACACAAAGAATATCCATCTTTATCAAACTTGTTTACTGAAAGAAAAGTTTAAATATAGTTAAGGAAATAAAAATGACAAATCTCAAAAAATTAAACAATGAATAAATCTAGAAATAGATCTCTGGAGATGATTCTGTTTTGAATGGGATATGATTGAAATCCATGCAGAAAAACCGTCAGACCCTAGTATCAGTTTATATTTTAGCTTGTCTACCATTTTCCTATGGAGGGAGCCACAAAAGAAAAATCTTACTTTTTTATATTTGTAAATAGAAGGAAACTCTTGACCCTGAATTGCAGCTTGTGGCCTATGGTATATGCACAGGCACTGAAAAGAAAAACACATGGGCTGGTAACGTTACAAGTGATGGGAATTACATGCATTTTTACCTCAGAAGAAGAGATATAGGGAAAGAGAAAGAAGCAAACGTTGTTTTTCTTGGAGCACATCAAGCAGGTTTAACAAATGTTTACTTGTGGTTTGGGCATTATTACTCCTCGCAGCCTTAGTTAGAAGTACATTCATGTGTTTTCTAATTTAAATCCATAGTATCAATCAAATATGATAGCTTCAGCTTGCAAATACTGAGCAAAAGTGGGAGAGGGCTTAGATTAGTTGAACATGTTGAAAAATGGAGCTTCCAGCCATGGCATCCGTGTGGGTAAGAAATGGTTTTATTTTATGTAGTTGCAGGGAAGAGGACCAATTGGCATTTAAAAGGTAGTTTCCATAGCTACTGGACTGAATCAAAAGAAAACACTGTCACAGCATTTTCTCCTTTACTACCTTGCTGCTTTATGGTAGGGACCAAAGCAAGTATTTTTCAGGAGAGGGCCTAGTTCTTCCATAGATGAAATGCTATGAAATGCTTCATTCAATCTAGTGTCTCCTAGGGGAGTAGACTTCCTTTGTTTTGAGAATCTCATCATACATCCACAATTTGATTAGAACCACTTATTTGTTCAAAAAGGACTTACAGGAAAGGTTCTCTCTAGGTACAACTTTGTTGGGCAGCTCCCCCTCCTGCCAATTTAAACTCTATTTCATGATTTAAAAAATGGGGGTTGCACTTAAATTATGGAAGAATCCAGGATTTGTTGCTCCTAACCTTTTTAAAAAAAATATAAGTATGAAGAAGGATTTCTCAAAGGACCCTAAAAGTGATTACTTTTGATTTTATAGCATAATATGGTTAGTCAAAAACACCAAACACTTAAAATGTGAAAGAAACATGATTATGAGGAAGTCTTTCTTTTTATTTTGTGACATAAACTGTACATTGGGGTATATTGTGTAACTCCAGTTTTATGGTCATCTAACGCTTGAGCTTATCATGCTCTGATCTTTTGTACAAAGTAGTCTATCATGTAGGCCTACTATAAAAAAACTTTCCCGGTAGTGCCCTGCAAGATATGAGAGGAGGAGAAACAGACATTCACTTTTGCTTTATTGTTTACATGTTTGTCAGTTTACATTTATGCATCCTTGAGTGTCTTCGCTGTTTTTCAAAAGTATTTTCTCATTCATTTGTATTTCTTTTAAAGTCGATAGATTGGAGCTGTCTTCTAAGAAAGATCTGGCTGATGATATTGCATGCAGTAGCAGTATTATTTCCAGGGCTATACCACAGTTTGCATTAATATAGTTAAAGGTAGAATCTCCGTTAGCTACCCACGCCAACACTCTTAGTAAACCCACAATCCAAGTAAGAAGGGTGATCTGGTTCTGCAAATGCAGCTTCAAGACCAATAGGTTGCCTTCTGGTTCCAATCAGATTGTTTCTTTGAAGCCCGCTTAGAAATTCTGAAACCAGCCCTGTTTATATTTGGGTATCACCTCCATGCTAGAGCTACTTTCTTGCTTTTATTTTTCTTGAGACAAGGCTATCTGTCTTTCATTATAGTAGAATGTGATTCCAGGATAAGATAAAGTTGATTTTGTATATGCTCTCTCAGTTAAAAAAAAAAAAAAAAGAAAAGAAAAGAAAAACAGAGTATTTACCAAGCTGGATTCTGACAGCATTGGTTACCTTCAGAAGGTGGATGTGTAATTCAGAATGGAGCTATTTTGCCTTGGTCATTTTTGCTTTTTTTTTTTTTTTTTTTTTTTTTTTTTTGAGACAGAGTTTCGCTCTTGTTGCCCAGGCTGGAGTGCAACAGTGTGATCTCGGCTCAACGCAAACCTCTGCCTCCCGGTTTCAAATGATTCTCCTGCCTCAGCCTTCTGAGTAGCTGGGATTACAGGCACCCGCCACCATGCCCAGCTAATTTTTGTATTTTTAGTAGAGATGGAGTTTTACCATGTTGGCCAGGCTGGTCTTGAACTCCTTACCTCATGGTCCAACCACCTCGGCCTCTCAAAGTGCTGGGATTACAGGTGTGAGCCACCGTGCCCGGCTATTTTTACTTTTAATATGCAAAATATCCCTACATGCATATCACCCATCTCATTCTGAAATTCATTTATCTGAGAGACAAGCCTGGAGAAGGCCTAGTGGACAAACCACGTTCCTGGGATATGTGAAAGAAGGAGGGCTTGTCCCCCTGCAGATGCCACTGGTGAGGAAGAGTTATGTGGCAGAGTAGATGAAAATAGAAGAGGAGAGGAAATGCCATTTACTCCTCAGAATCAAAGGAGGAAGGTTACCATAGACAGTCATATCTTACATCTCTGGGAAGTTCAGTTGGAACCACAGTTGGAAATGAATGTCAGTGCCAGGGCTATGACTTGCATTCATTGCTGAGTACTAGATAAATGCCTGTGTTTATAAATACAAATTATATTTTGCAAAGATGATGTAAATAAGTCTTCTGAGACAGATCCAGAAGTCAGATTCCAGAGCTGGAAGTCATTAGTGATTTTGATCATGTTTGTAAAATACTTTGAGCTCCTCAGCTCCAGCATGTGATGTGAGTGTGTCTCTACATAAGAATTTGTATTTATTACTGATGAGCAACACTGCCGACTGAAATAAAACCCAAAATAGGGTGAGGAAGAGAGCTCTCTGACATTTAAAAGCAAACAATTTCTGGAATGAAGTTACAGAAAATATCAATAGTTGTTTATAAGCACAGCGTGGGAATGTTTCATTCAAAGCACATGAATTTAGCTAAAACGTTTAACTTGCTCTCTAAAGACCAGTTTTCTTTGCCTGCTAGTCACAGGCTTGAAACAGAAAGTAAATCCTGTGTTGAGGATTAAATTCTAGAATAAGAAAATAGTAAGGTAAGAAAACTTGGAAACTCATGATTCTTTTTAGATATGCAGAATTTTAGCAAAATTGTTTTTTCTTTTAAAAAAGATGTAGGGAGGAGGGTGAATGCAAGAAACAGAATGTAGTAAAATGCTTTTCATGAAATAAGATTAATCTCCTATCCTGAATGAAAATAGAGGCAGAAGACAGCCATCCAGTGAGTGCTTTGTAAATCACATTATTAGGACTTGCTTAAAGCATTCACCTAGTGTTCTATATGGAGGTGGTTGGTGGAACTGCCATATGCCAGCTTGGGTCTGGGCCAGGGAGGCATGCAGGAAGGGTTTTGCATTCCAGTCATCCTCTCCCGCCTGGCAAAAAGCACTTTTTGTATGTGGTGGAAGTACCCAAGTTATACGTACACAATGGGAGGCTGAAATTTCATTTCCACATGAAATTAGTGAATAATGGCTTTCAAGACTCACTGAATAAGCATCCCCAAGACAGTCAGCATTGTAAGTCTGTACAGGACGCCAGCCATCTGGATGAAAAATAAATCAGTTATGCAGCTACTTTGGGGGGCATCAGAGATGGGCATGCAAGGGTGAAGTGTACGGACACTGTATTGGAGCAATTTGCTTTTCATCAGGGCTTTGTTGTGGCCAAGTTTTGTCACTTCTGTGATTCCATGTCACTCTTGTACTGTTCTAAGTCACTAACTTATTAAGCCAGAAATGCATATATTTTTATCTCCAATTGTAATATATTGGCCACTGGGTGTCTGTTTAATGGTTTTATCTTACTATTTTGTTATCTTTATTGTTTACCATTTCTTAAAATACACCTTCACATTAATTTTGGATTTTAGCCTTTAGGAGAGTAGGTATTCTATCTGCATGGTGGCTAAGTTCGTAACTCCGGAATGCGCAACTCTAGACAGTGTTATCAATAATGAGGTGTATATTTTCTCCAAATTGTGATGGTGAGGTCTCCTTTCCGGCTAATGTAAGACTAGCTGTTAAAATATGATTTGAGAAAATATGATTTCAGTTTTGTTAAGGGTTATTTGAAAAAAAATAAGGCCAGGGTTATTTATTGTTAGATAGTCAGACATTGGTAATTTGCCTACATATAATAGTTAAAGCTAAAGCATGGAAACCAAACTGAGAGAAGCAGATGGAAACATCCCCTAGGTAAGTCTGAACATTTGTTCTTAAAAATGGAACAAGTGCTAGCAAGCTGTATAATCATTTTCTTTTAATTACACCTGACTTTGATTTTTTAAAAAATGTTGGCAAAGCAGTGTTTCAGTTTTATTTAACCTACTTTAGTTTCCTTCAGAAACTCTTTAGAACTTAGCACATAAACAGAGTATAAATAAAAGGTAGCAGGATTTGAAGGAAATCAGTTAATGGGCTGTAAAATAATTCTTTGGTGTGAGATTTTTAGAGAATAGAAAAAATCAGAATCTAGCTGGTACAGTCAAATACCTTGATTTTCCTATAGTCTAGTTCTATAACAGAAAAGTATTTCTACTTCCTGTATAGAGTATACAGGAAGACATGAGGTACCAATAGAGTTTCCTTGATTTGCTAGAATTCCATGTTGTGGTATTTCACGGAATATAGTACTCAAAATCTACATGAATATCATAACTGCTTGTTTCATGCTCTTGTAAATTTGTTGATTCACATACTTCTCTAAATAAATGGGCTAGCAGTTGGAGTTTTGCTGTATTTTGCAGTCTGAGCTATTCACTGAAATTGTATTAGTGGGATTTGGCTTGTAACTTTATAGTGTAAGCTATATACATTAATTAATTTTGAGGCAGCTGCTCATTAAAAATTCTTTCTAGTAAACATAATAAGTGAACATATTTTAGAAGATGCCAGCACATAATGTATTAAATGGACTTTGATAAGTGAATTTGGCTAATTAATTTGATTGGCAAGTATGAAAAACCCATATTTATGGGAATCCAACATGATGGACTGTATAATAGTATTTTAAATCCTGTTTTAACATTAGGGATTGTATGTATAACATAAGGACCTCATAAAGGAATTGGGGTTCACTATTAACCTGGAATAGAAGATATATTACCAGGTAACATACAGACTGAGAGAATGGGAAGGGGATTTTACAGACCCTCTTTCATTCATTCCTCTTGCTTTGTAATGAGAAAACCAGGACCAGACAGGTTGTAGGACTAAACATTTATGTGGTAGAGGAACTGGAAGCAGGACCTTGGCCCCTGATACTTGAAATGTTTTTTCAAACCTACCTGTGGAACATGTCTTCATGGAACCCCCTTGTCCAGAGAAGAGTGAGATAAGGCTAGAAGCTACTGCTGAGCCCTTTCATTTATAAATAAAGAATGCTTTGCTCTGGAATGTAGCTAGTTGGGGCTGCTTAAAAAGATTTTGGAGTCTTTTCCATAAGTCGTTTAGGAGAGACTAGACAAATGTAAGTAAGTACTGGATGGTACTGACTGAGTGAGAAAAAATAAGCAAAAACAACGGTGCCTGTGTCTTCTTTTTAACAGGGAGACAAGCCATTTCATGAAGGAGCTTCTTTCTCATCCACAAGACTGAGAGCCTTCTATAGTTAGTCATAGAGAGAATGCTATAGGCTCTGCGGTCCTGTGGCCCTGGCAGTGATACTACCAGAGAGTTTACCAAAGGCTGGGCTTGAAGCCACTGCCTTCGCCATGACCCATGTGGGAGATTGAGTTCTATCCACTGATTCTATTTCTCTCCAGGAGCCTCAAGCACATGAGCCACTCAGATTCTAAACCTGGGAAAAGACATAGAATCACAGATATATTGTTTTATAAGTAGAGAGGGAGGTAAGAAAGGATAAAATAGGTGTGCTCATATAATTAAAGTGTCACTTTTTTGAGAAAAACTAAAGTGAGGAAACTTTCCATCACTTGACTAAGTCAGTTAACCTCTGGCTTAGTCAAGTGATGGAAGTTGTGTTCTCTTTTGCATGAGAGCAAATGACAAGTTTTCATTGGCCACAGTGGTGGAGCTTTCCTTCCCATGCTTGTAACAGCCAGAAACACCTCCTGCAGGACCCACGCCTTCACCTTCTGGTTAACTTGGTTACTTTCCATTAGTTGACGTTTGGGTGGCAAAAGTGACTTGAGAATGAAGGGGAGAGGTGCTGGTACAATCCAGTCTGAGTGCATGAGGTTTCCCTCCTACCTCCAGAGAATTGTAGCTGCATCATTTTTGCAGTTTTCCTATTAACTAGAGCTGAGTTAGTAAAGTGTGTCCCCAGGAGGAGCCTTCAATGTTGAGGTGAGACATCTTTTAAAGGGTTATTTTCAAAGCAGCAGCCTCTGCTGAGTAACATTTTTCTTTGCAGTTACATCTTCAATTGTCTTTATCACGGTGCAGTGCATTTGTTTACACGTGTGTCTCACCTACTAGACTGTGAGCTTCAGAAAGGCTGTTCAGTATCTGCTTCTCCTGGGGATTTCTGATGGCTGGCCCAGAGCAGAAATCAATAAGTGTGTGTGGAATTAATGAATATTGAATGAATAAATAAAGTCATATGTAAATGGGCGCTTTCAAAGTCTTGAAGTTTTTTCTTCAGTTTTTAATGCAATGTTCTAAAACTTCAGCCTTTTTTAATGTCTCTTATTCTTTTGCTATCCTTTTATTCTTATATTTTCATAGAACAAAGAAATACTTGTCTAGGTTCTTGGTTCTGAATTAAGGAGATCTGGATTAAAGTGGTCTTAACTCCATCAAGCAAGGGTTTACTTTGTTATACTTGTACACAAAATTAAAAAATCTATCTCTGCTTAGGAATATAATAATTTGTCATAATTAATCAAGGTATCAAAGTACAGCTTTTTTTAAAAATAAGCAATGCACTGATGTTTCATAAAGTAAATTTTCTAGATTCAGCCAATAGGAGCATTTCTTGGTGAGTTTCTACTCTTTTTTTTAAATTTGATACAGAGATTTCGCTCTTTTTTTTTATTATACTTTAAGTTCTAGGGTACATGTGCCCAAGGTACAGGTTTGTTACATATGTATACGTGTGCCATGTTGGTGTGCTGCACCCGTTAACTCGACATGGAGAGGAGAGAGGGATAGCATTAGGGGATATACCTAATGTAAATGGTGAATTTCTACTCTTATGTGGACTTTGAGTTGAAACCCTGTGTTTCCTACTTTCGGGACAGCTTCATAATTGAAGCCTATAGAGGTAATAGACCTGTGACTGAGATTCCCAAGCTTGAACTTCCATTTTAATTGGATTTACTTGAAGGCTTATGAATAAAAGGCTGTGAATTTCTAATTAGCAGAGTTGATAGCATATTGTCTAACAATGTTAACCTGATTTAGAATCCAAATGGCTTTTGATGGATTTTAAATTATATCTTAATATTTCCCACTTCTAATGTATTGACTTAAGTGATACATTCAAATGAAATTTCATTTTTCCTATCATCATCTATGAAATATGCTGTATCTCAGTTTGATATTTTTAGTTGTGGTGTTTGTCAGACACCTAAGAGAACAGTCCTTTTACTTATAGGTAGGTAAAATCCCTTGCGTTCCTAATTATGCTGGTCACTTCACAGGTCATTAACCTGTATATTTTCAGAACCTAAAAACAACTGGTAGGGTATATATTCTGAGTTCTCCTTATTCATAGTAGTTATGTTCTATGAAGTCACCTTAAACACGGAACCATTGCTCCTAAGGAAAATACAGGGTTAGATTCCTGTGAGCCTCTGGCTCTGGTTTTTTAGCTGATCAGTGCATACTTTATGGTGTTTTATGTATGTTTCTGCTTAAAGACTCCTTTTTAATATGTATTGTTGATTCATCAGCATCGAACTCATAGCCAACAGCACTATGACTCATACCTGAAGCTTGTCTAACACATACATTTTATCCATAAGACATATCACAGCTTTTTTTTTTTTTTTTTTGTCTAAGACAGGGTCTTGATTTGTCACCCAAGTTGCAGGGCAGTGATGTGATCTTGGCTCACTGCAGCCTCCACTTCCCAGCTCAAGCAATCTTCCAGCCTCAGCCTATAGAGTAACTGGGACCAAGGCACAAGCCACCATTTTTTTTGCTTTTTTTTTTTTTTTTGAGATAGAGTTTCACTTTTGTTGCCCAGGCTGGAGTGCGATGGCACAATCTCGGCTCACTGCAACATCTGCCTCCCGGGTCCAAGTGATTCTCCTGCCTCAGCCTCCCGAGTAGCTGGGATTACAGGTGCACGCCACCATGCCTGGCTAATTTTGTATTTTTAGTACTGATGGGGTTCCTCCATGTTGGTCAGGCTGGTCTCAAACTCCTAACCTCAGGTGATCCATGCCACCTCGGCCTCCCAACGTGCTGGGATTGCAGGCATGAGCCACTGTGCCCAGCCTGTATTTTGTATTTTGAGCCACCACTTTATGGCATTATTATTTTCTTGTAGAGATGGGGTTTTGCCTTGTTGCCCAGTCTGGGTCTTGAACTCCTAAGCTCAAAGCGATCCACCGCCTCTGCCTCCCAAAATGCTAGGATTACAGGTGTGAGCCACCATGCCCAGCCTGCCTTTTTGTACTCAGGAGGACTTAGTACTTCAGTACTGTAATTGGGGGCCATTTTAATCAATACAGTCACCAACAGAAAGCACAAACATGCAAAAAGTGGCACTAAATAGATCACGAAAAGGACACCAAGAGCTGTGGAGCGTCACCCCTTGCGTGACCTCAGTTTGGAATGTGCACATTGGTCACTCACATTTTCACTGCTCTGTGCAAGTCTGCAAGGGACAGTGAAGGCATCATGAGTATTGATCTTGGGGTCGCAAATACATTTGAGTGAGCAGACCAATTTCTAATTGTGGAATTACCAATTTATAATTGTGTGAGTAATGAAGACTGACTGTATTATCACCAGAGTTTGAAGATAAGGAATCCAAGACTCAGATGTTAAGTAGCTTCAGTTCCATGAGACTCTACCAAGGACCTAACGTGCATTGAGGATGTACTGAGTTGGATGGGGTCCATCAGTCAAGACTTATGACCCTGGTTGTTAACTGGCCTTAAGAATTTCTGTCTTAAGGCCAATTAACAACCAGGGTCATAAGTCTCGACTGAGGGACACTTATTTATATAAATATTTACTTAAGAATGAATTGCTTACTGTGTCTAAATGTATTTTTTCTTTGTTCTTTCCTTAACATTTTTCATCTTTCTAAAAAGTAAAGTCAGTCTTTAAAACTTTAGGTAACTATTTTAAAAGTAAAATTTGACATAAAGCCTTCTCTTGTCACCCTCTAGGATGAACTACATTTCTTTCAAAAGCACCTGGAAAATTATAAAGAATGCATACAGTTTAGCCTATAGCCGAGAACTGAGAGATGGAGGTCAAAGTCAGAAAAGCTGCAAACAGTTTTATATTTTGTTCCTGACACACTTCTCCAGATATGAGCGACATGTTAAAGAACATACAGTGGTCAGTACTGGAATTAATGTTCCAAGAGCTAGCTTATTCCTCATGGAGAATCAGTGTTGTGGAGACCTAGATCTGCCGTTTTTCAAGGCAGACTTGTCAGGGTCCAGAGAACTAATGGTCTCATAGTTTGGCAGAATAGCACACTAGTACATTTTGTTTAATGGTTATGAGTTTTATTGGGAAAGAAATGTAAGAGCCCCGCAATGTGTTCAGATCATCTTTGTTGCTGATTTGCTCCATGCTGTGTGAATGTCTTGAAATTCTGCAGTGTACTTTTGTTTATCTAAAGGACTTATGTTATGGCCATCAGACCTTTCAGAAATTGGAGTTCTATCCAGTTCTCTCCACTGATGACCAGCCTTGAAATCCCCTTCATAAGAGTCTCCCTTCCTGACATTCTGGCACTTCTGGCCAAACCCTGTCACAAAATGAACTCCTTAAGCTCTCATGCGATCCTCCCTTAAGCTCTCATGAGGAGTGCTCCTATCTGCTGCAGTTTGGAGCCTGTGTTTCCTCCCAGGTTTTAGTCTGGTTGTCTGTCCCTTCTTTCGATAGTCCTGATGGGTTCTCCAATGATTTGAGTCATTGTTGGTTTGATCGTGTTTCCACAGCAAAGTAAAATTTCCATTAATAGCCAACAAATATTAGGCTCCAAAGAAATCGCCTCTGTAGGTATGTGGGGAGAAGGGGTATAGTACAGTGGTTTAGAGTGTGAGCTGCTCAGTTGGAAGTTCTGATTCCTCATCTATAAAAAGAAGAGATTTGTATGGATTCAATAAAACGATGCATGTAAAAGCATGTAGAATAGTAGCAGCTACACAGTGATGGCTTAATGTGGTACTTACCAGCTAATTATGTTGAGGGTATTTTATTTTTTCCCAACTCTAGCAAATTGTCAACATAGGCTTTGAAATAGCTCATGAGGCTGCACTTGGTATATAAAATTGGTATTTAAATGTAGTTAAGTTATACATATAATGTATATGAAACTAGGAAATAGGAAGCATCTATATTCAGCAGAATATAGATGTTTATATATGGATGAATATATTCAATTGTTTATAAACTCGGACTTGTGAAAATACTCTTTTGATTTTTTTATGTCAATGCAATATGTATGTATGTCAGCAAAATAATATAGGGATACTGGCCAGTGTTGAACATAACTTTATAGAGTTAGACACTATTTATGCTTGCATAAAATGGGTATTGGTAAGGTCAATGACCAAAGTAGTGTTTAACAACTTCTAGCTTTCAGAGGGCAGGGACCATATCTGTGAGTGTGTGATTTCTAAAATCCTTTTTCTTCATATTGACCTATACGTAATAGGTCAATGAATATAATGCTGAATTAAGAAGTATAAGGAGTTGTGTTGTCAGCCTTTCCCATTTGTCTCTATTGCTTCTTTAACATTTTCCTCGTCCCACAGACACAGTGGCATGGGCTGGTTTTTACAGCACTGCAGGTTTTTCCAGGGAGCAGCAGTTATCCATTCTTGGACTCACATAACACAGAAGCCAGTCAGTTGAATAGATTTAATGTGGCTCCTTCTGCAAGTGCTTATCTCGTTCACTGATTGCCTTGTAATTGTTATTACTTTGAAAACATTTCTTTTTCATCTATACACTCAGATTATATAGAAGGAGACATTTTGCCATTGAGGTATATTCTTATCAAGATGTTATTCTTCTATTTTATAAATAATACTATTATTAGACATATGATGAAATTCTCTTGTAGTCAGTGCCAAAGGAAATAAGACAATAGGCATGTGCAGTGGGGGCTTAGCTAGATAGAGCCTATCTTGTTTTTCTTGCTTGCCTTTAATCAGTGCTCATATTCTCTTAAAACTTTCTTATCCATCTTTTGTGGGCACTATTTGTGAATTTCCTTCCTTTCTTCCTTTTCTTTTGGTGACAGTGTTTCTGTTTCTTTAATTTATCAAGGTGTCACACACAACGGTCTTATTGTATTGTGCTAAAGACATTCTCCATTTGTGAGAGTCTCTGTTTGTTGCTGGGTTTTCTTTCCTTTTGGACTAAGTAGGACATTTCTAGTTGTTTTCCCTTTGACCTTTTAAATGTATTTCAGTTCCTAACTTTGTCTGTTAGTGCTTTTCTTTTTCTTTTCAATGGCTTGAGCCCTTCTCCAAAGCAGAAATATATTTTTTAAATGGAATTCCGATCTCTGACAATATCCATTCTTTGTTGTGACTTAAAACATTTTTAAACATTTATTTAATTTATATATATTTTTAGAGATAGAGTGTTGCCATGTTGTTCAGGCTGGCCTTGAACTCCTGGGCTCAAGCAATCCTCCTGAGTAGCTGAAACTACAGACTCACTGCCATGCTTGGCTCTGTGACTTTTGAATATTATGCCTTTCTTGTGTATAGATGCCTGCAGAATCCTTTTCTCTTTGGTTTTGTTTTCTCTTTTGTCTTTTAGACAGGAGAACTTAGCTAAGAAACAGAGAAAACCCACACAGCTTTTGTGATCGAGAATGACATACACTACATATCTGAGTTTTATCATTATCCACTTAAAAAGTGTGTCCTTTCTGTACCTATTTAGTTACATGCGAAGTGATTTTTGCTAGAAGCCACACTAAGCTTTAGCAAATGTCTTTCTTCTGGATTTCGGAAAATGACTAGCATAAAATTAAAGGGAACAAACTCCTCAGCAATTTACATGTTCCGTTTGTTTTCTTGTAAGATTTATTAATCTTTGGTACATTTCTTTCAGACAAGCAAATTTAGAGATCATGAGAGTGGTAAGTGTGCAGAATAACTTTTGGTTTTATTTGCCACTGTTAACAGTGCAAAGCAGTCATAGGTACCGTTAGTATTTTTTTTTTATTGACCCTGTCTGTTGCCTGTTTCAGTGTTTTGTTGGATATGAGAGCCATTCTAATCATTGTTGTTTCAGAGCAAATAGCTAGTGAGTTATTTATACAGCAAGTAAGTACCAAATAAAGCCTTTTGATAGCAGGAGTAACTTGCTGTCTGTGTTATATCTTAGTTTAGATAAGCCTAGATCCTGATTCATCCCTTCCAACCTGCTTCACACATGAGCTTAGTTAAACTGGGCTCTGTTAATTGTCACCTTCCCTAGTAACCCCTTTGACTTTTGTGAATGGGCCAGATTAAAACCCAGTAAGATGTTAGGTAACAAAGGGTGAATATGTTGATTGGTTTTAAACATGTCTTTTAGTCTAGACAGATGTACTCATATTTCCATGTGTTTTCCTTTTAAACACAGTCATCCCTGGAAAGAGGACTAGTTTGAATCCATGGATGACTCTGTTGTAATCAGTTTTACTCTTTAACTCACTTTGATTTTTCTCAATAAAATACTCAACCTCTTTGAGCCTCCATTTTCTCCATTCTTTATTCTTTGAGCCTCCATTTCTTGTCACTAAAATGAGGGTATTGTTCTCGAAGACCTTCGTGTAGTAGTCTATGATTTATAAGATGGTTTGGAGGGAGCCTCACAATATCTTTCCCTTGGGCATGAGATGTCTCGCTATCTGCCCATTACAACATATTTGGAATGGTTGGCAGCAGCATCCCCTAAAAACCATTTGTGTGGAACATTAATTGGTAAGATGCTTTATTATAAAATTTTGTACCTTAGCAAATTGAAGCCTGTAAAAACTCAAGAAACAAACTTGTCACAGTGATTTCTAATCCTTTACCTGTAAAAACAAAGAGATACCAGTTATTAATATCTCACTAAAATTGCCTCCTACATATGGGAAACTAGTGTTGAAGTCGTTTTCAGAAAAAGATAGCTGAGGGAAAAGAGGAAAATGGGAAAAGGAGGAATATCTTCATGGTCTAAGTAAACAACTAAACTTTGCAGAAGGAAAGCTGTCTGGAGCCTTTGGGTCAGCAAGAGTAAAGCCCTGAATTATATGTAAATAAATGTGTTATTACTGGATCAAGAAGGGAGCATTGAAGAGAAGAAGTTTGCAAAAAGCTCTCAGGGTGACCAGTGTAACATTAGAACTCAGTCGAAACGATTTGAGAACCAGAAAAGCATTTGATTTGATTAGTATTGGTAATGTTTCCTCTAGTGTTCTTTTCTCTAATTGCACTCTTCAGGTTAGTATCTGGCTCACTCATACTTTGTTTCTTATCTACATGCTTTATAAAAATAACTCATTTAATGCCCACAGCAACGCTAGAAGGAGGTAGGACATTAAGGCACAGAGAGTATATGAGTGGAGAGAGGAGGTTATGTTATGGTAATAAATGGCCTCCAGATCCTAGTGGGTTATAACTACAGTGGCATCCTTATTGTCCACCAGATGCCTGTGGTGGGTCAGCTGCTCTGCTCCAAGGTATATGTACTTCAGGACCCAGGCCAGTGTCCTTCTTGTCCATTGCTGATCATAATGAGAGAACATGGCAGATCTTGTCTGGCTCTTAGTGTTTTCTGCACAGAAGTTATGTGTGCTTCTTCTATCCATGATTTATTGCTCAAAACAAGTGAGATGCCAAGTCTAGTATCAGTGGGATGGGGAAGTAAAATCTTCCCAACAGAAAGAGGCAGTGTGTGTTTGTAAATAAAGATACACTCCCACAGAGAGAGTGTGAGTAACTTTCCCTAGCCAGTGAGCTGGTACGTGGAAGAGCTGGGAGTCTGAACTCAAGCAGAACAGTGTCTGACTCCCATGACGAATTAAAATGGATTTTGAGAGGTTCCCATTAAATTCATGGAGGTTTTGTGTGTGTGTGTCTGGATTACTGAACAATTATATGTAATATAAAAATCATAACTCCAGCTAGAATCATGTTGCTAGCATAGCATTAAGGTTAAGAATGAGGACTTTGGTGCCAAGAGTGCCTGTGTCCAGGTGTAGCTCTGGGACCTTGTGGAAGATACTTAATCTCTCTGTACTTTATTTTCAACATCTGTAAAATGGGGAAAATAATAGCACCTACGTCATGGTTGGGGTAAGGATTAAACAAGTTAATAACTAACGTAAAGTACTCGGAATGTAATTACTTTATAAGTGTTCATCATTATCATTATCCTCTTTTATCTTAAATGTAAACAAAATATGTTCATAGACTGTGCTCAGCACCAGAGCTATCATCTGCCTTCGGGCACGATGGGTATCTCATATCCTTTAGGAAGTGGCTTTTTGTTGGCTCTGTGTCTGAACTCACTATTTGCTTTTCCCCTCTCTTGTGTTAAGATACAAGAAATGCCCTCATTTCTTATTTTGTTCTCTCTCACTGTGTCAGTTAAATAGATGATAATTATGAATACTTAGATTTATTTATGTATAAACAGAAAGTTTCCAGTAGCCTGTTTTGACAGAATTTTCCTGCCTGGTTGTTATCCTATTTTTTTTCTACAAAAACATTTCCTGTTGTTTGCCCACCAATTGCTTTCCTGTTTTCTGAAACACTTTTACCTTTCTTGAGAGTGTCCTAGATGGTTACACATCTAAGAATTTTTTCTTCCTTTCAGAGTTTTACGTAGTGGAATAGATATTATTTTACAGATTGGTTCCATTCATTTCACCTCTCAAGATTCTAGGCTGTCTGTTATTAGGTTCTTTTATTTTTCCCTCTGAAGATTCTCATTGTTGACTTTATTGTTGATTTCAGCTACTTGTCAAATCAGGTACTAATTGAATATTGTCCACATTTGGTCACGATTTGATTTTTTACAAAGAATGTAGGGAAGTCTGGCTTTCTCTTTTATTCTCTGGATTTTTACAATGGACATTCTTTTAAAAGGGTCTGTGTCTTGAAATCTTGTTATTTTGAACAGTCTTCCTGGTAATGGTGTGAAGGATAGGAATAGAACAGAAAGATACTTTCTGATTTGTTTGTGTGCCTCCTAAGACTGTACTCTCTGGCTCTAATATTATACAATTTTGTGAACATGTACACAGTGTTTCATAGTTAACTTTTCTAGGAATGTGCACAGTATAAAACGTGCTGATGGTGGTGACAGTGGGAATACACAGAAATATATAGACTTAAGCTGGTTAAGTGTTGTAGAAGGAAGAATGAAGAATGTGCTTAATATAAATTGTTAAGTCACAATAACTAGGAAGGGGTCAAGATAGTATGAAGAAAACAAGATGTAGGCTCAATGTTGGTAAGGTATTTAATGGCATACCTCAAATGGAGTTAATATAATTGAAATGGATGCAAAAACTATTGAGTTCCAAAAACAAAAAGAGATCCGGTTATTTGTTTGCTACAGGTCCAAGTAAGGATTAATTAAGAAATATATAAAAAGTGCTTTTCAAAGAAAGGATGGTATAATAGAAGTATAAATTTTCGACCCATGTGGTAGACTCTAACAATTATTTCCTTCTCTTAGAACTGCCCCCAACCTATAAGGGACAGGACCACATCTAAGACTGTGCTATATGACCCTTCTCCCAGGTCAAAGCTGGTCACTTCAGGGTGTGTACCTCACCTATGCTATGCCAATCAGGATCTTACTCCAGAGAATTAAAACGTGGAACTGATGGAATAGAAACCAAGAGTCCCCAGAGCTCAACTAGGGCATCGTTGGAGTGTCATGCCAAGAGGTATATAAATTCTTGCTGCAGAGATCCCTGCTGCTTACCCAGCTCTTGCTTCTCCTAGAGTTTGGTGGTTCAGTTCCTCCTGAAATACCATACCACATTCAATAAATACCTCCTCTTTCTTATTGTACCTGAAGTTTGTTTCTGTTACTTGCAACCAGGAGAAATCCAACTCATACAGTCCTGAAAAGATTAGAAAAGAAGAATCTAAACAGGATACAAAGCTCAATGATGAAAATGACTCTGAAAGGAAAGTGAGATGGGTTCTGTTAGGTTATGGACTCATAAAATGAATTGGCAGATGATCAGAGCATCAAATTACTCTTACCAAATGCTTTAGAGAAGGCTATTCCGTTGAATGGTTTATAAAAGTCAGTAAATTTATAGTGCTCCTGAGGTTTAATAATGGCTCAGTTGGGTAGAGACCTGAGTTAGTGAAGGCTCGGTTATGGGCAGACCAGTTTCAAGACCACAGGTCACCTAACTCCTTACACCCACAAGTGGCCAACATATGCTCCAATAATGGGGCAGCCAGAGAGTATATACATGTGTTTGCAAACCGTCTCCACTCTGGAATATGAACTAAGTCAATATTCCCCTAATAAAGCACTGAGGTAGCATCTTATACTGGGCATAGCAGTAGACTTAGTAAAAAGAATATGAAGATGAACATACCAAAAATGTCTATGGCTGAGATTATGTGTGCCTGTGGATGTTTAGTTATGAAGTGTGCCATTTGAATCATTCATATAGTCATCTTCAACTCTTGAGAAATGGCATGTTGAAGAAGTTCCTTAGATTGGGAAAAAACCCACTTTGCAGTAAAGATTTTATAACTCTAGAGTTATAAATTTTCATATTTGACATCTGACTTTTATGCTCTTAACTTTTGTAAAATGTGACTGCCATTTCCTCTATGAAGGTTTCCTTGATTCTCCTGGTCGGAATCAAATACTCCTTCTGCCCAAAATACATCACACTTTGCTTGGAGCACCCATTATATCTTCCCAGGCTATGTGTATATGTATATTTGTATAGAGATGGATTATGTACAAACATACATAGTTGATAGATTTTATATTAAAATATATCTGGATGTATTAGTTTGTCAGAGCTGCTGTAACAAAGTACTGCAGATGGGGGTGGCTTACACAACAGAAGTTCGTCTTGAAGTTCTGGAGGCTGAAGTCCAAGATGCATTGACAAGGTTGGTTGCCTCTGAGTCTGCTCCATGCCTCTCTCCTGGCTTCTGGTGGTTTGCTGGCTATCTTTCTTGTTCATTGGCTTGTAGAAGTGTCACCTCAATGTATGCTTTCATCTTCACATGGTGTTCTTCGTGTGTGTGTGTGTGTGTGTGTGTGTGTGTGTTTATCTTCAAATTTTCCCTTTTTTAAGAACTCCACTCCTGTCGGATTAGGACCCATTCTAGTGACCTCATTTAAAATTGATTACCTCTGTAAAGGCCCCTATCTCTAAAGCCACATCTGTAGTACTGGGGGTTAGGACTTCAATGTATGCATTTTTGGGGGACACTTTCCAACTCATAATGCTGAACCATAGGTGTGTTATCTGTTTTCTGAGACTGAATGCTCTGTAACTGCAGGAACTGAGTCTCACTCATCATTGTAGTTTCCATAGAGCCTAGCAAAGCCCCTCCAACTTAGTAAGCAACATAATATTTGTGGAATAGATTGATAGCATTTCCAATTTAGCCTAAAAACCACCTTTTTGGGCCCGGTGTGGCGGCTTATGCCTATAAACCCAGCACTTGGGGAGGCTGAAGTGGGAGGATCACTTGAGCCCAGGAATTCAAGATCAGCCTGGGCAACAGAGCAAGTCCGTGTCTCTAAGAAACATTTTTTAAAAATGAGTGTGGCAGCCAGGCACGGTGGCTGACGGCTGTAATCTCAACACTTTGGGAGGCTGGGGCACTTTGGGAGGCTTGTGGATCACAAGGTCAAGAGATTGAGACCATCCTGGCCAACATGGTGAAACCTTGTCTCTACTAAAAATACAAAAAAATAGCTGGATGTGGTGGCACGTGCCTGTAGTCCCAGCTACTCGGGAGGCTGAGGCAGGAGAATCTCTTGAACCCGGGAGTCAGAGGTTGCAGTGAGCCGAGATCGCGCCACTGAACTCCAGCCTGGTGGCAGAGGGAGACTCCGAAAAAAAAAAAAAAAAAAAAAAAAAGAACAGGGCATGATGACCCACACCTGTGATGCCAGTTACTCAGGAGGCTGACATAAAAGGATTGCTTGAGCCCAGGAGATTGAGGCTGCAGTGAGCCATGATCACACCACTGCACTCCAGCCTGGGCAACAAAGTGAGACCCTATCTCAAAAAAATAATGATAATAAAACCACCATTTTGTTGAGCTGAACTCACCCTCGTGTGTGTAAATCATTCCACAAATGAAGGAATGTTTTAGTGTATAAACTTTCCTGTGTGAGAGTCCATCAGGGATTCCATCAGTACCTCCTTCAACTCTTCCCTTTGGAACTCACAAACCTTCTTTTTCTGAGCCTAGATAAATGGCTCAAGCCTCCTCACAGATACTATGTTGGGGCCGTTGTCAAAACAGAGACAGAATGAGATTTCAGAGGCATAGATAATTGAAAGTCGTGAAAACTAAATTAGTTGTCATGTAAGGGCTATCGTCACCCCCTTTCCCCACAGGTATGTAATGCTCCTTAGGAGATGATTAGCATGTTTGATTAGCATGTTTTTTTCCCTCAAGAATTCCCTTTCCATATTAAGCTACATATAGTTCATCTGTTTTGAATGTTACCAAAATTGATGGAACAACTTGAACATTATTAATAAAGTTCTGTTGTTTTTAAAAGTTTGTCTTAATTATCAGACATAACACAAACCTAAATTTATTTTAGTGGAATTTTAAAATTTAAAGAAGAAATATCAGGGTGGCAAAGTGGGGTTGCAGAGGCAGGGGTATACCTGGAAACATAGGGAATTCCAAGTTTCTTAGAGAGCATGGCAACATAAGGAATACCCATTCAGAAACCTAGATTTTCCACAATAATTAAGAAATTAAGTGTTTCTTCAATGATTTATAAGAAGTATATATCTCAAGGAAAGCTTTTTTTTGAAGTGTTTGACTTTACACTCGAGGAAGAGGTAATTGCAAGAGTTAAGATTAGAAATATCTGTATTAAAATTAGGCGAATTTTTGCTCTAATATGTATTTTAGAAACATTTTAGGTAGGAGTGCTTTGGGATTTCACTCTGTACCAGAGAGGAGGAGGAGAAAATGGGTTACTTTAATTCAGTATTGTGCTAAATTCAGGCTCTTCCAACTTTATCAAAAATTTGGGGATGAAGCCCTTTGTCAGATGAGTAGGTTGCGAAAATTTTCTCCCATGTTGTAGGTTGCCTGTTCACTCTGATGGTAGTTTCTTTTGCTGTGCAGAAGCTCTTTAGTTTAATTAGATCCCATTTGTCAATTTTGGCTTTTGTTGCCATTGCTTTTGGTGTTTTGGACATGAAGTCCTTGCCCACACCTATGTCCTGAATGGTAATGCCTAGGTTTTCTTCTAGGGTTTTTATGGTTTTAGGTCTAACGTTTAAATCTGACAAAGGGCTAATATCCAGAATCTACAATGAACTCAAACAAATTTACAAGAAAAAAACAAACAACCCCATCAAAAAGTGGGCGAGGGACATGAACAGACACTTCTCAAAAGAAGACATTTATGCAGCCAAAAAACACATGAAAAAATGCTCATCATCACTGGCCATCAGAGAAATGCAAATCAAAACCACTATGAGATATCATCTCACACCAGTTAGAATGGCAATCATTAAAAAGTCAGGAAACAACAGGTGCTGGAGAGAATGTGGAGAAATAAGAACACTTTTACACTGTTGGTGGGACTGTAAACTAGTTCAACCATTGTGGAAGTCAGTGTGGCGATTCCTCAGGGATCTAGAACTAGAAATACCATTTGACCCAGCCATCCCATTACTGGGTATATACCCAAAGGACTATAAATCATGCTGCTATAAAGACACATGCACACGTATGTTTATTGTGGCATTATTCACAATAGCAAAGACTTGGAACCAACCCAAATATCCAACAATGATAGACTGGATTAAGAAAATGTGGCACATATACACCATGGAATACTATGCAGCCATAAAAAATGATGAGTTCATGTCCTTTGTAGGGACATGGATGAAACTGGAAACCATCATTCTCAGTAAACTATCGCAAGAACAAAAAACCAAACACCGCATATTCTCACTCATAGGTGGGAATTGAACAATGAGATCACATGGACACAGGAAGGGGAATATCACACTCTGGGGACTGTGGTGGGGAGGGGGAAGGGGGGAGGGATAGCATTGGGAGATATACCTAATGCTAGATGAGGAGTTAGTGGGTGCAGCGCACCAGCATGGCACATGTATACATATGTAACTAACCTGCACAATGTGCATATGTACCCTAAAACTTGAAGTATAAAAAAAAAAAAAAATTGCAAAAAAAAAAAAAAAAAGAAATTGGGGATGAAAGCATACATTATTCTAATGAAAGCTCACAGTTCCAAGTAGAAATAAAAAGGAGAAAACCCAGAAGGACAAATGCACTTCTTCACTGGATATTTACTACCAATATTATATGGAGCATCTAAAATGTACAAAATGCTACACATATGACTGTTGTAGTAGGGAGTACAGGTAGCTTGTGTGGTTTTATTGGCTTATTTTGTCAAGATCTGGAACATGCAATTAGTTTCTGATATTGAATATGAGTGAAGGCGTTTGTAATCTTGCCTCAAGTCAGTGAGACCATCTTTGTTCTGAAGCATGATCGTTCATTTATTAAGGATATGTTTGTGCTCTGGATGCAGAAAGACCACAAAGTCACAGCCTTCTAGGGACTTAGCTCCCACTAGGGAGATAAATAGGTAAGAAGGCACTTGTTACTTCATGGACTGCA
Source organism: Pan paniscus (assembly GCF_029289425.2). Taxonomy (NCBI): domain Eukaryota; kingdom Metazoa; phylum Chordata; class Mammalia; order Primates; family Hominidae; genus Pan; species Pan paniscus. Next base: position 41,682,141 of record NC_073262.2, read on the forward strand.
TGAGTGACTGTATGGATGGAGAAATGAACGAATGAATGAAAATGTGGGTGTCATTCGAGGCACCGTTCTTGAGAGCAGAAGAACAATTTTGAGAATACATATATAGGATAAGGATGTAGAGGGCTACGTTTTATTTTCCAGGAGCTCCAGAAAGCTACTTAAGGACAAGCCTGTGGATAACACACCTTCAGAAAGTCAGGCCACTAAAATTAGGATTTTTGTTAGTTTGTGTTTACTAACTATCTCTGTATTCCAACACACTGAATTCTTTAAAAAGTCTCTGTGTTAATTTTTGGGAGGATTGGGGTACATTCCTTAATTGGCATAGTGCAATTTATTAAAGTCTTGTGCTTTTCCAATGTTGGTGAGTTTTACATGCCAGTCCTGTTGAGTTTCCTGCTGACTGACCTCACTGCACAAAATCCTGTGAAGATCCACAACTTAGAACACGCTCTAAACTTACCGACTTTTATGCTTTATGGATGTTGATAGAGTCTCCTAAAGCATATAATCAGAGTGATTTTGTTGCTGTTTTAAAGTTTTGGGGGCAACAGTGATGTTACGTATTGGAAAAAAGTATATAAAGACATTTCTTTCATATGAGTTGCGGCTCTAAAAGTTTTCTAAAATCTCCTCTCACCCTGTCAGAGGGGATGAGTAATTAAATGATCTGCCATGGAAAGGCTAATTAATTTAACCATTACTCAGGGACTGCCGCCGCTGGTCTCCCCATCTGCCCACACGACAGGTGCACCTGGCACTCGACATTGTCATGGCCTCTGCGGCGGGTGACTCCCCAGGGCACTTCTGTGTGGAGAGAGAATGGGTCTTGGCCTCCTCAGAGGAGCAAACCTGTTCTCCCCACATGCATACCAGATCGCCACCGGGCTCTTATTCTTGGGATCCACCAGAAATGGGGAAGGTTGATGATTAATTGAATCTTCTGTTTAAGATTTTAGTGTATGACTCTGTACCCCAAGGCACAAATGAGAGGAATCATCTATCTAATTTCAATATAGACATTTGGTGATATCTTCACAGGGAAACAATATGGGGTGGAGGGGGTTGTTAACTGAAACAAAACCTATGCCTGAGCATAGGTTTATATTGGGAGTTTGATTAGTATTTTTCTTCTACTCTGCAAAAATGTGGATTTATAGTATTTGGAATTCAATGTGTTCCTGGAAATTTGTAATGGTGGTTTTCCCATTGATTCACATTAAAATGGTCAAAAATGTGTTGTGTCCATGGATACCCCAAATTCTTGCATTATTTGTGATGACCTCACTGGCAGTAGAGACAGTGGTAACAGGCTACAGAGGCACAAGTTCTAACAAATAAGATTATAGCTAAATATATATTCATTGCTATTTTACATATTTGTTAAAGCATGAATGGCCATATTTAAACTTTTGAGCAGTGGGATAATAGGCATGCTTTCCAGCCTGCATGAGCAGCCTCCATTTATCCATGGAAGGCAGGCATTGCTGCATGTTAGCAATGTTGACCAGGAGCCTCCAAGGGCCCTATGACCTTTTTAGAGATCCACGGGGTCAAAACTGTTTTTATAACTATTTTGTTTAAATAAGAATACTAAGATGTTATTTTTTAAGAATATTTTAAAAGAATTTTTATAAGAATACTTAGAATTTTATAAGAATACTAAGATGATATTTGCCTTCTTTGTTCTCATTCTCTCATGAGTATACAGTGGTTTGCCAGAGTCCACTCCATATGTGACATTGCAGCATATTGAATGTATTAATAGAAGCAAATATGAGAATCCAGATGTCATTTTTGTTACCTAGATATTAAAGACTTTTGCAGAAGTATAAAACAGTGCCACTTGTTTTATTATATTTTTGAAAATTATAGTCATATTTTATAATTATGTTTATGTTAACCTGTAATATAATTACTATTGCTATTTTAAATTAATATATATTTTTAAGTTAATTTTGGAGATGGTAAGTATCAATAGACATAACTGACAAAAACAAAAGCTCTTTGGGATTCTCAGTAATTTTTTTGCAGAGTGTAAAGGGGTTCTTAATCCAAAAAGTTTGATTAAGTTTTATATCATAGAGATGATAATAATACCTACCTCATGGGATTCTCTGAGGTTTAAGTATATCATGTGAAGTGTTTAGAATAGTGCCTGACATAGCAACTATTCAATAAATATCAGCTATTATGGTTATCTTTTTAAATGCAAAAGTAAAATAGGTCCAGTATCTCTCAAAGAAGTGACCTGGAATAAAATCCTGGCACCAAAGTGGCAGACCGTGGTGCTGAACAAAAGTCTAACAGCATTGCATTCAAAAGACTTAATGAAGTTAGAGAATAACATAGAACATGTGATAGACATTCTTCCTAATTAAAATATTTGTGAGGACAGATCTGTTCTCCTATGTAATTTGTTGCTGAAAAGTCTGAAATTGAAAAAATCTTAGAAATAGCAGAAAGTGCCTTCTTATTTAAAGGAAGTCCAGATTTGATCTTTTGATAAAATAGCCACCTACCATGTTTTAAAATCTGGCTTTGAATACAGAGTGTTGTACTTACTGCGTCTTATGACACTCATGTGTAGGCATGTGCGTAGGCATGCTTTCTCTGTCTATCAATCCTGAAGTCTTTGAATTTGGAACTGTATTATTATTTGTGTTTATTTCTCAGACCCTAGAATGGTACCAGGCCTGTAGTAAACTCACATTAAGTGTTTGCTGAATGCATAAAAATTTCCATTATTGATGGATTATATAGTTTCAGTTAGCAAAATATTCTGAATTAATAAAAACCAATATAGGTGTATTTAATACATAAACGTAAGTAAGTTTTAAATACCTTATAGAAACTTAACCTAAAAATCAAAACTAACATGAACCTAGAGTTTTGTATGGAGAGTATTATGGGATTCTTTAATATCACAATATCTTTACCACAGTAAAGGAAACTGACTTTGGATTGCTAAGATGCCCAAGAAAATTTTTCCTTTTTAAATTCATATGTAAGCATGTTTATTTGTTATACTTTATTTTCCTAGAAAGATCAAGTGATCACACAGATCATCCTGCATGTTCATCAACTCACAGAGTATTTCACATATTAACAGTTTGCTTGACGTGAGCTGGATTCATACCTTTTAAGTGCGTTGCATATATAGGGTATTTGGGACCGTGAGACTTACAATGAGTAGAAATAATTCTTCCCACTTACACTAAGTGCCGTTGCTGCTCTTCCATCAGGGCATCTTCACAGGGGCACCATCTGCCTGGTGGAGAGTGGGGCACACAGCCTCTCCATTCTCTCCCATTCAGGTTGGGTACAAGTCCTGGGCTTCCTGAAGAGTGGCAAGGGAACATTGATTTGTCTCCCAACAGGCATGCCCTGGGACACTCCCGCAACAGATGGCTCTGTAGCACCCTGCAGCCTGAGGTCTCCACATAACACAAACAATATATTCCTCCTCTGCAAGCTGCTTTCTCCTTGGGGAATGCTTTTTTTTTAAACATGCAAACCTTGCAGGTCTTTTCTGAATTTTACGAATGCCAACATCCTGTTGGCTTCATTGGGAACACTATTTCCACAGGCTTAACTTGCAGAGGTGTCAGTGGTATTCTGAAGAATATATAAGAATATATAAAACCTATAAAATGTTGTTTATGATCTTTAGTTCAGATAGTCTGGGGCTATATTGAAGGGCTTTAGAAACCTGGAACTAATTCTCCATTTGGATATAAAATTGAGTAAGAAGAGTAGCTCTGTTTCATTCTTCCTGGAGAGAAAAGTTGTCTTTACATTTAACTGTAAGAGAAGTAAGTACTGTGGTCTCTTGTTTCATCGTTTGTATGTTCTTTATATTCTTTTTTTATACCTGTTCAGTAAATAAGAATCCACAGCTCTTGATAAAATATCCCTGTGCATTTGTTTGGCAATCATAAAGTCAATACCCACTTCATAATGAGCTACTGGCTTTGCCACAAACAAAACAAAACAGTGATGCATTGCAGAAGCACAGTTGTCTGTTTCCAGCAGATGAACTGAGGCCTTTAAATGGGAGCAAGGGTGTATGTGTATGTGAGTGTATTTAATTTGTCTTGGGTAGCTTGCAAATCCAGCATTCTTTATTTTCTACACAAAGCTGTTTATATGAACTGTGAATTTGCATGAAAAAGATACTAGTCCCAATTGGTTTCACACATATATTGGGACCATGGAGGTTTGAAAATATGGCGTGCCAGGCACTACTAAACGCAAGGACAAATGAGATTCTGTGAAAAAGACAGGGCCATTTATTTTTAATATTTTGATTGAGTTGATAATTTGATTCCAGAAATAACATCTAGAAATACTGAATATTTTATCATAGAAGTTTTTACCATGTCAAGAACTTCACCACTTCCTTAGTTTTAGAAAAGAAAGACCCTTTCATACAAAAATAACATTTTCATGCAAAAATAAAATACAAATTCTACTTAAAAAAAAAACTCCAGCTGATGTAAAATGTACACACAAGGACTTGAAATATTTGGAATATACAGGTTACTGAGGAATCCCTTATTTGTTGTGTTTTAGCATTGGAAACCCACTTTTAAAAGGGAATATAATTCAGAAGCCTAATATATAAAATAACTTAGAGTTATTTTATATAACTTAGTGCTCTTGCTGTTGTGGGACTTAGCTGCCACTGGCTTTGCCCACTGACTCCATGGGAGGCCCCTGAACTGTCCCTTGGACCCCTGAGAGATCTTTGTTGGATAATCTAATAGGTTGCATTTCCTGCATAAATGTCTTAAAACAATTATGGAGCATGGTCCCCAAAAGACATTAGTGTTTGCTGTTCTTGCAAATTCTGCTCCTTCATCACCTAGCTGCCCTGAGTCAGGGTAACTTCCAGTTGTCTACACCTAAGCAATTTCCCCAGTTGTCGATACGGAAGGCTAGCAGCCGGGCTGGGGTTGGGGATTGCCTCCCCTGTGGCCTACACTACTCTGAAATTTTCCATGTTTGCATCACCTGTTTCCACGTGGCTGTTTGAATTTGGGCATTCCTCCACTCATGTGGTAGGTCAGATATAAAACGGTGTTTCTAGTTTTTATGTATTTTACTCTCTGTTTCACCAAATCAAGTGGCTAGAATGCTGCCCCTTTAGAGATAGCCCATTCGTGTTGATTCATTCATTTTGTTCCTTCTTTATTGAATGCCAAAGAATATAATGTGTGGACAGTCTACAAAATTTCATGATTTATTAATATAGTATTTTCCTTTTTAAAAACTATGTAATGACTAAAACCATTATGGTTTTCTTTCAAATTGAATTAATAAGATTTGAGAAGCACATTACAGTGTGACAGTCCTAATAGTTTATAAAGGCCATCTCTTTTAAGCATAAAGTAGTGATGTTCCTAACATTTACACTGTATTAGGACTCTTTTATCATTTAGTAGGATGGTGGGGATAAGATTGGCTTTTGATCTGTTCCTGGAAATGTCTCTTTTATGTTACACTGCTCTTGTGAGAAATTAACATACCATTAACATATATATTAAACCTTTCTCTGAAGCTTCAATAATTAAGAATGAGGATTCAAGGCAATTTTCTAGAACATTCTTACATTCCTAGTTCCGTATCTGTCTGTGAGTTGAAGTTCTCAAAGTTTGGTCCTGGGACCCTGGGTATCTCCAAGACCCTTTCAAAGGAACTGCAAGATCAAAACTATTTTTGTCATAACACTAAGATGATATTTGCCTTTTCCACTCAGCTTCCATGAGTGGAGTTTTCTAGAAGTCATATGACATGTTCTGTCATAACAGATTAAATGCTGAAGCAGATGTGAAAATACACGTGTCTTCTATTAAGCCAGACGTTAAAGAGAGTTGCAAAATTCTAAAGCAGTATCACTCTTCTCACAAAATTTATTTTTTCCCTTTATTTGCAAAGTGTATTTTTGTTTTGGAATTACTGTTTAGGATGACTTTTAATAAAAATATTTTACTTATGTTGGCATGGGTTTATTGGCTTTTTGGTGATTTAATAAATATTTTAATAAATTACATTTTTATTTATATGTCATAAATATCAATAGATAATAACCCATAACAACAAAATCTCTTTGGGATCCTCAGTTTTTCTGCATACAAAAGGATTAAATATTTGAGAACTCAGTATTCAAATATTTGGGACCTACTGTTCTACAGTCCCCTCATTCAGTGCTCTTACTTAGGAATTTACTCTGTTGAAGCTTACTCAGATATTTATCTGGTGGCCTATGGAAGTTGTACTTTTCGTAATTTTAGAATGTATGTAAAAAAGCTTTTGTAGTTAACCAGAACCAGAGGATACCCTGTGGGAATCAGGGTATATGTGTGCAGTGTACCTGCATTATGTACTATGTAAATGCAAGATGGTAATATTATTTAAAATTCTGTTATACCAGGCGAGTTGGTATTAGATTCTGTAACTGATTCCTCATTCAGCAAATCACAAATATTTATTTTGTTCCTACTAAGGGGCCTTAGTAGTTGTTAAAGAGATGAACTAAATATAATCTCCACTCAGGCAACCGGCTGTTACAGTAAGATACTAACTACGCCACAACTGACCACCTGCAAAAATGAATGGATCATCATTTTTGGTTGCTACTGTTGTGGTCAAGGAGGAATTTATGGTCTTATTTAGAGGAAAAATATATTGAATAAACAGTCGAGTAAAATATGAGACAATGTGTTTAATATACTTTAGATGAGAAGTTAAATATCTCCATGTTTCAGTATACAGAGAAAAGAGTGTGGCAAGTGAATTCAGGTATTGGTGTAGGAAGTTAATTATCATTAGCATCAAAGTAGCTTCTGGTGTTCTGGCAGTGTTTCTGTTTTTTTGTTTAGGTGGGACTAATACGGACATGTTCACTTTGTGATTATTCAGCAACCTGTGCTTTTATGATATTTTTCTGCGTACTTTATACTTCATTAAAAAAGTAAAGAGAAACTTTTAAATTTAAAATATCCCATTACTGGGTATATATCCAAATGACTATAAATCATGCTGCTCTAAAGACACATGCACACGTATGTTTATTGCGGCATTATTCACAATAGCAAAGACTTGGAACCAACCCAAATGTCCAACAATGATAGACTGGATTAAGAAAATGTGGCACATATACACCATGGAATACTATGCAGCCATAAAAAATGATGAGTTCATGTCCTTTGTAGGGACATGGATGAAATTGGAAACCATCATTCTCAGTAAACTATCGCAAGAACAAAAAACCAAACACCGCATATTCTCACTCATAGGTGGGAATTGAACAATGAGATCACATGGACACAGGAAGGGGAATATCACACTCTGGGGACTGTGGTGGGGAGGGGGGAGGGGGGAGGGATAGCACTGGGAGATATACCTAATGCTAGATGAGGAGTTAGTGGGTGCAGCGCACCAGCATGGCACATGTATACATATGTAACTAACCTGCACAATGTGCACATGTACCCTAAAACTTAAAGTATAATTAAAAAAAAAATCTCTGTAACATGTTAAACTGTTTGCAGTATGTACTTAAAAACGTTTGTCCAAAGACTCGTTGCTTATAGTGACTTCTTATTTTGCCTTAATTTACCAAAGCTTCTCAATAGGTGCCTCTCAGGTCCGAGGCAATGAGTCATTTGATGCTGAATCTTCGGTTGGTGAATAATCTATCCTTTATCTTTCTAGTAATGTATTATTATAATGTTTTTAATAAAAATAACATGAGCCAGTTGTTTTTTAAAAATACATGTTTTGAGAAGTTTTTTAATCAAAGTAGTACATGCACATACTTTGGAAATCAAATGCAATGGTAACATCTGTAAGATGTACACACTGCCTTCCCTACCTCTGCATCTTACTCCTCCGACACAGCCACTCTCCTTCTTGTAGATCTACCTTCTAAGTTTTGCATCCTTGTATCTGAATAATATGCCTGAACTTCTGTTTCTATATCACTTTTAAACATTATGCATTATCTTTCTATTATGGAAGATAAGAATTTAGTGTTTCTGTACCAACTGTTTCTCTGTGCTTCCCTTTCTCTACTTTTTTCACTAAATAGTAAATTAATTTAGTTAATAATTAAAATGATAAATGTCATTCACAGCTGAGTCTAGTAGAAGTTTAGAATTGCATTTCTAGAATAACTTTGTTTTTACTAGCATGAATAATTGTCACTTCCTGCCACTGGCTTACGTTTTCATGTTCCAATTTCTTGTTCTTAAGCTTTAAAATAAAACTCTACATCTCTTCTCAATACTTACGAACACATAGGTAATTTATTTTGGTTCAACTTTGTTTTATTCTTGGAGTCATCCTCCTGAGGCTCTCCATCCTCTTGCTGCAGTCCAGATTGGTTATTCTCTGGATTCTTACACAGCTGTTGTCCAGGAGCTTCTTTTTACCAAGAAAAGAAAAAAAATCCAATTATTTATTGGATTTCTTGTTTCTCGTTACCTAGTCTTGCTCTTTATTTGGTAGAGTTATATATATCAGTGAATAGGAATTTATAGATTTATTTGATACAGATTTTGACGGTGTAATAATATTAAGTCTTTCAATCCATGAATGTGATATATGTTTCTATTAGTCTCCTTTAATCCTTCTTGGCAGTGTTTTGTAGTTTTTAGTGTGGCCGTCTTGCAAATCTTTTGCTAAGTGTTTTAATTTTTGACATTATTAGAAGGAGATGCTTTAAAATTTTATTTTCCAATTGTTTGTTGCTAGTAAAATATAATTAATTTTTGTTCATCAGCTTCTATCCTCTGACTTTGCTAAATTCACTTATAAGTTGTGTAGTAAATTTCATCAGATTTTCTACTTAGAAAATAATGTCATCTGTAAATAGAGACAGTTTTACCCCTTCCTTTTTGATATCCATGTATTTTATTTCTTTTTCTTGTCTTATCAAACGGTATAGGAGTTTTGCTTCTATTTGTACTTTATATAAATAGGAAATATAGTATATACATTTTGTACTTGCTTCTGTTACTCAACAGCATATTTGCAGTATTCCATACATTGTTGTGATTAAGTGTAGATTATTCCTTTTCAGTGTTGTATAGTATTCCATCATGTAACTATGCTAAAGTTGGCATATATTCTATTGTTAATGGGTGTGTGCATTTTCAGCTTATAAGATTACTAAAGTGCTGTTATGAACATTCTGGTACATGTCTTTTGGTGAACATATACTTATAGTTCTGTTCAGTTTAGACCTCAGAGTGGAATTGCTGGTTCATAGAGTATGGAGTATGTGATTCTCCTGTTTTCTTTGACTTTATAAGTATTTGCCAGTGTTACCTCTATACTACATTTTTAACAGTTTCTGGGGAGAGAAGAGATAAATTCATGTGTTTAATTTTCATATTAAAACAATTCATTCATATCCTTCTTTTTCAATTATTTGTTCCCTTAATTTGTTCTTTTCATTGAACTTATTTGATCTGTTCATCAGAACTTGAGTCAGAGAACACACAGGAGCTTTCTGCCTTGATTACTTGGCCTCTCTACAGAGGCACGTGGCTTCCATCCCTTTGTGGCTCCTTCCTATCTACTCTGTTGCCCCTTCTTAGAAGTGTACTCACAGGTGCTGCCACAGGCTCCCAAAACTTGTATACCTGGAATGTCTCCTAGTCTAGTCTCCCTTCTTCTAGTCTGTGCCTTTAGGTATTTATTCAGAGAGAACTATTTCTACTAAAAGACTGCCCAGCTGCAACCAAACAAAAGCACGTGTCTTCTTGGTAGTCCTAGGCAATTCAAGGATCCAAGCACTTAGGAGAGAAGAAGTTTTCACTTCTCTTTTCCCCAGTGGGAAAATTTTCTGGGGATTGAACTGCATCCTTTATGTTTGCATATAGCTAGCTGATCCTGGGCAAAGAGAAGACTAAGGGATGAAATATCACTCAAATAATTTCTCATCTTGATAGTAGTATAGTAGTAGAAGAATATCAGGGGAAATACTTACTAAAGCTAACATTTTAGGGATTACCAGAAGAATTCACTTACCCCTGTGACATCTAATCAATTATTTTAAAGAACAATTGAAAAGCTGTCCAAAATGCAGTCATCTATCACTTTACAAAAGTATTCTAAAAATTTTGGTGAATATTGGATATATTTTAAGTGAAAGCAGAATTATAAGGGATCTAAAAATGAACCCCATTGTTAAATAAGGAGTACTAAAATAAATAATCTGATTTTTAAATCTACATTTTATATTACCTACACACTGAAGAAATGATAAGCAGACTTTTTATTTAGGCTTTGAAGTAAGGAAATCTAAAATTTGATTCCAAAAAACTACTATATACCAGCTGAGGACTCAGTGTATTAGCCTTTTTGGGCCTCAGTTTCTTCATCTATAAAATGGGCATAGTGAAATCACCCATGGGATTGTTGTCAGGCTCAAATGAGAATAGGTGCATTGCCCAGCATGATGCCTGTTATGTAGCAAGCATGCAAATGATTTTCTATTGTTATTTTAAAAATAGTAAGGAGTTATATTTTGTTTGCTTCTTAATATTATTGGTGTGGAGAGCAATAAAAGAAATAAAAATAATTAAAAATGCTTAAGCAAAGTTGATAGAGAAAAGTCAACTAAAATACTATAGCCATGAAAAATTTATTTGTGAGTGATATATGTTAATGAACTAAAAGCAAAGCATCTACTCACCATTTAACGTTTATTTGGCTATTGTAAAATCTATGGCAAATTTCATGACACTCAATGAAAACAACACATTCATGACCAATCAGTTTAAATATTTATAGAAAGTATAGAGGAGGAAGTGAGCTAAACCAAGGAAGGAATTCCTCTAGAGACCTCAAAAGAATGTTTCACGGCCATGCCCGTGTCGCCTCTACCCTGAGAATGGTCAACTAATCATGTGTTTTTGTTTCTTCAGGGAGAAGTTGGCAGTGGCCCGCCTACAGCGAGAAGTTGCCCAAAGAACAAGTGAGGGGGCCATGGTAAGTCCTGACTGCCGTCCCCTCATTCCACAACATCCAGAGGTCTCTGGCTTGAAAGCTACTTTGCCTCATTAAGGATATCTAAGGAAAATATTTGCTTGCAGCAAACTTAATGATATTTTGGCAAATGATGTATTTATAATAGAATTTATACAGCTCTGCCATTTGCCATCAGAGTGAGAGATATTAATTGAAAAAAAAATGAGGCTTTAAATAAGATGTTCACATGTCCAAGGATTATAAGGCTTTGTTTTCTGAAGGTCAGACTTCCAGCAGTGGGCACAATGTCCACAAATGAGCAACAGTTCAACATAATTCAAACCTCTCAGCTCTTTGAACTTAAAAAACAAACAACAGCCATCTTAGTGTTCTGAAAAAAGAACACCAAGATGTTTGCTAATGTAATTGTCTTTATTCTTTTCCTTCTCTTCACTATTTGCAATATATTTTTCCTTGTCCTTTTCAGCTTGTGCCATTTGGAAAACTGATGTTTCCTTGTATTTTGAATTGTACTAAAAATCAATACAGTTATTTTGGTCCATAGCAACTTCATTTTATAGACTGTCTTTGCCGAAGTATCTGCCTCTGTGCCTCTTATAACATCAGAGATGACTGTCTGGGGACCTGGGGAATGCATGCGTGGAGTAACTGCTGTTGCTACTTCTGAAACGAAAATACAGCACCAGATTTATTTTTTCCTCCACTTATGGAAAAACAATGGAATGTGTGCAAGTTTTCAGTAAAAGAATTAGATAAGTAGCACATTTTTATACCCTGAAGGCTGCTTCCATTTGATTTCATGAGAGTTAATTGACAGGCCATCCACTGAAAAGGGTAAGACATTTGTAAAATATGCTGGCCTCATACTTCTGTCAACAGGGAAATCAAAGGGCTAGAGTAAGATGCCAAATGTTGAGTGGGGTCTGGAAGGCACAGTGGCCCTTGAACATGCTAAAATACTTAGGAAGGTGATCACAGTGTTTATTTTGCTAGGGATCTTAATGCAGAAAGAATCTTGAATGTTCAAATGGCATGAAGAAACATTCACGGCTGGGTGTGTGACTCACGCCTGTTATCTCAACACTTTGGGAGGCCGAGGTGGGCAGATCACCTGAGGTCAGGAGCTGGAGACCAGCGTGGCCAACATGGTGATACCCTGTCTCTACTAAAAATACAAAAATTAGCTGGGCGTGGTGGTGGGCACCTATAATTGCAGCTACTCAGTAAGCTGAGGCATGAGAATCATTTGAACCTGGGAGGCGGAGGTTGCAGAGAGCCGAGATTGTGCCATTGCACTCCAAAGACCCTGTCTCCCAAAAACAAACAAATAAATAAGGAAACATTCACAAGCATCTTTGAGCAATGAAATGGAAACAAGAGGGAGAAAATAAAGGCCTAGTTGGATGGTGGACTGAGCATTTCCAATCTGGACTTTTCACTGCATTTCAAAATGTTGATGGGCTAGGTCATTCTGTAATGTTTCAGTCTTTTGTTTAGGACTAGCTCCTGCTCACCACTTCGTCAGTGATGTTCTAGTTGAATATGAGGAAGTAACTTAACTTTCGTAGGTCAGTTTCCTCATCTTTAAAATGGGAAGGTGGGAATTTTGTGATTCCTTTAACTTAGTGGATCATGATTTTGAGCATTTGCCCGTGTGAAGTTTTCGTGATATGAATCTCTTTCAGGTAATAACTAAATTTCATTTAAGCTCACAGGAAGAACAGGCCTTGAAAGAATGAACTTTAAATCTTTCTCACTCTGACATTGAATGTACTTGAGTTGAAATGATCTCAGACAGCTGTCTAGTCTTTTACAAAGACAAAACCCCTTTTTAAAACATTATAGAAGTTCAGTGTAGAAAATACCCAGAAAACACAGGCACAAGGACAAGCCCAGTTGCTCAAAAAATGACTTTGGAAAAGTTACGAATGTTTCATTATTCTAATTTTAATTATGGTAATGAAAAATCACACGTTTGTATTGACTGGTTAGGCAAATGTTTATAAAAAACCATTTATTATGTGCCCAGCACTATTCTAGGCACTGGAGAAAGAGTGAACACAGGCAAAATCTGACAGCTTACAGTCTAGTGATTGGTGAGACAGATATTCAATGTAATTAAAATGTTAGGACATAGAAGCAACTATGAGAAAATAAAAGAGCAGGGTAGGGGAGTTTGGTAGTTATAGGGGCTCACCATTTAAAATAGAACATGCATAGTATTGGGAGGCCATTGGAGGAGGATCATTTGAGCTCAAGAGTTTGAGCCTAGCCTGGGCAACATAGTAAAACCCTGCTCTACAGAAATATAAAAAATTAGCCCGGCGTGGTGGTGCACGCCTGTGATCCCATCTACTTGGGAGGCTGAGGCAAGAGGATCGTTTAAGCCCAGGAGACAGAAGTTGCAGTGAGCCATGATCATACTACTGCATTCCAGCCTGGGTGGCAGAGCAAAACCCTGTCTATAAATAAATAAATAAAATAGAACAGGCATAGTAGTAAATCACTGAAAAGTTAATATCTGAGCAAAACCTGAAGTAGGTGAAGGAGTTTTTACCATGGGGATGTCTGGGGGAGGGGGATTCTGGCAGGGGTATCAGCAAATGTAAAGGCCTGGAGTGCCAGGGGACTGCATGCGGGCAGGGCTGGCTTGAGAGGAGTGAGGGGAGAAGGTGAAGAGTAAAAGAGAAAGAAAAAAGTGATGGGGTTGGGGGGGTAGGGAGGGTTGGGGGAATGGGTGCACCCTCAAGGTCTCAACGGATCCCTGACTCATGCTTTGAGAGATGGGAACGATTGGAGGGCTTCTAACAAGGCCTAAGTATTAAGTGATTGAACTTAATACTATTCATATTTATTCTTATCATCTCCCTTCCCATTCCATGATTTGTCACATTTCAATTCCTTGGAGACACCATGAGCCTTGACTTTCATTAATTTATTTTAGTTTTTCTCCCTCTTCCTCAGTAACTATTTCTCCCTGTTCCTTTGCATAGTCAAACTCTTCTGAGTTTTCTATTTAATTATATGCTTCAGCTTTTCTGCTCCTAGAATTCATTTATTTCTGAAGTCCTGATTCTTTCAGTATCTGACAGCTCCTAAAAAATCAGGCTGTTCTATTAATCCTTTAAATTTAATTATTGCTGTTACAAGGTTTGTTTCACAGAACTTTTGTTACGTCTATAGCAGAAATGGAAAACAGTTCATCACAGCTAGATCACCATGTGTATTTAGAGACTACTGTTTATAGTTTTTTTATATTTTTATTCACATGAAAGGAAAAATGGTATAGAAGAAATTATGTAAGCAGTCTTTACATAAAAGCTATATAATTAAATTGAGGCTGATATTTATTTTTAAAGTCATCGACAAACCTGTTATAATCAAAATCTTCAATACAAAGCATGCCTCTTTAAAATTTGGTTTTATGCAATAAATCTCTACACTTACAAGTTTTAAGATAGTCCCAAAGCAGCATTTTGAGAGATTTATTTTACATTACATTACATTATATTATGTTTATTATATTATATTATATTATATTATATTATATTATATTATATTATTTATTTTTGAGATGGAGTTTTGCTCTTGTTGCCCAGACTAGAGTGCAGTGGCCCGGTCTCGGCTCACTGCGACCTCTGCCTCCTTGGTTGGAGCGATGCTCTTGCCTCAGCTTCCAAAGGAGCTGGGATTATAAGTGCTCACCACCACACCCAGCTCATTTTTGTATTTTTAGTAGAGTTGGGGTTTCACTAAGTTGGCCAGGCTGGTTTCGAACTCCTGACCTCAGGTAATCCCGCCTTGACCTCCCAAAGTGCTGGGATTACAGGCATAAGCCACCACACCTGGCTGAGATTTCTTTTATTTTTTAATAGGCTTTTAATTTTGAAATAATTTTAGATTTACAGAAAAGTTACACACCTGCCTACCCTTTACTCTGTTTCCCCTAGCATTAAACGTCTTACATAACTATGATGTAATTGTCAAAACTAAGAGATTAACATTGGTATACTACTACAATTAAACTTAAGACTTTATTAGAGCAGTTTTTCTAGCAATGTTCCTTTTCTGATCTGGGATCCAGTACAGGGTACCACACTGCATTTTCTTCTAAAAAGAAGATGACTTCTTTTTAATGGCTAAGTGAGCACATATGTAGAAGTAGAAGTAATGCGAGCTTGAAAGTGAGACCAGCCTGGATCCAAAGTCCATCCCCACCAGTAGTTACCTAAGTAATGTTAGCTTGGACATGTTACTTCACTGTTTTTTTGTTTGTTTGTTTGGTCAATTTTGTCTGCTTTTTTGTTCTGTTAACTCAGATCTTTATTTTTGGCAACTTTCCTCAGCATACTAGATGTTTTATATTTGTTTTCTTTGTTCTTAATTTCCTCTTCCAGGAAATAAATGCCACCACTGTTTTTCATACTTACTCTTCAGTATTTTTTACAAACTCTCTGAGATTATATTTCTGTTCATTCTGGGAGGTTGTTTCAGCTTGTGCTGAAATATCACTGGCTCAGTTTACTGAGAGGCCTCTTCTGTCCTTAACACTTCAGTGTTGTCTTCAATATTGGTATGCATAAAAATGGTCCATCCTACCCCAAGAGTATGAAGGTATTCATTCTCATTATCTTCTAGAACTTTTATAGTTTTTTTAATGTAATTTTTTGCAAATTTCAGATGGAATTATTTTGACATGAGGTAGAGATCAGAGAGAAATTTTTCCCCAAATTAATAGCTAATTTTTCGACATCATTTAATGAACAGTGCAGCCTTTATTACTACCCTTACCATATTACAAATGCTCATATCAACCTGCATCAATTACTTGACTGCTTATACGTTTCTGTTGAAAGTTCTGTTATGCAAACTAGTCCTGAAAATAGAAAATGAGATCCTCAACTCACTTTTAAAAAATAAACACTTTTTTTACAGAAAAATTGCAAATATAGTCTAGAGTGTTTTTGTGTATCTTCTACCCAGTTTTCTCTATTATGAATACTTTACATTAGCATGGTACACTTGTCATAGTTGATGAGCTAATATTGATACGCTATTAATGAAGTCCATGCTTTATCCAGATTTCTGTAGTGTCCTTTTTCTGCTCCAGGATCCAATCCAAGAAACACATTAAATTTACTTATCATACTCCTAAAGCTTCTCTTGGTTTTGACAGTTTCTCAGGCTTTCCTTGTTTTTGATAACTTGGTAGTTTTAAGAAGTACTGGTTAGGTTTTTGTGGCATTTGTCTCATTGGGATTTGTCTGATGTTTTTCTGACGATTAGATTTGGGTATATTTTTGGGAAGTAAACCCTGAGTTAAATTGCCATTTTTTATCACACCATATCAAAAGTATATATTATCAACATGACTTGTCACTGTTTTTTTGTTTTGAGATAGGGTCTCTCTCTGTTGCCCAGGCCAGAATGCAGCGGTACAGTGTCAGCTCTCTGCAGCCTCTCCTGCCGGGCTCAAGAGTTTCTACCACCTCAGCTTCCTGAGTAATTGGAACTACAGGTGCAAACCACCATGCCCAGATAATTTTTGTTATTTTTGTAGAGACAGGGTCTCGCCATGTTGTCCAGGCTGGTCTCGAACCTCTGGGCTCAAGTGATCTGCCTGCCTTGGCCTCCTAAAGTGTTGGGATTACAGGCATGAGCCACCACACCTGGCCCAGCTTGTCACTGTTGAGATGAATCTTGGTCATTTGGCTGAAGTAGTGTCTGTCAGATTTCTCCGCTGTAAAATTACTCTTTGCCACCCCACCACCCTTTCTCTCCTGTACTCTTTGGGAGGAAGTCACTATGTGTAGCACATACTTATGGACATGGGAAATATGCTCCACTTCATTGAGGGTGGAATATCTACAGAAATTATTTTGAATTCTCCTGCATGGGATGTTTGTCTCTTCTTCCTTATTATTTATTCAATCATTTATTTATATGACTGCATTGGTATTTATTTTATACTTTGCATTGTAAAGCAGTACTGCTTTATTTTTTGGCTCAATTTATCCTAGCTTTTGGTCTTTCTGACATGCTCCCATCTTGTTTTTTGTTGTTGTTGTTGTTGTCGTTGTTGTTTTTCCTTTTTTTCTTAGCACTTCTTCTTTCTTTCTGGCATTGTAAGATGCTCCAGGCTTATCTTGGGTATTTCTTACCCCTGTCTTAGAATCAGCAATTTTTCCAAGGTCACCTGGTTCCTGTTAATGGACAGAGTTATTTGAAACCAAGATCTTGGTGTTGTGTACCAGCCCACATTTATAAGGCTTATTTAAAGTGGTATTTATTCCAGGAATGCAATGACTGCCTAACATTGGAAAAATCATTAATATAATTGACAGTAATAATAGATTAAAGGGGAAAACAAATCTCAATACACATATATCGGGGAAACCAGCCCCCAAAAAAGCCCTGTAGGTCCTTTCTATTTTCCCTAAGTGTCAGTTGGTCTGAGAAATAAAGAGAAAGAGTACAAAGAGAGAAATTTTGCAGCTGTGTCTCCAGGGGTGACACCACATATTGGTAGGACCATGATGACAACCCTGAGCCGCAAAACCAGCAAGTTTTTATTAGGGATTTTAAAAGGGGAGGGGGTGCATGAACAGGGAGAAGGTCACAAGGATCACATGCTTCAAAGGGCAATAAAGATCACAAGGAGAAGGCAAAATTAGAGTTACTGATGAGGGTCTATGTCCTGCTGTGCATGCATTGTCTTGATAAACATCTTAACAGGAAACAGGGTTCGAGAGCAGAGAACTGGTCTGACTGGAATTTACCAGGCTGGAATTTCCCAATCCTAGTAAGTGTGAGGGTACTGCAGGAGACCAGGGCATATTTCAGTCCTTATCTCAACTGCATAAGGCAGACACTCCCAGAGCAGCAGTCTATAGACCTACCCCCAGGAATGCATTCCTTACCCAGGGTTATTCCTTGCTGGCAAGAGAATTCAGCGATATTTCTCCTACTTGCACATCCGTTTATAGGCTTTCTGCAAGAAGAAAAATATGGCTGTATTCTGCCTGACCCTGCAAGCAGTCACCCTTGTTCCCTGAATATTGCTGTTATTCTGTTCTTTTCAGGGTGCACTGATTTCATATTGTTCAAACACATATTTTACAATCAGATTTCATATTGTTCAAACACACATGTTCTGCAATCAGTTTGTACAATAGTGGTCCTGAGGTGATGTACATTCTCAGCTTACAAAGATAATAGGATTAAGAGATTAAAGTAAAGACAGGCATAAGAAATTATAAGAGTATTATTAGGGAAGTGATAAATGTCCATGAAATCTTCACAATTTATGTTCAGAGATTGCAGTAAAGAGAGGCGTAAGAAATTATAAAAGTATTAATTTTGGGAACTGATAAATGTCCATGAAATCTTCACAATTTATGTTCTTCTGCCTCGGCTCCAGCTGGTCCCTCTGTTCAGGGTCCCTGACTTCCCGCAACACACATAGTATAAAATATTTGATAAAATGTAATATTAGTTTATAATTTTTTTAAAAAATGGAAATTTCCTTAAATTGATAAAGGATATCTCCACTAAGAATCTTTAGTAAACATTGTACTTAATGATGAAATGTGAGAAATATTCCTGTTAAAAACCATAACCAGACTAGAACGCCTTCTGTCATTGCCTCATTTTATTGTTGTACTTCTGATCCTAGCTACTGGAGTAAGAAAAGTAGTATAAGAGCTGGGCAAAAAGCATAGTTTAGATTATTTGCAAGTAATGATTGTCTAAGTAGAAAATCTAAAGGAATCTTTAGTCAAAATTTAGAAGATTGCTGTATATAAAATGAATTAATAGAATTCCTACATATCAATCATCAGCCCTTAGAAAATATAGTTTTAAACTATAATATTTAAAATAGTAAAAAAGGCATATAGGAATAAATCTAAGAAGAAATGTATGAGATATTGATGGAGAAAATTATTAATGGATATAAAAAGAGATATATATATATGGCATATTCATGGAAGGGAAGATGGAATACCATAAAGATATCAGCTTACCCCCAAATGATTTATGCTTTCAGTATAATCTTAATGAGAATCCCAAGAAGGTTTTCACAGCATTTGGCAAGCTAATACAAATATTACTATGAAAATATATAAGTTTAAATACATATGACAAGATTATAAATGAAGATAATGGGAGGATATGGTGTCCCACTACACTTGAAGATTTATTTTGAAGGTAAAGCAAATTAGTGTGATGTTGGGACAAAGATATTCAAGTAAACTAGAGAACAGAATGAAAAACCTTGAAGTAGACCCACACATATATAGGAATATATAATGGAAGTAGAATTACAATTTAGTGAGAATAAAATGGACAATTTTAAAAGGCTTCTCTGACAATTTTTGTCTGCCTGTCTATCTATCTTTATCTATCTATCTATCTATCTATCTATCTATCTATCTATCTATCTATCTATCTATCTAATTTCAGAGTCTGGCTGTGTTACCCAGACTGGAGTGCAGTGGCACAACCTGGCCCATTGCAACTTCTGCCTCCTGGGCTCAAGCGACCCACCTGCCTCAGCCTCCCAAGTAGCTGGAACTAAAGGCACACACCACGATGCCTGGCTATTTTTTTTAAAATTTTTTTGTAGAGATAAGGTTTCACCATGTTGCCCAGGCTGGTCTAGAACTGCTTGGCTCAAGGGATCCACCAGCCTCAGCCTCTCAAAGTGGTGGAATTACAGGTGTGAGCCACCATGCCTGGCTTGCTGTGACAATTTATATAGTAAATGATACCATTTCATTGCTATCAAACACCATGGCCAAAAGTAAATTTTGGATAAATAAAAGACTTGTAAAATATGCAAAGCTAGCTGGTAGGAAAGTGTCATGACCAATAAACATTGAAATTTCTCTTTCAGAAAAATGCACATTGTAAGTCAAAACATCACTGGGTTAGCACCCCATGCCCATTTATTTGGGAAAACTTTAGAAGTCTGAAAACATCAGTAGGCAAGGATATGTAGAAATGGAAATTCTACATTGTCAGTGGGAGTTTTAATTTCTGTTTCCCAGTAAACTTGAAGCCAAAACACAGCCTGTGACCCAGCAATCCCACTTACATGTTTCAGTCCTAGAAAATCACTAACATATGCGAAACGTGGCTCATATAAAGATTTACTCTTTAGCACTGTTTCTAAAAATGAAAAAGTTAAACAATTTCAAGTCCCCTCAGGAGGACAAATGAATAAACTGATTTCTTCAAACAGTGAAATAATATCCAGCAGTTAAAATGAAGTCTATCTGTGTGTGTGAACTTGGCGGATGTTAAAAACAACATAAAAAAATCTAACATGTATGGAAATAACACACGCCAAATTTGGATACCTCTGATGGGGGGGAGTCTTCAGTTATGTCCATTTATTTAATGTTTTGATGAAGCAGATATCCTAAAACTGTTTAAAAATTGTGAAATCTGAATGGTATTAACCGATGTCTCATTTTGTGAGTATTTAAAATATTTTATCAGTATCAATCTGATAGAGAATTTAAATAAAAATGCTGAAATTAAAAATAAAACCATAATACCATCAGAAAAGAAGACACAAGAAAGTAGAAGAAAATATTAGCTTTCCTAGGGGAAATTTTAGAGAATATGTTTTTTCATTTTTATGATCTGGGGATAGTGAAGGCATGTCTAAGCCTGACACTAGGGTCATAAACTGTGAAGGTAAAAGATAGAGAGTAGATATTGTAAAAAGCAATAACTTCTGTTGAGCAAAAGGTTACATAAAACCAAGTTAATAAATTAAACACCCTCTTTTTTATTCCAACAGATAAAACACTTGTAAAGAGATAAAATTCTAGGAATTTGCAAAGAAATCTTCAGAATAATGCTGTGGATTTATATAGCTGATTTAGTCCAACTTTAAACTATCTTTCAAAAGTTGGAATAGTTTGAAACCTTTAGATTTTTCTAGTATTCTTTCAAGGAAAAATACTATTCCCAAAGATCGTATTCTTTTTGTATAGCACTCTGCCCTCCAGGTAACCCCTGCTGACTCCAGGACTGCCCACACTTAGATTTAGGTAAATTCCTCCCTTCTTTTATTCCAAGTCAGATACCAGAGGCAGAGATAGCATTCTTCCAGGAAACATGGAGATTTTATACTGGTTTGTTCCATTTTTCAAATAAGGCAAGAATTTTAGAAGACAACTTTCTTTTTTTTTTTAATTATTATACTTTAAGTTCTAGGGTACATGTGCACAATGTGCAGGTTTGTTACATATGTATACATGTACCAAGTTGGTGTGCTGCACCTATTAACTCGTCATTTACATTAGGTATATCTCCTAATGCTATCCCTCCCCGCTTCCCCCACCCCATGACAGGCCCCAGTGTGTGATGTTCCCCTTCCTGTGTCCAAGTGTTCTCATTGTTCAGTTCCCACCTATGAGTGAGAACATGCGGTGTTTGGTTTTCTGTCGTTGCGATGGTTTGCTCAGAATGATGGTTTCCAGCTTCATCCATGTCCCTACAAAGGACATGAACTCATCCTTTTTTATGGCTGCATAGTATTCCATGGTGTATATGTGCCACATTTTCTTAATCCAGTCTATCATTCATGGACATTTGGGTTGGTTCCAAGTCTTTGCTATTGTGAATAGTACCACAATAAACATATGTGTGCATGTGACTTTACAGCAGCATGATTTATAATCCTCTGGGTATATACCCAGTAATGGGATTGCTGGGTCAAATGGTGTTTCTAGTTCTAGATCCTTGAGGGATCGCCACACTGTCTTCCACAATGGTTGAACTAGTTTACAGTCCCACCAACAGTGTAAAAGTGTTCCTATTTCTCCACATCCTCTCCAGCACCTGTTGTTTCCTGACTTTTTAATGATCACCATTCTAACTGGTGTGAGATAGTTTCTCTTTGTGGTTTTGATTTGCATTTCTCTGATGGCCAGTGATGATGAGCATTTTTTCATGTGTCTGTTGGCTGCATAAATGTCTTCTTTTGAGAAGTGTTTGTTGATCTCCTTTGCTCACTTTTTGATGGGGTTGTTTGATTTTTTTTCTTGTAAATTTGTTGAAGTTCTTTGTAGATTCTGTATATTAGCCCTTTGTCAGATGGGTAGAATGCAAAAATTTTCTCCCATTCTGCAGGTTGCCTGTTCACTCTGATGGTAGTTTCCTTTGTTGTGCAGAAGCTCTTTAGTTTAATTAGATCCCATTTGTCAATTTTGGCTTTTGTTATCTTTGCTTTTGGTGTTTTAGACCTGAAGTCCTTGTCCATGCCTATGTCCTGAATGGTATTGCCTAGGTTTTCTTCTAGGGTTTTGATGCTTTTCGGTCTAACATTTAAGTCTTTAATCCATTTTGAATTAATTTTTGTATAAGGTGTAAGGAAGGGATCCAGTTTCAGCTTTCTCCGTATGGCTAGCCAGTTTTCCCAGCACCATTTATTAAATAGGGAAATCCTTTCCCCATTTCTTCTTTTTGTCAGGTTTGTCAAAGATCAGATAGTTGTAGATGTGTGGTATTATTTCTGAGGGCTCTGTTGTGTTCCATTGGTCTATATCTCTGTTTTGGTACCAGTGCCATGCTGTTTTGGTTACTGTAGCCTTGTAGTATAGTTTGAAGTCAGGTAGCATGATGCCTCCAGCTTTGTTCTTTTGGCTTAGGATTGACTTGGCAATGTGGGCTCTTTTTTGGTTCCATATGAACTTTAAAGTAGTTTTTTCCAACTCTGTGAAGAAAGTCATTGGTAGCCTGATGGGGATGGCATTGAATCTATAAATTACCTTGGGCAGTATGGCCATTTTCATGATATTGATTCTTCCTATCCATGAGCATGGAATGTTCTTGCATTTGTTTCTGTTCTCTTTTATTTCGTTGAGCAGTGGTTTGTTGTTCTCCTTCAACTTTCTTAAGTGCAGAATCTCCTAGTTCCTCTTGTGGCTGGAATGGCCTTCTATGTCTCTGTGTTGTTTTTGAAATGAGGCAGAGAAGCATAGGACACCATGAAGCATGATACTTTCTTTCCATTTTACTTTAAGAAATTGTCGTAAAACTTACATGTGGTGAAATGCATGTCTTCATTGTCTAATTTGATGAGTTTATATGGTCTTGTGAAACAACACCCTGATCCAGGTATAGAATATATTTATCACCACAATAAATTCTCTTTTAACTCTTGTCAGCCACATACCCACCACTGCATAAACTATCATTGATATACTTTATGTAATACATGTATCAGTCTTGCCTGTTTTTGAACTTTATGTAAATGTTTACAGTGTGTACTCTTTTGTGTCTGGCTTCTTTACTTCAACCTAATGTTTCTGAGATTCATCTATATTTTGTGTGTCTTGGTACAGTAGGCAGTCCTCTTTTATCTAAGGTTTCAGTAGCTGCCATTTCTATTATCTGTGTCTAGCTGTAGTCTGAAAATTTTGAGTAGAACATCCTGTAAGTAAATCAGAAGTTATAAATTGTGTGCCCTGCTGAGTAACGTGATGAAATCAAATGGCATCTTGTGCTGTCTGACGATGTGAGTCATTCTTATGTCCAGCAGATTCACGCTGTAGTCACCACTGCCTGTTAGTCACTTAGTAGCCAGCCTGGTTATCACATCAACTATCATGGTATCTCAGTGCTTGTTTCCAAGGAACACCTATTTTACTTTTACTCTAGGATATTGTTATAATGATTCTATTTTATTATTGTTGTTAATCTCTTAACTGTGCACAATTTAGAAACTAAATTTTATCATAAGTACATGTGTATTATAAGAAAAAAATAGTATATATAGGGTTTGGTACTACATGTGGTTTCAGGGTCCTGGAACATATTCCCTGTGGATAAGTGGGGACAACTATAGCTTGGTTTTTAAAAAATAGCTGAGTGGTATGTTTCTTTATGAATACACTACAATTTGTTTATCCACGTTCCTTTTGACAGATATTTGGGCTGTTTGCAGTGTGGTGTATTACAAATAAGGCTGCTATGAAATTCTTGTGCAATTGTTTTTGTAAACGTATCAGTCTGTTACGAGAAATGATTGGCAAATATGTTCTCCTATTCTGTAGGTATTCTTTTAGCTTTCTTGATATTGTCCTTTAAAACATGAATGTTTTGAATTTTGAAGAATTTCAATTTGGTTTTTGTTTTGTTGCTTTTACTTCTGGTATAATCTCTAAGAAGGCTTTAACTAACCCAGAGTCATAAAGATTTTCCTGTAAAAGTTTTATAGTTTTAGCCCTTCCTTACATTGAAGTCTGTGGTCTTTTTTGAATTATTTTTTTTGTGTGGCTTAAGGAATGGGTCCAACCTCATTCTTTTGCATGTGGCTATCTAATCATCCTAGCATCATCTGTTGAAAAGAATATCTTTTTCTTTATTGAATTGCTTTGGTGCTCTTTTTAAAAATCAGTTAACATGAACGCGAAGGTTTGTTTCTGAACTTTGAATTCTATTACATTGATCTGTTAGTCTATCTGTGTGCCAGTAACAAACTCTCTAGGTTACTGTAGTAATCAAATAACACAAATACTACTATAGTAAATTTTAGAATTGAGGGAATTGAGAAGTGTGTGTTCTCTCTTTTCTTTAAAGATTTTTTTCTATTCTAAGCTCTTTGCATTTGCATTTCCATATCAATTTTAGCATCAGCTTGTTCATTTCTGCAAAAAAAAAAAAAAAAAAAGAAAGAAAAAAAAAGCCAACTGGGATTTTGATAGGAATTGCATTGAATGGATCAAATTAGTTCTGTTGGGTCTGGGTTTCATATGAATGAAATCTGAACTATATGCTTTTTTTGTGTCTTAATTCTTCCACACAGCATAATGTTGTTGAAATTCATTCATGTCATTATATAAATTAGTAAGTAGTTCCTTCCTTTAGTTGCTGATTAGTAGTTCATTGTATAAATATACACACATTTATACATTTGGGTGGTTTCCAATTTTTGGCTGGTATGAATTAAGCTACTATGAACATTCATGTGCAAGTCATTATTATGGGCATATATTTTTATTTCTCTTTGATAAATACCTAGGAGTGAAATTGCTGGTATTATCGTATATGTTTTACTTTAAAATAATGAACCATTCTGTTTCTCAAAGTAGCTGTTCCATTTTACATTTCCACTAGAAATATATGAGAGATTTGGTTGATTGATATTCTTAACATTTGAAATAGTCAGTTTTATCTTTAGCCAGTGTAATTGATATGTATTTATATCTCAGGCATTAATTTGCATTACCTTGATGATGAAAGATGTTGAGTACTTTTCATGTGCTTATTGTCCATTTATGTATTTGTTAAATTATTTTGCCTATTTGAGGGAGGTGACTGCTTTTTAAAGAAATCATTGAGTGGTATGAGTTCTTTACATATTTTGAATATAAGTCTCTTGTCAAAATATGTGTTGCAATTTTTCCCCCATTCTTTGGTTTGCATATTTATTTTAAATAATGGCATCTTTAGGTGAACAGAAGCAGTCTAGTATTAAAACTCTATTTATTTTTCTAGTTTATGCTTTCTGTATTCTAAGAACGTTTGCCTACCCTATGTTTACAAAAAATATTGTTTTGTGTTTTCTTCTACAAGTTTTATAGTTTTAGATTTTATGTTTTAGGTCCATGATCTGTTGGGACTTAATTTTTATCTATGATGTGTGTTTAGGGGTTAAGTTGTATTTTTTTAAATGTAGATATCCACATTTGTATCATTTTTTGAAATGAATTTATTTCCTTTATTGAATTTCTTGGTTCCTTTGCTGAAAACCCTTTGTCTCTACATGCACAACTCAATATCTAGACTCTAACTTCTTTTATTTCTGTTTGTTTGTGCTTTGCAAATACCACACTGTTTGATTATTTTGATTGTGTAATAAGATTTTTAAAAAAGAACTTTGTTTGTTTCCAAGATATTTTTGCTGTTCTAGGTCCCTGTAATTTCCATGTCAATATTGGAAACAGCTTGTCAATTTCTTCACACTACCTCCAGTGACTTTTTAATAATAGCATTGAATCTCTGTATCAATGTGGGCAGAAGTGACATCTTAAAATATTGAATCTTTTAATCCACAAATATGATGTAAATCTCTATTCATTTAGGTCTTTCTTAATATCTCTCAGCAATATTTGATAGTTGTTGGCATAGAGCTCCTGAATCCTAATTATTTTTTACTTTTTGATGACAATGAAACGAAACTTGTTACAAGTTTTATTTTCTAAAAGCTTGTTGGTAGTTTCTTCCTTTCAGAACTTCAAAAATGTTCTACTTCCTTCTGGTTTCCATGATTTCTAAAGAGAAACCTACAGTCATTAGAATTATTCTTCCCCAGTTTCTTTCTCTGGCAATTTTCAATATATTCTTATTTTTTTCTTTAGTTTCCTGCAGTGTGGTTATGATGTGTTTGGACATAGATTTCTTTGAAATTATCCTGTTTGGGGTTCACTGAGTTTCTTGAATCAGCAAATTTGTCTTTCACCAAATTATTTCTTCAGATACATGTATGTTTGCACCACACTTTTTCTCCTTTCTGAGGCTGTTGATATAAATGCTGTAACTTTTATTATTGCCCTTCATTTTTGTTCTCTTTTGAACATATTGGATAATGCCTATCTATATATTTTCACATTAATTGATTCTTGATCATCTCCATTCTGGTATTCTCAATCCAGTAAATATTTTACTTTGCTTTCTCTAATTTTTCAGTTTTAACATTTTTCTTTGTATTTTGTGTTTCTTTGCTGAGACATTCTATCTTTCCGCTTTTTCAAGAGTTTACTCTTTTTTTTTTTCTGAGATGGAGTCTCGCTCTGTCACCAGGCTGGAGTGCAGTGGCACGATCTTGGCTCACTGCAATCTCCGCCTCCTGGATTCAAGCGATTCCCCTGCCTCAGCCTCCTGAGTATCTGGGACTATAGGAACGCACCACAAAACATGGCTAATTGTTTGTATTTTTAGTAGAGATGGGGTTTCATCATGTTGTCCAGGATGGTCTCTATCTCATGACCTCATGATCTGCCCACCTTGGCCTCCCAAAGTGCTGGGATTACAGGCATGAGCCATCATGCCCAGCTGTTTGCTCTTCTTTTGAAAAGAAGGTTATCTTTCGTTCTTTAAAGCCCTGTTTTTTTTTTTTTAAACCAACATCTGTGTCATCTTGGGGTTGTTATCTGTTGATCTTTTTTTCTCATGAGTTGAGATTTTCCCTGTTCTTCATATGTTGAGTGATTTTGGACAGTATTTTGGATATTTTGGATATTGTATTATGGTATTCTTTGTCTTGCTTTAATTCGAAAGATAATGTTGATTTGTTTTGTTTTAGCTGGCAATTGGCCAGGTGAGGTTCAGGCCTCAAGTTCTGACCTGCCTTCTGTGGGCTGTGGCTCTAATATCACCTGACTTTCCATAGTGTTCTCAATACTTTTTGGATTTATTCCATGTGTGTACTACCTGAGGCCAGTGTGACCTCGTCTCTGGTCTTCTTTGTGGTGTTTATGATCAGATCCACATAGGTGTAGCTCAGAGGCAAGCATAGTACTTCATGCACGACTTTATGGTATTGCTCCTTTGATGGTTCCCTCTCTTTGTGGAGCTCTCTGGCATTTTTAGCCTCATTGGAGCCTCCTTTCCTGATCTTTTATCTAGAAAGCTGGAACATTAGTTTTTCTTCTCTTCTGCCCACTTCTCATGATTGCATCTATGTCTGGAACAAAACAGTCAGAAGATAGAGAGGGGGGAAATGGTATTAGGAATTTGTTTCTTACTCTTCTGATTGAAGCTCCTCTGGGAAGGAATAAGGTCCCCCTCCTTCAGAGCTTTAGGTGATGACCTTGCCATCTGAGTGCCATCCTTCTGCTGCCACCATCAGTGCAGATTTTTCTGGGGCTAGGGAACAAGAGAAGGGAAACTAGGAAAAAACTAAACATTGTAAGTCCCTGCTTCTCTGATCCTTTGGGGCTCCCTTTCCTGCTCTTTGGACTAGAAAGAATGCTGCTTCTGGAGCTTATTCTGTCCACATCTGGTGTATACTTCTGAGTTTTGGGCTGTGAGTCTAGACCCGGTGATACCAGGCGGTGAAAAATGGTAGGCTCACTGCTGGTTCAGCGGAACTTCTAATTCTGGTTTCCTTCTCCATTGCTACTGTTTACTTTCCAGAATCCTTAGATAGATGTTCCATGTCTAGGATTTATATTTGTGTTCTGTGGTACAGACTGTGGTAGTTCTACTCCCAGCCTTTCTACCTTAGTGCTCTTCTCTGCATTAGAGGCTGTAGCAGTATATTCAGTGAAGATGTCAAGCGCTTGTGTGCCTCAGTTCTCTTACTTTTGTCCCCAGCTTTAGGAAGCTCTATGCCTTGGCTCCTGAGGGTAATTCTCTCTTAGCTCTCCCTGACCCATCCCCAGCCACCAGTATTTCCTGCCTAGTACTTATTGGAAGCCCAGATATACCTCAGGGGTTCCTGTTCCCTGCTCTTAGCTTTCAATGGTCACTGAAGCTCATACACTTTAGAAGTTCTTCTTTCTCTCACCCATCATTTCCAGTTGAAGATTCTGTGAAGGTCCATGGCAAAACATTGGCAGGTGGGTAGACGAACTGCCTAGGGATTCTAAACCAACACACGAGCATAGTGAACCTTTATATTTTTGTAAAACGTTACCTGGTTTCTTCTAACTCCTATTAATGGCAGCCTTCTCTTCTGTCCATCGTTTTACCCAGAAAGAAGGAAGCCATGGGTCTCCTCTTTATTTCGTTGTGGGTGCCGGGTGGCCGGGGAATCCATTCCTGGGTTTCAATTGATGTATGTTTCTTAATGGCTTTACTTCTCTAACAGAGATTAAAATTTATAATCTTGACTCTATCAGTCTTATTTTCCTTGTTAAGGTGGTAACCATGTTTTCCTGAGATATACTATATCACAAGCTAAGTTTTATTTTTTCCTGTCAATATGTTATGCAGTTATTTCAGTACCATTTGTTGAAGAGGCTTCTCTTATGGGTTGAATTGCCTTGGCATATTTGTCACAATTTTTTTTCTGATTATTATTAAAATTCAATTTCAGAATTTCTGATTTTCATGATATTCCAAAGATCCATAATAAGGCTGCTTTTCAAGTGTAATTATCTCGATTTCTACACTAGTTAATTTCCATCCTTATCTTTGCCATTCTTCAATGGCCCAGACAAGGAAAATATCCTCTTCAGTATTTATGGAGAACTTTCATCCAAATACCTTTTGCCTAGTGATTGATAGTGGCTTGAGTGGAAGACAGAATGAATTAAGAGGAAAGCATGACACATGTATGCTGGATTTTACACTTATTTTGAAGAGCTTTCTGTTGTCAAGGAGCCTGTGCTGCAAATGATTCTGATTTCGTCTGTTCTCTGGACATCCTGGAAAAGTGCTTTCACTCAATTCTTGGAAATCTGTGTCACCTAATAATCATATATTCTGAAACTTTTAACTTTTGTCATTTCGATAGCCACACTTTTTAGAAGAACCTAATTTTTGAGCTCATAACCTGAGTGTCTTGATTTTGTGCCCATCTGATCATTCATGTTGTCCTGGCACACAGCTCTAGCTACACTGCAGAGTTCGTGCACAAGTAAGTGAGGCGGCTTTTTACTGTTGGTTACTGCTTCTGAGATGAACCTTTGGCTCATAGCACCTGCAGTATATGGTATGAGAAGCAGCGGTTCAAATAAAGTGGAGAAACTCAGCATCTTATATGCCTGTATTAGTGATTCATCCGACATGTAATTACATTAGAAGTTCTGAGGAGTCTTGGTGAGTAGACAGCTAACTTTGCTCAACTACTGTTAAATTTTAACTCAATGGAGCTAGAATATTTTTTTCATATATACCTATGAACAGTCTGTTATCTAGTATCTGTCTATACTTCCACGAGCTCTTTTATCTAGCATAATAATTACCTCTTTATTTTCTGGGTCTGTGAATGCAGGAATACGAATGCATTCTTCTTAAAATAATTCACTTCACATGATTAGCACCAATATTTAGTTATATAAAATTTAAATTTTAGTATTAGGTGTAAAAGTGAGGAAGACCGAAGCTGCAGAAAATAAAAGATTATAGGAAGAGATGTATAATTACCAGAAATAGGAAACACAGGGATAGATAGTAGGAACATGGAAATTCAGGAGAGAAGTTCACCTTGGAATAGTAGAAATAAAAATCATAACATCAGTGTCCTTGGCATGAGAGCTGTGCTTGCCAGATGTGAGATCACAGAGGAGGATGTGCTTGTCCTATACGTAATTAAACTAAGAAGTCAGGAAGCCAGGAAACTGACTTGTTGGTTCCTGATGCTAAGTATTGTTCCTACCGTATGTGTGGAATAAGATGCATTTCAACAGCTTTGTGTGGAGGAAGATTTTTTTTTTTCAGCCATTGGGTAAAAATCATAGAATTACATCATAGTTGCTAATCTGTGTTCTATTGCTTCATGATGTGTAAACTGAAATACACCAGCCTAAGTGAGTGATTAATTCAGGTATAGGATAACCACTTTTAAACCCTTTTCAAAGAGAGCTAGTGCCACCTTTCTCTAGCTTTCATTAGTTTTTATTTTAAAAAAAGGAGCCTTAGAAAAATTTTCACTTTCTTACCCGAGTGCATACTAATGAGAACATCATATATGCGGGTGTATATGTATATGCATGTATACGCATATGCATTTATGCATATCAATGTATATTTGTGCATAACTGTGTATTAAATTTAAAAGCAGTAAAGTCACTGTCAGCTTGCCCTTAGCAACTGTAACGCAGCCGCTGATCCAATTTGTTTGTAGAAAATTATCAATATGCTTAATTTTTGACTAAAATATGTTGGTATTTTGTAGAAACAGTCTTTTAAAATATACTTTGGAATTAAATCAGAAATTTTCTTTCTATATCAAAAGACAAAGTACATCCAAGTGACACAGAGACTACAAATATTCTAGCTCCACTGAGTTTAAAGTTTAACAGTAGTTAAGCAAAGTTAGCTGTCTACTCACCAAGACTCCTCAGAGCTTCTAATACAATTACATGTTGGTTGAATCGCTAGTACAGGCATATAAGATGGTGAGTTTCTCCGGTTTATTTGAACTGCTGCTTTTTATACCGACTACTAGTGTTTATATTTATAAATCTCATAAAATTATAATAATCACTAGAATACACTAAATTTTAAGGTGCTTGAAAAGTGAAAGTGTCTTCTTGCAAAAGTTAATAATTTCTCTAGCTGGTTAACAGATGTTTTCATTGCTAGATAACTACTGTACATTCACATGAAGTTGTAAGAAATCATACAGAGAGAGCCCAGAGGACCCTTTACCCAATTTCCTCCCATGGCAAAACTTTGCAAAACTATACCAAAATCATGGTCTCAGTTGACATTGATACAGTCAAAACACAAAGATTTCTACCACCACGTGGATCCCTTACGTTGTGCTTTCATAGCCACAACCATTTCCCCTTCTCCCCATGCCCTTTATAACTCTGGCACCCATTAATCTATTCCCACATTTCTATCATATTCTCATTTCAAGAATGTTACATAAATGGAATCATGTAGTATATAATCTTTTGGAATTGTCTTTTTTCTCTCAGAATAATTCTTTGGAGAATCATTCAAGTTGTTGTATATATGAAGCATTATTTCTCTTTTTAATCACCAAATACTATTCCATGATATGGATGTACCACAACTTTTTAATCATTTACCTATTGAAAGACATTTGGGTTGTTTTCAGTTTGGGGCTTTATTTATGAATAAAACTGCTGTAAACGTTTGTGTACAGGTTTTTGTGCGAACATAAGTTTTCATTTCTCTGAGATAAATTCCCAGGGATTGCAGTGTACTAAGTTGCATGGTTAGTTATTTAAGAAACTGCTTAACTTTCCAGAGCAGCTGTACCACTTGACATTCCTACCAACAATGTATGAATGATTTGGTTTCTGCACATCCTCACTCATCAGCCTTTGGTGTGTTATGACTGTTTTTTTGTTAGCCTTTCTGGTAGTTATGTATTGATATCTCATTGTCGTTTTAGTTTGCATTACTCTAATGGTTAGTGGCATTGAATATCTTTTATGTGCTTATTTGTCATTTGTGTATAATCTTTTTTGTGTGTGTGTGTGTTAAATAAATGTATTTTAATGAGGAAATATGGCCAAGGGAGCATAACTTAAAGGAAAAGCCTTTGGTTTATATAACAAAAGAACATACACACAGAATTTAAGAACGTCTACTTTCAGGCATGAACTAAATCTCAACTAAAAAAAGATATGTTGTGGTAAAGGAACAAAGTTCAGTCATTCATATCATTATTACTAATTAAGTAGTACAAATATTAGGATAAGATTTTAAAATTAACATTTTTAATTGTATAATTTAACATTCAGTGAGGCATACTTAACTTGGCGTACTTTCCTAAATATGGAAAGTTATGCCCTGAAATTTTAGCTTCTACTTTCTTTTTTTTGTGTGTGTGTGTATAATCTTTGAAATGTCTCTACATGTCTTTTTGCCCGTTTTCTAATTGAATTGTATTTTTTTTTCTTTTGAGCTTTGAGAGTCCATTATATATTCTGGAAACTAGTCCTTGGTAGTATATGTGGTATGTAAATGTTTTCTCCCAGTGTATAACTGATTTACATCCTCTTAACATGGATATTTCACAGAACAAAAGTTTTTATTTCGATGATGCTCAGGTTTTCCCTTTTATGGATTTGTGCTACTGGTAGCAAGTCTAAGAACTATTTGCGTAGGTTTAGTTCTCAACAGTTTTCTCCTATTTTCTAAAAGATTTATAGTTTCAATTTAAAGCTTGTGATACATTTGCTGTAAGACTTAGGTTGAAGTTCTTTTTGTTGCCTATAGATGGCCAATTTTTCCACTATTTTTTGAAGACTGTTTTTCCCACATGGAATTACTTTTGCATATTTGTCAAAAATTAGTTGGACTTATTTATGCAGGTGTATTTCTGGTTTCTTTATTGGGTCCCATTTATCTATGTCCGTCCCTCCACTGATAACACACAGTCATGATTACTGCAGCAATATAATAAGTCATGGAATTTAGTAGATTCATCTCACTTTATTCTTTATTTTTCAC
Source organism: Pan paniscus (assembly GCF_029289425.2). Classification (NCBI taxonomy): domain Eukaryota; kingdom Metazoa; phylum Chordata; class Mammalia; order Primates; family Hominidae; genus Pan; species Pan paniscus. The sequence continues at coordinate 41,715,267 of NC_073262.2, forward strand.
ATTAGTTTTAGCTTTGCCTTTCCATATATATTTTAGAATAATCCTGCATATATTTAAAAAATATCTCACTGGAATTTTTTTTTTATACTTTAAGTTCTAGGGTACATGTGCACAACGTGCAGGTTTGTTACATATGTATACATGTGCCATGTTGGTGTGCTGCACCCATTAACTCATCATTTACATTAGGTATATCTCCTAATGCTATCCCTCCCCGCTCCCCCCAACCCCATGACAGGCCCCGGTGTGTGATGTTCCCCATCCTGTGTCCAAGTGTTCTCATTGTTCAATTCCCACCAATGAGTGAGAACATGTGGTGTATGGTTTTCTGTCCTTGCAATAGTTTGCTCAGAATGATGGTTTCCAGCTTCATCCATGTCCCTACAAAGGACATGAACTCATCCTTTTTTATGGCTGCATAGTATTCCATGGTGTATATGTGCCACATTTTCTTAATCCAGTCTATCATTCATGGACATTTAGGTTGGTTCCAAGTCTGCTATTGTGAATAGTGCTGCAATAAACATATGTGTGCATGTGTCTTTATAGCAGCATGATTTGTCCTTTGGGTATACACCCAGTAATGGGATTGCTGGGTCAAATGGTGTTTCTAGTTCTAGATCCTTGAGGAATCGCCACACTGTCTTCCACAATGGTTGAACTCGTTTACAGTCCCACCAACAGTGTAAAAGTGTTCCTATTTCTCCACATCCTCTCCAGCACCTGTTGTTTCCTGACTTTTTAATGATCACCATTCTAACTGGTGTGAGATAGTTTCTCTTTGTGGTTTTGATTTGCATTTCTCTGATGGCCAGTGATGATGAGCATTTTTTCATGTGTCTGTTGGCTGCATAAATGTCTTCTTTTGAGAAGTGTTTGTTGATCTCCTTTGCTCACTTTTTGATGGGGTTGTTTGATTTTTTTTCTTGTAAATTTGTTGAAGTTCTTTGTAGATTCTGTATATTAGCCCTTTGTCAGATGGGTAGAATGCAAAAATTTTCTCCCATTCTGCAGGTTGCCTGTTCACTCTGATGGTAGTTTCTTTTGCTGTGCAGAAGCTCTTTAGTTTAATTAGATCCCATTTGTCAATTTTGGCTTTTGTTGCCATTGCTTTTGGTTTTTTAGTCATGAAGTCCTTGTCCATGCCTATGTCCTGAATGGTATTGCCTAGGTTTTCTTCTAGGGTTTTTATAGGTTTAGGTCTAACATTTCAGTCTTTAGTCCATCTTGAATTAATTTTTGTATAAGTTGTAAGGAAGGGATCCAGTTTCAGCTTTCTCCATATGGCTAGCCAGTTTTTTCCAGCACCATTTATTAAATAGGGAATCCTCTCCCCATTTCTTCTTTTTGTCAGGTTTGTCAAAGATCAGATAGTTGTAGATGTGTGGTATTATTTCTGAGGGCTCTGTTGTGTTCCATTGGTCTATATCTCTGTTTTGGTACCAGTGCCATGCTGTTTTGGTTACTGTAGCCTTGTAGTATAGTTTGAAGTCAGGTAGAGTGATGCCTCCAGCTTTGTTCTTTTGGCTTAGGATTGTCTTGGCAATGTGGGCTCTTTTTTGGTAGCTTGATGGGGATGGCATTGAATCTATAAGTTACCTTGGGCAGTATGGCCATTTTCAGGATATTGATTCTTCCTATCCATGAACATGGATTGTTCTTCCATTTGTTTGTATCCTCTTTTATTTCATTGAACAGTGGTTTGTAGTTCTCCTTGAAGAGGTCCTTCATGTCCCTTGTAAGTTGGATTCCTAGGCATTTTATTCTCTTTGAAGCAATTGTCAATGGGAGTTCACTCATGATTTGGCTCTCTGTTTGTCTGTTGTTGGTGTATAAGAATGCTTGTGATTTTTGCACATTGAATTTGTATCCTGAGACTTTGCTGAAGTTGCTTACCAGCTTAAGGAGATTTTGGGTTGAGATGATGGGGTTTTCTAAATATACAATCATGTCATCTGCAAACAGGGACAATTTGACTTCCTGTTTTCCTAATTGAATACCCTTTATTTCTTTCTCCTGCCTAATTGCCCTGGCCAGAACTTCCAACACTGTGTTGAATAGGAGTGGTGAGAGAGGGCATCCCTGTCTTGTGCCAGTTTTCAAAGGGAATACTTGCAGTTTTTGCCCATTCAGGATGATATTGGCTGTGGGTTTGTCATAAATAGCTCTTATTATTTTGAGGTACGTCCCATCAATACCTAGTTTTAGCATGAAGCATTGTTGAATTTTGTCAAAGGCCTTTTCTGCATCTATTGAGATAATCATGTGATTTTTGTCTTTCGTTCTGTTTATATGCTGGATTACATTTATTGATTTGCCTCTGTTGAACCAGCCTTGGATCCCAGGGGTGAAAGCAACTTGATCATGGTGGATAAGCTTTTTGATGTGCTGATGGATTTGGTTTGCCAGTATTTTCTTGAGGATTTTTGAATTGATGTTCATCAGGGATATTGGTCTAAAATTCTCTTTTTTTGTTGTGTCTCTGCCAGGCTTTGGTTTCAGGATGATGCTGGCCTCATAAAATGAATTATGGAGGATTCTTTCTTTTTCTATTGATTGGAATAGTTTCAGAAGGAATGGTACCAGCTCCTCTTTGTAACTCTGGTAGAATTCAGCTGTGAATCCATCTGATCCTGGATTTTTTTTGGTTGGTAGGCTATTAATTATTGCCTCAATTTCAGAGCCTGTTATCGGTCTATTCAGAGATTCAACTTCTTCCTGGTTTAGTCTTGGGAGGCTGTATGTGTCCAGGAATTTATCCATTTCTTCTAGATTTTCTGGTTTATTTGTGTAGAGGTGGTTACAGTATTCTCTGATGGTAGTTTGTATTTCTGTGGGATCGGTGATGATATCCCCTTTATCATTTTTTATTGTGTCTATTTGATTCTTCTCTCTTTTCTTCTTTATTAGTCTTGCTAGTAGCCTATCAATTTTGTTGATCTTTTCAAAAAACCAGCTCCTGGATTCATTGATTTTTTGAAGAGTTTTTTGTGTCTCTATCTCCTTCAGTTCTTCTCTGATCTTAGTTATTACTTGCCGTCTGCTAGCTTTTGAATGTGTTTGCTCTTGCTTCTCTAGCTCTTTTAATTGTGATGTTAGGGTGTCAATTTTAGATCTTTCCTGCTTTCTCTTGTGGGCGTTTAGTGCTATAAATTTCCCTCTACACACTGCTTTAAATGTGCCCCAGAGATTCTGGTGTGTTGTGTCTTTGTTCTCATTGATTTCAAAGAACACCTTTATTTCTGTCTTCATTTCATTACGTACCCAGTAGTCATTGAGGTGCAGGTTGTTCAGTTTCCATGTAGTTGAGCGGTTTTGAGTGAGTTTCTTAATCCTGAGTTCTAGTTTGATTGCACTGTGGTCTGAGAGACAGTTTGTTATAATTTCTGTTCTATTTGTTGAGGAGTCCTTTACTTCCAACTATGTGGTCAGTTTTGGAATAAGTGCGATATGGTGCTGAGAGGAATGTATATTCTGTTGATTTGGGGTGGAGAGTTCTGTAGGTGTCTATTAGGTCGGCTTGGTGCAGAGCTGGGTTCAGTTCCTGGATATCCTTGTTAACTTTCTGTCTCGTTGATCTGTCTAATGTTAACAGTGGAGTGTTAAAAGTCTCCCATCATTATTGTGTGGGAGTCTGAGTCTCTTTGTAGGTCTCTAAGGACTTGCTTTATGAATCTGGGTGCTCTCGTATTGGATGCATATATATTTAGGATAGTTAGCTCTTCTTGTTGATTTGATCCCCTTACCATTAAGCAAATGCTGAGAGATTTTGTCACCACCAGGTCTGCCTTACAAGAGATCCTGAAGGAAGCACTAAACATGGAAAGGAACAACCAGTACCAGCAACTGCAAAAACATGCCAAATTGTAAAGACCACCGATGCCAGGAAGAAACTGCATCAGCTAACTAGCAAAATAACCAGCTAACATCATGATGACAGGATCAAATTCACACATAACAATATTAACCTTAAATGTAAATGGGCTAAATGCTCCAATTAAAAGACACAGACTGGCAAATTGGATAGATTCAAGACCCATCAGTGTGCTGTATTCAGGAGACCCATCTCATGTGCAAACGCATATAGGCTCAAAAGAAAGGGATGTAGGAAGATCTATCAAGCAAATGGAAAACAAAAAAAAGCAGGTGTTGCAATCCTAGTCTCTGATAAAACAGATTTTAAACCAACAAAGATCAAAAGAGACAAAGAAGGCCATCTCACTGGAAATTTTATAGAAATGGCATTAAATTTAAATATCAATTTGGGAAAATTGACATCTTTAAGTCTTTCAATCCATAAATATGTTCTTTCTGTTCACTTATTTAGATTATCTTTGCTTTATCTAATTATCATTGTATAGTTTTGGCATACAATCTTATATATGTTTTGTTAGCTTGACATCTAAATATTTATTGTATACTTATATATGGGGTCTCAGTAATTTGCCCATGTGGGTCTCAAACTCCTGGGTTCAAGGGATCTTCCCACTATAGCTTCCAAAGTAGCTGGGACTGCAGATGCATGCCAGCATGCCTGGATTTTAATTTTTTGTGTGATTATAAATGGCATTGTCTTTTACATTGTGCTTTCCAAGTATCAATAAATTTTTAAAAATCAATATTGCATCAGGCTTACTCTCAGAACACAGTACAACAGTGTTCTTGGTCAGTACAAAGAAGATCTCTCAAAACTATTCAAAAGCCTGGAAATTAACCTACTCCTGAATAACTCTTGGGTGAAAATCAAAGTTAAAGCAGAAATAAAAAACTTTATTTAAAATTAATGAAAATAGAGACACAACTTACGAAAATCTTTGGGATTCAGCTAAAGCAATGATAAGAGGAAAGTTTATAGCATTAAACACCTTCATCAAGAAGTTAGAAAAATCTCAAATTAACAATCTGACATGGCAGTAGGAAACTAGGAAAGAGGAACAAACCAAACCCGAAGCTTGCAGAGGAAAAGATGTAACTAAAATCAGAGAAGAACTGAATGAAATTAAGATGCAAAAAAAATTGTAAAAAAGAAAGAATGAAACCAAGAGCTAGTTCTTCAAAAGAATAAACAAGATTGACAGACTGCTAGCTAGGTTAACAAAGAAGAAAAATTATATTGTCCAAATAAGTGTAATTAGAAATGACACAGATGACATTACAATTAATCTCACAGAAATACAAAAGATCCTCAGAGAGTATTGTGAACACCTCTCTGCACACGTATTAGAAAATCTAGAGGAAATGAATAAATTCCTGGAAACACACAGCCTCCCAAGATTGAACCAGGAAAAAAGTGAAAATCTGAAGAGACCAATAACAAGCACCAAAATTGAATCAGTGGTAAAAAATCTACCAACTCAAAAGAGCCCTGGACCAGATTGAGTCATAGCCGAATTCTACCAGAAGTACAAAAACTTGAACCAGTCTTACTAGAACTATTCCAAAAAATTGAGGAGCAGGGGCTTCTCCCTAACTCATTCTTCGAAGCCAGCATCATCCTGATACTAAAACCTTGCAGAGGCACAGTGAAAACAGAAAACCGCAGGCCGATATCCCTGATGAACATAGATGCAAAAATCCTCAACAAAATATTAGCAAACCAAATTCAGCTGCACATCAAAAAGTTAATTCACTGTGATCAAGTAGGCTTTATTCCTGAGATGCAAGGTTGGTTCAACATAAGCAAATCAATAAGCATGATTCATCACATAAAAACAAAAAGCAAAAACTATATGATTATCTTAATCACCTAAAAAGCCTTAAACAAAATCCAACATCACTTCATGATAAAAACCCTCAACAGACTAGGCATCGAAGGAACATACCTCAATATAATAAGAGCCATTTATGACAAACCTACAGCCAACATCATACTGAACAAGCAAGAGCTGGATGCATTCTCCTTGAGGAATGGAACAAGACAAGGATGCTTACTCTTACCACTCCTATTCAATATAGGACTGGAAGTCCTAGCCAGAGGAATCAGGCAAGAGAAAGAAATAAAAAGGCATCCAGATAGGAAAAGAAGAAGTCAAACTATCTCTCTTCACTGACGATATGGTTCTATACCTAGAAAGCCCTAAAGATTCTACCAAAAGGCTCCCAGAACTGATAAATTACATCAATAGAGTTTCAGGATACAAAATTAATGTAAAAAAATTGCTGGCATTTCTTTACACTAATAATATTCTAGCTGAGAACCAAATCAAGAATACAACCCCATTTACAAAATAGCCATAAAAAATGAAGTATCGAGGAATACAGCTAAGGAGGTGAAAGATCACTAAAGGAGAACTATAAAACACTGATGAAAGAAATCAGGGATCACACAAATATATGGAAAAATATTTTATGCTTATGGATCAGAAAAATCAATATTATTACAGTTGGCCATACTGCCCAAAGAAATTTATAGGTTCAGTGCTGTTTCTGTCAAAATACTAATGTCATTTTTCACAGAAATAGAAAAAAAAACTATTCTAAAATGTATATGGAACCAAAAAAGAGTGTAAATAGTCAAAGAATTCTGGAGCAAAAGAAGCATAGCTGGAGGTATTACATTACCCAACTTCAAACTATACTATAGTGCCACAGTAACCAAAACACCGTGGTACTGGTGCAAAAGCAGACACATAGAACAATGAGAAAGAATAGAAAACACTGAAATAAAGCTGCACACCTATAACCATCTGATCTTTGACAAAGTTGAAAAAAATAAGCAATAGGGAAAGGAATCCTATTCAATACATGATGCTGGAATAGCTGGCTAGCCATATGCAGAAGAATGAAATTGGACCCCTAACTCTCATCCTATACAGAAATTAACACAAGATGGACAAAGGACTTAAATGTATGAACTCAAACTATAAAAATTCTAGAAGAAATCCTAGCAAATACTCTTGTAGATAGTGGTCTAGGCAATGAATTTAAGATGAAGACCCCAAAAGCAAAAGCAACAAAATAAAAAATAGGCAAATGAGACTTAACTAAAGAGCTTCTGCATAGCAAAATAAACTTTCAACAGAGTAAACAGAAAACCTGTATGTTGGGAGAAGATATTTGCAAACTATGCATCTGACGAAGGTCTAATATCCAGAATCTATAAGAAACTTAAACAAATTAACAAGCAAAATACAAACCAACCCATTAAAAAGTGGGCAAAGAACATGAATAGACACTTCTCAAAAGAATACATGGAAGCAGCCAACAAACATGAAAAGATGTTCAATATCACTAGTCATCAGAGAAATGCAAGTCAGAACCACAGTAAGATATCATCTCACACCAGTCAGAATGGCTACTATTTAAAAGTCAAAAAATAGCAGATGTTGGAGGGGTTGTTGAGAAAAGGGAACGCTTATACACTGTTAGTGTGAATGCATATTAGTTCAGTCCCTGTGGAAAGCAGTTTACAGATTTCCCAAAGAACATAAAACAGACTGCCATTGGACCCCGCAATCCGATTACTGGGTATACACCCAAAAGAATATAAATTGTTCTACCAAAAAGACACATGCATTCATATGTTAGTCACAGCACTATTCACAATAACGAAGACATGGAACCAACCTAAGTGTCCATCAATGGTGGATTGGATAAAGAAAAGATGATACATATACACCGTAGAATACTACACAACCATAAAATTGAACAAAATCATGTTTTTTTGAAGCAACATGGATGGAGCTGGAGGCCATTATCATAAACTAATTAACACAGGAACAGAAAACCAAATATGGTGTGTTTTCACTTATAGGTGGGAGTTAAAAATTGAGTACAGATGGATGTAAAGATGAGAACAATAGACACTGGGGACTACTAGAGCAGGGAGGAAGGGTGAGTGGGCTAACAAACTACCTGTTGGGTACTCTGCTCACTACTTGGGTGACAGGATTATTCATACCTGAAAATTCAGCATCACACAATATGCCCATGTAAAAACCCTGCACGTGTACACTCTGAATGTAACACAAAAGTAGAAAAAATATAAAAATAAAAATATAAATTTTGTTTTGCACATACTTGCCGATAATATATAGAAATACAGTAGATTTTTGGGTGCTAATCTTGTATCCTATGATTCTGTGAGATATAGTTATTAATTTTAGGAGGTTTTGTAGATTCCTTGGGATTTTTTATATAGACAATGTCTTCTGAAAATAGAAAGTTTATTTCTTCCTAACCTGTATGACTTCAGTTTGCTTTCTTGCCTGATTGCAATGGCTAGATCTTTCAGCATTATGTTGAACAAAATTAGTGAAAGTGGACAGTCTAACCTTGTTCTCATTATTTGTGAGAAAACTTTCAGTCTTTTTTCACCATTTATCTGTAGTTTGTGAGGTGTTTGTTTGGTTGGTTTTTGGCCAGTGCTCTTTAACTGAAGAAGTTCCCCTCCATTCCCATTTTTCTGAAAGTTTTCATCATGAATGGGCTGAAGTTTGTCAAATGCTTTTTCCCACATCAATTGATGTTGATTTTTTTAGACTGTTGATAAGATGGATATTTTTTTCCATTCTCATGTCCCTCTGATGAATTCTATTTGGTCATAATTCTTTTTATGTATTACTGAATTCTGTTTCTTAGTGTGCTGGTAATGAGTTTTGCATTAACATTTATGAGGGATGTTGATTTGTAGTTTTTTTTTATTTGCCTTTATCTCGTTTTAGTATCAGGGTAATACTAATTTTATAAAATGAATTGGGAAGTATTCCCTCTTGTTGTATTTTCTGAAAAAGATTGTATAAAATTGGTGTTAATTCTTCTTTAAACATTTTGTAGATTTCTCTAGTGAAACCATCTGTGCTTGGAGATTTCTTTTGTGTGTGGATTTTTAAATTATAAATTGAATTTTCTTAATATTATTAACAGGGTCATGGAAATTATCTGTTTCTTATTGGGTGAGTTATGGTAGTTTGTATTTTTGAAGGAAATGACCCATTTCATCAAAGTTGTCAAATTTATGTATGCAGTGTTGTTCATAGTATTTTCTTACTATCCTTTTGATATCTGCTGTATCTGTAGTGATAGCTCCTGTTTTCTTCCTACTATTGGTAATTTGTGTCTTTTCTCTTTTTTCCTTTGCAATCTTGCTAGAAATTTGTCAACTTGATTGAACTTTTCAAGAATCTGCTCTTACTTTCATTTATTTTATTTATTGCTTTTGTTTCCAGTTTCATTGATTTCTGCTCTTATATTTATTCATTCCTTTCTTCTACATCTTTGGATTTAGTTGTTCTTTTTCTGTTTTTGAGTTGGGAACTTACATTACTGATTTGAGACTTCTCTTCCAATGTATGAATCTAGTGCTATAAATTTCCCTCATGGCATTGCTTTAGTTGTATCCCACAAATTCTGATATGTCATATATTCATTTTTATTCAGTCAAATGTTTTTTTATTTCACTTGAGACTTGCTTGACACATAAATTATTTAGAAGTGTGCTGTTTAATTTCAAGTGTTTGGATATTTTACTGGTCTCTTATTTTTTATTCGAAGTTTAATCCCATTGTGGTTGGAGAACACAGTCTGTATGATTTCAAATTTTTAATATTTGCTGAGTTTTTTATGGCTCAGGATATGGTCTATCTTGGCAAATGTTCCCTGGGCACTCAGAAAAGATTGTGCATTGAATTTCTTTAGTGTATTTTATGTATTTTTGTATTAATTATATTGGGTAGACTGTTCCATAAATGTTGAATAGATCCTATTTGTTGGTTAATGCTATTGTTGTGTATCCTGCTGATTTTCTGTGTAGTTGGTCTATCAGTTGTTGGGAGAAGAGTGTTGAAGTCTACAACTATAATTGTGTATTTGTCTATTACTCCTTTCCGTTCTTTCAGTTCCATTTCACATATTTTCCAGCTCTTGATTGGTGCACATTAATGATTACTATGTCTTCTTGGTGAATAGACCATTTTATAATTTTATGATGTACCTCTCTTGTCACTTTCTTTGCTCTGAAGTCTACCTGATATTAATATAGTCACTCTAGCTTTCTTTGGAGTAATGTTAGTGTGATATATCTTTTTTCGTCCTTTTACTTTTAACCCTATCTATATCATTATATTATTTTAAGTGAGTTTTTTGTAGATAGCACTTCCTTGTGTCTGTCATGTTTTTAAATCCACTGTACAAATCTGTCTTTATTTTTCATTTTTATCCTTATTTTGAGACAGAGTCTCACTTTGACACTCAGCCTAGAATGCAGTGGTGTGATCTCGGCTCACTGCAACCTCTGCCTCCCAGGGTCAAGCAATCCTTTCACCTCAGCCTCCCAAGTAGCTGGGACTACAGGCATGAACCACCATGCCTGGCTAATTTTTTTTTTTTTTTTTTTTTTTTTGTAGAGATGGGGATTTACCATGTTGCTGAGGTTTGGCCCTGAACCCCTGGGCTCAAACGACCTGCCCAGCTCAGCCTCCCAGAGAAATATGATTTTAATTAGCATATTTAGATCATTTACTTTCAATGGAATTATTGATGTATTACAATTCAAGTCTGTCATTTTATTTATTGCCTTCCATTTTTCCCTCCGTTTTTCATTTCTGTGCTTTTTTTCCTTGCATGTAAACATGTTTTAGGATTCTGTTTTGATGCATTTAGAGTATTTTTTAGTGTATCGGTTTATGTAGCTTTTCTAGTGGATCCTTTAAGTATTACATTATATATACATAACTAAGAAGTATATCAGTGTCATCATTTTACCAGTTCAAGTAAACTACAGAAATCTTTGTCCCTTTTACCTGTCCTGCTTATAATGTAAATGTCTTAAAGATTTCCTTGACACACATTTAGAACCATATCACATAGTGTTGTTTTTGCTTCAGTTGTGAAATATAATTTAGAAACTCATGAGAATAAAAACCCATTATATTTATTTATATTTTTTCTTACCATGTTCTTTCTTTCCCCCGATGTTCCAAGATTCCTTCTTGAGTGTGTATGTGTAAATAAGCATCATAGGTTTTTATTTATTTTTATTTTATTTCTTATATATTTTGGATTTTAATCCCTTATTAGATACATAGTTTGCAAATATTTTCTCCCAGTCCATAGGCCACCTTTTAATTTTGTTCATTGTTTCCTTTGCTGTGTAGAAGCTTTTCAGTTCGATATAGCCTCATTTGCTTGCTTTTGTTGCCTGATATTAAAAACATTGTTGCCAAACCAATATCAAGGAACTTTTCCCCTATATTTTCTTCTAGGAGTGTTATGGTTTCAGGTCTTATATTTGTATCTTTAATCTGTTTTGAGTTGGTTACTTCTTTATCATTTCTGTTTTTATTTAGAAAACTTTCTTTAACCATTTGGCCAGGCACAGTGGCTCACGTCTGTAATCCCAGCACTTTGGGAGGCCAAGGTGGATGGATGGCCTGAGCTCAGGAGTTCAAGACCAGCCTGGGTAACATAGTGAAACCGTGTCTCTACAAAAAAATACAAAAATTAGGCAGGCTTGGTGGTGTGTTCCTGTAGTCTCCAGCTACTAGGGAGACTGCAGTGGGGAGGATCACCTGAGCCTGGGGAGTTCGAGGCTGCCATGAGCCTAGATCATGCCACTGTACTATAGCCTGAACAACACAGTGAGACCCTGTTTCAAAGAAAGAAAGAAAAGAAAAGGAAAAAAACCGTCTTTAATTATTCTTTTAGGATAAGTCTACTGGCAACAGATTTTCTTGAGTTTTCCTTTATTTGAGATGTCTTGATTTCTCCCTCATTACTGAGGGATACTTTGACTGGGTATAGGATTCTGGGATTGGCATTCTTTTTTTTTCAGCATTTGAAAAATGGTGTGCCACTTCCTTCTGCCCTCCAAGATTCCTAATGCAAGTGTTTTACCCTGTAGGTATGGTGTCATTCCTCTCTCACTGCTTTCAAGACTTCCTTTGTCTTTCATTCTCAGAAGCTTGACGATGGTTTGTCTTGGCACAGAGTTCGCTGGGTTTACCTGTTTGGGGTTTACTCTGTTTCTTAAATCTGTATGTATTTTGTCAAATTTGATTTTTTTTATCTATTATTTCTTTGAATTCTTTTTCAGTCTCTTTTCCTCAAAAACTCTGAGGACGTAAATCTGAAACTCTCTGTTTCATTCCTACACATTCCTGAGACACTGTTCATTATTCCTTTTTTTCAGTTGAATTTCTCTCTTTCATTCAGGCTGTGTATTTTCTTTTGTCTGTGAAGTTCACTGCACCTCCATGCTACTATTGAGCCCACTCATTGACTTGCATATTTTGGCTACTGAATTTTTCAGTACTAAATTTTCTTTTAGTTCTTGTTTATATCTTTAATTTCTTTGCTAAGACTTTGTATTTCTTTGCTAAGGATTTCTGGTTTTTACTTGTTAAACATGTTCATTACTATTCATTGAAGCATTTTAATCACAACTGCTTTAAAATCTGCATCAGATAATTCAAACATCTCTGTCTTCTCGTTGTCATCTATTGATTGTCTTTTTCCAGTCACTTGGAGATCTTGATTTTTTGTTTTATGAGTGATTTTTTTTGAATTGAAACCTGGACTTTTGGAGTATAGGTTAAACATCCCTATTCCTAAAATCCTTAATTGAAAATGCTCCAAAATTCAAAACTTTTTGAGTGCCAACATACCACCTAAAGGAAATGCTTGTTGGAGCATTTCGAATTTCTGGGTTAGGGATGTTCAACTGGTAAGTGTAATACAAACTGCAAAATCCAAAAAAAAAAAAAAAAACCAAATCTGAAACAATTCTGGTTCCAAGCCTTTTAAATAAGGTATACTCAACCTGTTATTTTTGTTACTTTTTGCTTTCTTTTGTTTTTTGGGGTTTTGTTTTAAAGACAGGGTCTGTGTGGCTTTGCCACCCAGCCTAGAGTGCAGTGGCATCCTCCCACCTCAGCCTCCTGAGTAGCTTGGTCTACATGCTGACACCACCAAGCTCAGATAATTTTTAAATATTTTTTGTAGAGATAAGGTCTCCCTATGTTACGCAGGCTGGTTTTGAACTCCTGGCCTCAAGTGATCCACCTGCCTTAGCCTCTCAAAGTGTTGGGATTAAAGGAATGAGCTACCATGCTTAGGCCCTGCTGGTTTATATTAGGAGAGACCTGGGTTTTTTTTTGTTTTTTTTTTTTTTTGAGACGGAGTCTTGCTCTGTTGCCCAGGCTGGAGTGCAGTGGTGCTATCTCGGCTCACTGCAAGCTCCGCCTCCCGGGTTTATGCCATTCTCCTGCCTCAGCCTCCCGAGGAGCTGGGACTACAGGTGCCTGCCACCGCGCCTGGCTAATTTTTTATATTTTTAGTAGAGACAGGTTTTCACCGTGTTAGCCAGGATGGTCTCAATCTTCTGACCTCGTGATCCGCCCGCATCGGCCTCCCAAAGTGCTGGGATTATAGGCGTGAGCCAATGCGCCTGGCCTTTTTTTTTTTTTTTTTTTTTTTTTTTGAGACAGGGTCTCATTGTGTCACCCAGGCTGGAGTGCAGTGGCCTGATCTTGGCTCACTACAACTTCCACTTCCCGGGTTCAGGCAATTCTCCAGCCTCAGCCTCCTGAGTAGCTGGGACTACAGGCTTGTCCCACCACAACCACACCTGGATAATTTTCATGTTTTTTATAGAGACAGAATTTCCCCATGTTGGCCAGGGTCGTCTCAAACTCCTGACCTCAATGGGATCCACCTGCTCGGCCTCCCAAAGTGCTGGGATTACAGGCATGAGCCACTGCTCCCAGCCCTGGTTCTTATTTAAACCTTCTGCTCTGCCTGGCATCCATTGCTACATCTCCAGTAGGAGAAAAGGGAGGATCTGCCTAGTTACTGCCAGTTTGGGAAACTAGTCCAGGTTCTTTATCAGCCTCCATTGATACCAAAGGGGAACTTCTGCTGGGCAGGTGTGGGACTTCTGGCTCCCTACTAGGCTTCCACAGCTACCCTGCATCCCTATTGGGATGGGAAGAAGGGCCTTGCTATTGTCATCCACTTGGCCTACATTGACAGGAGAGGTAGGCAGCCTCCTTGCCACTCAGCATTGATGAAATCCTGCCTCTCCACCAGGCCTCCTCTCACACCACCCCAGCGGGGAATTGTTGGGGGTGGGCTGATGCTTCATTACTGCTGGGTAGAGGTGGAAGTCCAGACTTCCCAGGTGGTCTCCACTTACATTGTGGGGATGGGGAGCTCATTACCACCTGGCAGTGATTGAAGTCCTGGCTCCCTTCATGGCCTTCCCTGATACCACTCCCATGGGTGTTGTTGGGGTGCCTCATGATAGCCTCCCTAGTATGGAAGTCTCGACTAGAAAATATCTGGTGTAGGAGTGGAGACCTCAGATATAGACCACAGTTTTACAAACCTGTGGTATGAAAGTAGCCAAACAGTTGGGGTGAGAGCTTAGGTCAGGATATGGGATAAGGGTTATTTAACATGGCTGGCAGTAATCCATGTTTGCATTCTGAGAACATCTGTGTGGTTTAAGGGGGTAAAGTGAAGCTGTGGGGGGTTGCACATGAATGGCTTGGACAGTACATTACTGGATCCCCTCCCCACACCCCCACATTCATCTTCATGGTTTGGTCCAGGACCTTCAGTATAGGGAATGTGATTAAATCTCTCATCTTTTGTACAGAGTGTTCCTTTTTTCATTTTCTTTTCTTTGCTTGCCATGTCTGTGAACTCTGTAGGGCCTGAGTCATTGTAAGCCTTACAACGCTGTGATCACGGATGGAGAGATGGAAAACATGCATTTTACAGAAGTTTCTTGAGTATATATATATAGAGAGAGAGAAAACAAAACCTCCTGTGTCGCTAAAATTCTTAGAGTGTTGACTCCAGTATTTCTAAACTTAAATATCTGCCGCCTGGATAATGTAGCTTAAATCAGTGATAACTTTTGAGATGTCATCATGAGACTTTTTGGGCTTCATATTTTAAAATCACTGATTTCTTAACTTTATTAGTGAGGGCTTATGTAATAACACATTTTTAGCTTAAAGAGGGATTAATTATAGAATATTCCCTATATGGAATTAAATGTATTTGCTTTTCTAGCATATGGACTTCAGAACCCTAAAGTTGGGGAAGTGGGGTGGAGTCTGAATAGTTTAGATGGACAAAGAAATTCCTGCAAGAGAGACTGTAACCACACTGAAACTAGGCATTGTTTATAGATTTTTTAAAAAGTTTTGTTTCATTCACATACACTCATGACTGTCATATAGATATAGATGATATTATGGCAAATAAAATACAAAATTGTTTTAAAAGGATCCATGGTTGCTTTTGTTCATCAGATGTTTGCTAATCAAAGACTAGAAACCAGGTTACTAGCATATGGAAGTGTTTGAATATTGGGAGTTGTTGTTACGCAGTTTTAAAGTGGATTTCAAATAAGTGCTGTGTTTAACTAATGGAATATAAGTAACATTCTATCCAAAGAACACAATTGTTTGTGAGCGTAAACCTTAAAGCAAGTATATTTAATAAAAGACACCAGCAATTTCTGAGGTTGTTCTAAATAATGTTCAGCACATTAAAAAAAAAAGTGGTTCCATCTGTTACTTTCTATTCTTAACAAAAGGGGAAAAAGGAGATCATTTTGATCAATGCCCTTTTAATTCTTAGACTTGGTATAAAATAAATCACAGTGTTATGGCAATTCATTTATAGAGGTTAAAGTGATATGATGTGGCTTTTCATGGCAACATGGGTTTCACTTGGTGAGCGCCTGGGACTTTGATTTGCCATATTACCTGCTGTGGCTTAAGTGATGCAAAATAATTATTGGGGCTTCCTTGTCACAGTGGCCTATTCCACACCTGCACCCTTTTGTTGGGAGCCCAACAGGGATGCTGAATATGCGGTCTCCACTGAATAGACGATCCTCCCTGACTAGTCCTCCTACCCCAGATTGATTTATGGATGCATCAGGCTCTTTGTTAGCATGTACATCCCTAATTAATTTAAAGCCCTCTGTAGAGAAATTAAACTCCTAGTTAAGATTTTTAACAGACTCAGATGGTGCTAATAATGGGGAAGCAAGTCCTATGAATGGATTTACCATGGTTTCTGGCCTTCATCCTTCACAATGAAGGTTGGTATATGGAGCTGAGAGTGTACCCTCAAATAAAGAATGGGCTGTTGGGAATTATTCCATGGTGGCTCCTATCCCAATTAGGCTTATCATCTGAATTCTAGTTTCCCATCTGTGGGGCGAGAGAGTAAGAGACAGAGGCAGACATGGAACAGAAGAGATAGGATTATAATTCTTCGATCAAATAATTCCTTCTTACTAGTGACTCCAAGTGAAATATATACTATTGGAGTTAGCCCTGGTCTAAGTAGGAGTACAGATATTAAAGCAATTCTCAGAAAGTTTTGGATAACCCTGACAGCTTTGAAATCACCACCAAAAAAAAATCTGTTACTTCAAATCACTGTGAAGAACAGTACATGAAACTAAGTACTAGAGGAAAAGACAGAAGAATTCCAAAGAAAACATAGCTGGATTCCTCTCTAATCCTAGTACAGAAAAAAGTTCTAATTATGACTCAAATCTGGATGCAGCAAAAGACTGATGGATTTTATATAAAAACTTTAAAAAATTGCATGAAAAAATACTATAAAGTCAAAAGACAACAGACAAACTAGGGCAAAAAAATGTGTATTTGCAACATATATCACAAGAAAGGGTTAACATGTCTATGGTATTAAACCCTTAAAATCTTAGGTTCAAGGATCCAATAGAAAAACCCAATTATGGGAAGCAGACATGCACATATGATTCACAAAAGTTATATACAGATGACCCCTTGGCATATGAAAAAAAAGTTCAGTAGTTAGAGAACTGTAAATTTAAAAACCACGGAGATACCATTTCTCACTTATCAGACTGGTGAAAACTAAATAATATCACACCACATTCTGTTGGTGATGCTGTGGGAAAACAGACACTCATACATTGCTGGCCCTAATGCAAATTGGTGCAATTCTTCTGTAGGGAAATTTAGTCACATCTAACAAGATTACCTACATCTTTGGACTTGGCAGTCTCGGTTTAGGGATCTACCCTCATGATGCATCTGCGGTGGTGTAGAAGTAAACACGCATGAGGTTATTCATTACAGAGAGTACAGCTAGAGACCAATCTTGGTTTCTAAACACCATTCTTGTAGAGTAAAATGAACTGGGACTCTTTGGAGAAATGGTTGATTCCAAAGCTGGAGCAGGGGGAAAAAAAAAAAAAAAAAGATGTTACTTGGAATATTTTGTTGTGCCTGAGAATAGGGAAATGCCTCCCAAATAGATGGGGATTTCTCAAAAGGACACAGAATGCAACCTAAAAGGAGCTTTTAATAACCAAAGCCGGTACAATTTGAGCAAGAAAATAAATAATGCAATTAACCTCGGTGCTGGATTTTAGC